>NW_006355415.1:0-599 GCF_000327345.1 Myotis davidii
GTGTGTGCGTGTATGTGTGTGTGTGCATGCAGTCATGTAACATTTTTATATATATCGCAATGACAAATTTCAAAATGTGCATTCATGAAAAAAATACACTTACATTTTCAGCAGATGGTCCTATAATCTACATACGAATCCTCTAATTTCCTTGCATTTTGATGACTCATTTTACATCATAAGAGGCTCTTTACTAATCTCTGATTATAATACTGTTGTTACTATAATTCTCATTTATCTCAATCAGTCAGTTTTCTTCATCATGTAAGTTTGGCAGAAGCTGGAAATTTCTGTAGGGATTAGGACTCGTGGAATCAGATGTTATTGATGAAATTCCCAGATACAATTTTTTACAGCCAACTGCGAACAGTCCCTTCTCTTTTACACTCTTACCTTCACTCTGTCAAATGAAACTGTTATCACTGATATATTCATCAAGCTCTTCTGCTCTGTCATTTGGACCCCTTATCATAAAACCACTCCCTCAATTCATCAGTGAGCATGGCCTCCAGCTTGCTTTTAACTGACCCCTAGCTGTCTTTGCATAATATGAATTGTTTACAAATATTCACAAGTAAAGGGTTTTTTTCTATAATTTT
>NW_006355416.1:0-599 GCF_000327345.1 Myotis davidii
GGCCTTGGTTCACAGCTTTGCCTCTCCCAGGCACCACCAAGCCTAACACAAGTAGCAACCATCAGCAGATTGCTTTGTAGCTCATGTTGGGTGGCTCTGGGCCGGGCACAGGCAGAGCCTGACCTTGGCCTGAACCTCCTAGGATGCCCCAGAGCCAGCACACCTGTAGACAGCTTCAGACAATGCCAAAGCATTAGCGACCACCTCCATGAATAACACACTCAAGGAATGGACTCGGTGGGCATCAAAACCCTTCTGAAGTGAGTTCTGTTCTGTGGAATCAGCAGAGTTTCCAAGGTGGTTGTAACCAGTCCTCAAAGCTGATGGCCTGAGGGTAAATCCTTTCCATTGGTGTGCCACTAGCAATCAAGAATCAACAACAGGAGGGTGTACAAGGCCCACACAGTTGGGGGATACACATGGAGCACCCAACTCAGGTGACTCCGAAGGCTGTGCCCTTGAGCCCTATAGGACATCTCCTACATAAGGCCACTATACCAAGGCCGAGAGACATAGCAGCTTTACCTAACACATAAAAGCAAACACAGGGAGGCAGCCAAACTGAAGAGACAAAGGAACATGTCCCAAATGAAAGAACA
>NW_006355417.1:0-599 GCF_000327345.1 Myotis davidii
ATCAGTAAACATTTTATGAGTGAATAAATGAGACCTCAAGAAAAGTTATACATTAATTCCAAGGTAAGTCCTGACATCTTAGCATGACTTCAGGATTGCCTAGTACCATTTAACCTTAGACATTAGTCTAACTTGAGGCAAATGTGTTGTCCTTCATATTAGATGATGCTCATGACACACTCCATAAGACCTATGCATTGCATTGTCCCCACAGGCAAATTGTCCTGAGCCATCTGCTCTCTCTCTCTCCCCTTCCCTGCTGTATATTTGATGAACTGAATGGGTTAATTAAATTGGATTTGTGTAATAAATAGTAGACAAACCTGTTTCCTAAAGAAAATAAAGTCTATGATGCCATTTAAAAGATAACTAGAGTTAATTACTTAAAAGATATTAAAAGTAATCTTAAAAACTGTTATTTCTCATGTTATTTTCACATATGGTGAGATACATTCTAGATGAGAGTCATTTTTCACTTAATGTTTATCTATTGTGGAAAAAGACTATTTATATTTACAATTCGGGGCGATTTAAAATGAAGAAATCTATATTCACTTTGCCTCAGGATAGTAATTCTTCAGAGACTTAAAAAAAACAAC
>NW_006355418.1:0-599 GCF_000327345.1 Myotis davidii
TTTTTTTACCAACATAATTCTAAAACTCAATTTAATTCGTAAAGAGTTACATTTCATCAGAAGCACTAAGCTCATAATTTTATACTCTTTATGGTATAAGGGGAATGATATTTGTAGAAAATAAATCCCAAAGTTATTTAATACTGTTTTCTGCCAATTTAATGTATCAGGCATTCAGCAGATAACCATGAAAAACGGTTTTAAATTGTCAATTAATTAACTTCTCTCAACGGAGTATGCGCATTGTAAGAGTGTCCTAAATATACAGATTGCTAAGTCCCTGCATTCACATAAAACATGGTTGAGGAGAGAGAAAAAACCCCCACACGCATTAAAGTAAAATGAATTACTCATGCTTGCAAAGAGTATATAGATCTTTAAGGGTGAATTAGTGTGTTTAAAACAGGCTGTTAAGAAATAAGTTATAATAATAAGGATATACATTTTGAATCAGGGTTAGGAACTGTTTCTATTTGGAGAGGGTAGAGGGAAACATGCTTCAGGAAGCTGAAATTAACTAAAGAAAATGAGAAAGGTTAAAGTGTGATAATCGCCACATAGGGGTGAAAGCAAGAGCTTGACAGAGAAACCTCCTCACC
>NW_006355419.1:0-599 GCF_000327345.1 Myotis davidii
TATGAAGTGGTATCTTATTGTGGATTTGATTTGTGTTTCCCTAATGACTAATGACATTAAACAACTTTCCATATGCTTCAGAGTGTTTTAGTTTTAGAAGAACATAAAACCAGCAAAGATTACATAACAACATTTAAGAACATAATCTCTACATCAAATACACTGGAAGGCATCTCTAGCCCTCCTCTACTTCTTCCAAAGGGTTTTGAAAATTTTGCTAGAGAAATACTAGTATGTCATAGGGGAACATTATAGTTATTAACAAGGCTCTGCTACATTGTTTATTTTGCCTACAAAATGGGGTAAATAGTATTACAGTGACATTAGAAATTAACAAAGGAAGGTACATAGTGCAGTGATTAAGAACATGGTCTTAATCACACAGGTTTGAATACTGGTTGTGTCATCTCAGACAAGGTACTTTATATCTTTGACTCTCAGTCTCTTCTGTAAAATAAGGACAGCATCTACTTCACAGTATCATGAGGATCAAGTGAGAAAACTTTTTGAAAGTACTTACCTGCAGTATTTGGCACTCAATAAATAAGACATATACTTTGTTTGCTTGCTTTTAAAAAATATGTTTTTATTGATTTCAG
>NW_006355420.1:0-599 GCF_000327345.1 Myotis davidii
ATCTGACTTTGACAACAGGGTTCCCTTCAGTCTCCATCTCCAGCCTTCTCCTGGGCTCTGCATTGGACTCTTGGCACCGGATGTTGCCCTGGTCAACCCTTAGGCAGGTACATCCTGAGAACAAAACACTTTCCCCTCCAGGTGGCTAGAGCCAACGCATTTCCAACCTCCGGGAGTAAATGAAGCTCCGAGGGGTTACCTGATACCCACTTAGACCTTGGTCCTGCGAGACCCGAGATCCTGCCGGACTTTACACTTACTGTGCAGAAAGACAAACATCTACCTCTCCAAGTCAGATTTCCCTGCGTTTTCTATAGAGTGTCTTCCTAATTACTTCTGCTTGAAGCAGCATCCTCAGTTCTTTCTCTCTCTGCATAGCACAGTCTATCTGTTGCCCCAAACCGACCAACTTTCTAAGAATTTTAAACACAATTTCTCGGCTTAAATTTATTTATTTATTGCTTGAATCTATTTCACCATTGTCCTAATCGTTCTTGCCCTTCTCCTTAGTAATCCCTCGGCAAAACCCTGTCCGTGGAGACACCTGTTTCATGACTGTTACTTGGCTCTGAAACATGGTTCAAGAGGAAAACATTTAA
>NW_006355421.1:0-599 GCF_000327345.1 Myotis davidii
TTCTTTTTTAAGAATAAGCATTTCAGAAGGACTCAACAGCCCTTCTATTCCCCAAATGAAGATAGCATCATAAATATTACATACTAAATGACAAATTAAAAAGAGCACATGAACATATATGTCTGAAAGTTGAAGGTAGCATTGAATTCGATCATGCAAGTAATTCACAAGAATTCATTTTTTTTAAATAAAAAAGCTTGTCTAATATTCAAATGCTGCTCTTTAATTACATTAATGTATTTACTTGGCAGCTAAACAATGGTAATGGACAAAGCCCTGGAAATAGAGTTCACAGCTTTGATATGAGCTTGCTGTGTAATTTGGGGCAACCATTTAAACTCACTTGACTTTCATCTCATCTATAAAATAATGCCATTAAACCATATTATACCTAAACATCCTGCCAGCTATGACTTCTTTCAAGTCATATTGATTTACAGCATAAAATATTTAACATAGCCTATATTTTTTAAATGTATGGGTCCTGAGTAGGTAGAACATTACTAAATCATATTTGTCTTTGGTCACCGTTGATTCTGACTCCAAGTACCTAGAACATAGTAGGGACTTACTAAATGTGTTAAATAAATAAAAATACA
>NW_006355422.1:0-599 GCF_000327345.1 Myotis davidii
GGCAGCAGCCCGTGTCCAGTGTGAAGGTCCCAATAACTAGGCACCTAAAATGAAACAGGAGCCTCTGCTGGGCATACCTGTGACTGAAGGGAGCACAGTCTCAGGTTATATAGTTGGGACACAGGTTTAAGAGCGGCTGTTATTGTCTATCTGAGGATCATCCACATGGAAATACTAAAATAATTGTGGCTGAATAAAACAAATTTGTGAGGACAGCCAGAAGTTATTAGTAAGGTATTCTTAGAGTTAAAATATGGTCCAATTAATATCAAAATAGGTCAGATTCATTGTGGATGCATTAAAAATTATGGAAAAATGCAGCTGCTCTAGAAAAAATAGCTCCACGTTATGGTTGTAGCTTCATTTTTTTTAATCCTTTGCTATTTCTGTGCTCTGCTATGAACACTAGAGGAAGACGTAGCCTATGATATATTGCACTTCTGTTTCCTGTACATTTAATGCAGTATCATGGGCATCTTAAGGATGAATCCTATGAATTTATGCTTCACCTCCAGTCATAAAGGAAACTGCAATTTTTCTTCCGGAGTTCCTAGTCTCTCAATTCTTCTGTAAAAGTTTGAGAGAGAGAGAGAGAGAGA
>NW_006355423.1:0-599 GCF_000327345.1 Myotis davidii
TGGTCATAATGGTCACTTAGGCTTTTATATACAGAGAGATTATGGTCCCTTTGATGACTTTAGCTTCTCTTCAGCACTGTATATAGGAACTTCTCTTATGTGGTACAGTCAGTTAATACAATAGCCAGACCTTATAGATATTCTGGTTACTTATATGGATATATCATATAAGGTTGCCAACAGGTTTCTAACAATAATAATACACAGCTATGCTATAAATCATCTTTATTATTACATTACATTATACTCTAGTATAATTGTATAACTATACCTCTGCTGGATGTAATGTAATCTTCTCTTGGTGACTCATAAAGCACTTTAGGATCCTGGTGTGTCTCAGTTATATTTGTGTTCGCAACAAGCCAAACAACTGTGCCAAAGTGCTGGTGAGTACAGCATTATGTTTAATGACTTCCTGGTAAGCACGGCTACATCTTTGCTCCAAAACTATTTGGTAACCTTGGGCATTTCCTATCTACATATTTACCAAGATTAGCTCTACATAGTTTCCCAGATCAAGCAAGGTCAGGTGTGCCCTATTTAGTATGTCTTTTAATATTTGGTTGTGATTATATTCATTTCTGCTTCAAGTTTTTTTT
>NW_006355424.1:0-599 GCF_000327345.1 Myotis davidii
AGCTTCAGAAAACAAAAGAAAAACCTTCCCTTTCGGTAAATAATACTATACACGATGTATGTGTTTTAAGAGAAAACGTTGAAGTTCACAAGAAAGATAAATTGGAAGTATATGATGGCAACGAGTGTGTTGAACCTCACAACCGCCACGACCTCTCTCAAGGAGTCGAGGACCACAATCCATTACCTTTGTAGAAAACAGTCCTCTCAGGTGCGAGTGACGATTCAGTGCTGAAGGATACAAAGAACGAACGTGGAGTTGCCAGGATCCTGACAAAGTACCTGGTATTCAATGCAACTGTATAAATGCCAGATATGGCAGAGTTCTTCTACCAAGCCGTAAGGTATTTTCCCACAAAACAAAACAAATTAACGTCTAACAAACTTAGAAGCCCAAAGAGAATCGATAGATGTTTATCGTATAATGTAAAGGAACAATTATAAACAAAGAGAAGCAATTCCAATATGTTCAACACAGACCTGGACCAGAGGAATATAGAAGTGTCAAACAGTCCAATTGTTTCCACCGGCGAAAATAGAAGAGATGCAAAATACATTATTCCCTTCTAATATATAATGCTTTTATCTGCTTTTCCATCA
>NW_006355425.1:0-599 GCF_000327345.1 Myotis davidii
CAAATCACATAACACTGTTGGAAATACCATGAAATATCATTTTCTTTCCCAACTACACTAAAATTGGGTAATTATTAGACTGCTTGTTTGATCATCTGTTATAATGCATTAATAAAGAAGCACACATATTACTATAGCACAAGTTTTTAAACATTTTGATAGTAGAATTTTAATATAATTCATTTCCTCTGTATTCTAGGCATTTTATTTTATGCATTTAAGCACATTAGTCTCTAAAAACAGTTCCTAGGCTTCACCAGAGTGCCAGTGGGCCTTAGGGAACAACAACAAAAAAAAGGTTAAGATGCTTTTGCAACAGGAGGGAAGAGTATATGGGAATAGGAACAGGGAGTTTTAGCAGATTTGATGTAGGGAGTTGGAGAATTTTTTTTGCTATTGCTTTTAATTTTCTGAGTGATATAGATGTCTAGATCATCAGGACAGTGAGAAAGGAGGGAGGAGATAATGGAAATTTGAGTATAAAAAAAGGTGTGAATTAGTTTTTTCAGAGAAAAAGGAAGTTAATTTACTAGGAGAATGTAACTGGATAGCAGGACAGTGCTGAGTACCCACTGTAATTTTAAATCTAAAGAGAGACT
>NW_006355426.1:0-599 GCF_000327345.1 Myotis davidii
TCCCTCCCTTTCTTCCACTCTCTCTGAAAAGCAGGGGGAAAAAAATCCTCTGGTGAGGAAAAAATAAAGTCAGGTGTAGCTGTTTGTTTTTCTAGAGATTGTTATCATCATTATAATCATCATTACATATTAAATATTAAAAGTACTCTGCTCAGTAAACACCAGTAGCAAGTTGAGATTCCTTATCAGTCTTGCCTGGGGAACCTCAGGTCACCTTAAGGATTTCTGAGAGGCTTTCAGTGAATAAAATCCCCATGCAAGTCAGTGGGAAGAAAAGTATTTCCCTGTTTTTCATAGCTTTTACCATTGATTTCCTTGCATGCCTGAGCCTAAGGGGAATTGGTAGCATTCATATTAAAGTATTCAACATTCAGAATGATGTGTAAATAAATTACATATGTAATTATCTGTTAATAAACATAAGCATTTTTTTTCTATGTGAAAAGCTGCCTTTATCCAAAATATAAAAATAGAAATCATCTTTTGTCCTGAGGAGTGATGTATGTTTGGAGTGTGGACCCTCCTGCAAGGATTTCATCAGCTGACTTGCCCCTGTTAACTGCAGAATTACTGCATGCCTTTTGAAGGTTTTTTTTTTT
>NW_006355427.1:0-599 GCF_000327345.1 Myotis davidii
AACTATGAATAGAATGTAATGGTTTCTGGTTGACATTCAGAGACGACCTAGCTTCTGAGAGTCATAATCCTGGTTTTAGCGATTTAGTTTGAATGTAACCCACTAACAGGATTTCTCAATAGTGGCACTACTAACAGTTTGGACTGGATAATTCTTTGCTGTGAGAAGCTGTCCTGTGCACTGTAGGATGTTCAACAGCATCCTTGACCTCTACACACTAGATGTCAATCGCATCTTCCAGCTCTGTTGTGACAATCAAAAATGTCTCCAACATTCTCCATTGTCCCTTGGGAGGTAAATTTATCCTTGGTTGAAAAACTAATCTACTCTTTATATTACACCCTCCAATCCAAGACAGAAAGAAAACAGGCTTTATTCCTAGGGAGAAGATAAATTCAAAATATGGAGAACATTCTCATGTAATAGTTTTAATAACTTGCATACCCCATGTAATGTGTTGTGAGCATGTAAAGAAACACTGTGCCATTTAGAAAGGACTGAACATTTGCCTATAGAAACACTGTGATACAAGGTGGTCAGGATGCCAGGTCAACACCAATAACAACAAAAACCCTATTTGACCCTCAGAGTAGCTGAAG
>NW_006355428.1:0-599 GCF_000327345.1 Myotis davidii
TCTTCTAAGATTTTTATGGTTTCCCATCTTACTATAACATTTCTTGAGGAAGTACAGTTTGCATTGAATCCATACAGGGACCTGTGAGAGTGCATGTTTTTGATTGTTAACATTTGTTTTTTCAGATTATGGAAGTCGGTTTCAGCTTATTTTTAAAAAATAAATTTTCTACCCTCTTCTTTTCCCACTTTTCTCTCTCTCTGTCTCGTTCCATGACGAACACCCTTAGTGTTTCCTGGGATTCCCATAATGCTAATTACAGGTAAACTTTATGGTTTTACTTAATTTAATTTGCTGAATTCTTTAAATGTATTTTTCTTCTTTCCATCTGGATGATTTCTAGTGATCTGTCGTGCACAGCACATATTCTTTATGCCTGCTTTTGATACTCTTTATTGCATTTTTCATTTTATTCATTGTAATTGTGCAACACCAACATTTCTATTTCATTCGTTTTTATGATTTCTGTCTATCCGATAGTCCCCTTTTGTTCTGTGTTCATTTCTTCATTATGTTTTTGCCATTTGTGTTCTCTTGTAGCTCGCAAACATTTTTAAAGGTAAATATTTTGGATTCTTTATCAGGCTGTATGTGCTCTC
>NW_006355429.1:0-599 GCF_000327345.1 Myotis davidii
GCTCTATCCACAGAGCCAAGCCGGCTAGAGGGCATAATATGTTTCTTAAAGCATTTCAATCATATCTTAAAAATTTAGGGCTATATCTCCTAAAATTTTGTAAGTAATTAAGGAGAAATATAGTATATATTCTACTCAAGTCATCATTCTCAAACAGTTAACTACTACTGCGTTCCTTACAGGAGTTCCTCACAGCTGCTCAATATAAGGAATATCAGCAGATATGTTTTCTCACCTACTAAAGTTCAGAGACAAAATTGTCCTGTTTTTGACTACTTTTGCCTTACATGTTCTTACATGTTCTTTTGTTGTTCTTCTATTGGTGTAATTAGACATCAGGGAGGTGAAAAAAAATGGGTCTAGCATCTTTTCCCACCTTTTTCATTGAGCTCTCATCCACCAGAAGAACAACTAAGTATTGGCTATAGCGAGACCAAAGTTGTACCTGGAACTATTTATAGAAGCACATAGTGCAGAGGCTAAGAGCTCAAGTCATGGAGGTAGAACTGGATCTGAATCTTGGCTCATTCATTTAATAGGTGAGTTAATTGGGCAAGTTAAGCCCTGAGTCTCATTTTTTTTGATAAGCATTTATTCAA
>NW_006355430.1:0-599 GCF_000327345.1 Myotis davidii
CTCTATCCACTGAGCCAAACCTACTAGGGCTGAACTTTCTTCTCTTAAATCATTTACCCACAGATTCTCTTGACTACTTCTGCGGAGAATGATGTCATCTGTGCACAAGGACAGTTTTGTTTCTTTCCTTTTGTCCCTCAGACCTCTGGTAAAATGTTAAATGGAAATAGAGATGTCAGACATATTTGTCTCATTTCCTTCCAAAAGGAAATGTTTCTAGTGATTCATCATTAAGTATAATGTTTGCTCTAGGTCTTTGGTAAATACTCTCTATTAAATTAAGGACGTTCTGATGTATTTCTAGCCTGCTAACATTTTTTTAAAATGTCATACATGCCTGTCATCTTTCATCAAATGTTTTTCTTGAGAGGATTATACTTTTTGACCCACATAAATTGGAAAGAATTTCCTCTTCTCTATTCACTTGGAAAAGTGTTCTATATTTTTCTTTTCTCGTATTGTACTTGTCATGTTAGTAGCAAGCATTTACTTGCCTTATAACATGAGGTGAGGAACTTACCCCTATTTTTTCCTCAGAGGTATAGTTTGTAAACTATTAAGATTGCATGTTTCTTTGAGTCTGCAGGCTGATGCTCTAT
>NW_006355431.1:0-599 GCF_000327345.1 Myotis davidii
CACAGAGTTTATTCTTATATTATTAATTAATTACTGTATTATTTTCCATATGAATAACTATAATCCTACATTTTCCCATCCCTGTATTGATTCCAAAATGCAAAGGAACTATTCAAGCATTTCCTCTGCCCTCTTGATAGAGAGGGAAAAGTCTAGTAGCTTGTCTTTCCAATTGCTTAGACCAGTGGAACTTCGAAAATTTCACTGAAATTGTAGAACCTTGTATTTTGAGAGATTTATTCCCCACCCTCTGGCAATTCTGTATCTTTAAAGGCATCTGCTCTACAGATCCTACCAGCATCATGCCATCAATATAGTATAGCAACATGATTTCCCATGGGACAGTGGGATAATGCAAGTCCCTGCAAAGCAGATTGTGGCACAGAGCTGGAGAGTTGATCTAACTACAGTAAAGGTGATGAGGGCCTATAGTTATTTCTACTGAGTAAAAGCACACTTCTTCTGGGTACTAATTGTGTATTGAGATAGAAAAAACAGTCCAAGTAAAAACTTCCAATTCTTGCCATCCTCTCATACAGACCAGACATCTGGTGTAAGGCACCTAGAGTGGGAAGAAAAACATCTGATCTTTCACTTTT
>NW_006355432.1:0-599 GCF_000327345.1 Myotis davidii
GTGCAGCCAAGGTTGAGAACCACTGGTCTATGTTCTTGGGGCAGTGTACCAAGAATTCAGCTTTCAAATCCGTGGAGTTTTCACCACAAAGAAACTCAGATAGAAACACTCCAAAGAACTGCAGAATTACAGAGGTACATGCAACCTTCCGTGCGAATGTTGGCAGCCCAGAGGGCTCTGCTCAACGACACGGCTGCAGCTGTGGCCTGCCGAGGGCTGTGGGCAGGCGGAAGTCAGCTACCAACAGCAGCAGAGAAAGAAAACTGCCGCAGGCAGCAGGAACAACAGCAAGCAGACAGGAAAGTCCAGGAGGGGCCTGCAGGTGGCAGAGAGCAAGGCCAAGGACTTGCAGCAAGGTCAGAAAAATCCCCAGAACAGAATAATTCCTCCGAGATTTTGGCAACATTTTCTAAGAGAGACAGACCTGGTTCCAGGGTTCACAAACCTGAACTCTCCTTGGCTGTCCATTCGTGCCTCTTCAGAAAGAACTGAAGGTCATCACCACACTTCTATCAGGATAGCATGTTTGTACGTAGGTATTTTATGTTCAACTAAACTGGTTCCTAAATTCTGCTCATTTGCATATTGGTGGAGCTGTG
>NW_006355433.1:0-600 GCF_000327345.1 Myotis davidii
CCTGCAACCTAGGTATCTAGGTATGTGCCCTGACTTGGAATCAAACCGCAGCCTCTTGGTATAGGGATGATGCTACACCCAGCCAGGGCTAAGATGTATTTTCAACCTGCATTTTGCTTAATGGATATGCTTTCCCCACTCCTAAATAGGATATAGAAGCACCTGAAAGATTTGGTTTACAGGAAGGAACTTTGAGATGTCCTAAATTTAATTATGGTGGTATAGGGTGAGAGAAAGAGATACCAGTATTTGGCCCAGACATAGGCCAACTAACTGTAGACTGCTCACATTCCTTAATGTTGGAGCTTTGAATCAACTTCTATTAAACCACCGTTTGTCCTGCATACACATAAACATTCAGGACTGTTGCCCACCACCAATAAAATCATCCTTATGGACTAAGTGTTATCAATGGGGTGCCCTCTGTGTCCTACCCACTGCCAGTTGAAGTCGAATTCTTGCAATGTTGTAAGGAAAGGAATATCCTGAGACTCATGCGGGAGGATGAGTGCTCTCTAATTTCATGGAATTAAACCCTTGGGTTTTAGATGTCCCATTTCCCTCTGTCCACCATGGAAAAAGTCCAATCTTGCCTTCAGC
>NW_006355434.1:0-599 GCF_000327345.1 Myotis davidii
CAGGTACAAAATGCTCATTTTAGTGGTTGGGTCACTTTTAACTTGGAGTGACTATGAAAGAGATAGTATGGGTTATGTTCTACATGGCAGGCAAAAGCTTATATTCATAGCTAGCAAGTTAGAAAAAAGAAGGTATGAAAGGAGCAGCTTGTGATGCCCTGAATATGCCATCCTCCAGTGCATGTGGTCATCAGTGTTTGAAATCTGCTTTCTCAGATCTCCATAGTTGTTGGAATAGATGGTGAGAAACAGGATTTTCAATAAAGATAGAACATTTAATTGGGCTTCAACTCTACATGAGCAAGACAAGTGAGGTTTCATTTGGGATCACCCACATCCTCTGCTGCTTTTGGAGTCTGACCAAGATAGGTTCTTCATCACCTTTTCCCTGTGTTAGAATTTGTGCATGCATGAGGCAAAATTTCATCCAGATGTTGCTGAATCCTTTATAACTATAAAGAGGTCATAAGGGCCTTTTGATATTCTGACAACTTTGAAAGCCTTTGACAGCCTCTTTCTTCTGCCTCAGAAGCATAAGACTCTACAAGGCTCCAGCAGGTCATGGTATCATTTCAGAACTTAGAAATCAAGAGTATTCA
>NW_006355435.1:0-600 GCF_000327345.1 Myotis davidii
GTCTCTCTCCCTTCCTCTCTGTGAAAAAACAATGAAATATATTTTTTTTAAAAAAAATATCTGTACTGTCTAATGTCAGTACGTTGTCAAATTTAAGCACTCTTTTTCAGTGAGTGACTCAATAGTTGAAGATACCTGGCACTCTACTTTAAGCCTTCTCTTTACCAACCTATTTAATTGCCATTTCATTTCTTCATTCTCTCTCATTATGCCTTGGTTTATATCTCATTACACAGAAATATGTGTATAGAAACATGTATTAGAACTATATACATCAGTTCCAAGGTAGTGTATTCCTTCAACAGTAATATAATCATTTCTCTATGGATTGAGTGAAGCAGCAAAAGAAAAAATATTAACGATAGTTTTTAAAATACCTGAAACAAACAAAGCAAATATTAATACTTATTACATCTATATGGCAAGAACAACAGTGTTTGTTACATTATTTTCTGAAATTTTCCACATTCTTGAATATTCCATAAAATAAAAATATAGGCTATAAAGTTAAATTTAAATTTCAGGTAAACAACAAATAATTCAGTATATGTCCCATGAACATTTGGGACATACTTGCATGGGACACACTATACTAAAAAA
>NW_006355436.1:0-600 GCF_000327345.1 Myotis davidii
AGGGAAAGGAACACCAAGTCAGGAGCCAGAAGATAATAGGCAGCGGGCATGAACGGTAAGCAGGGGCTATTGCATGCTCAACGTTAACAAGTGCCATCCATCGAAAAACTTAAGGAGCAGAGCCGGGTAAGGTATTGGAGTTGGGGGAGGGGCTAAGTACTAACCAGGGGTCATTAGGATAGTATGTGACCATTCCCTGGCCAGATAAGCCCCTTTGTAAATGTTTAACTTTGCCTTGGCTTCTCCCTGCCACTCCCTCTCACATGTCCCAGTTCGCCTATTTTCTCTCTTAATCTATTGACACAGAATCATTAAAGTAATCAAAACATAACAAGGCAATTCATTCTTTGCCAACCAGGAAAGCCCAGTCTATCATGATATGTACTCCAGAGTTCAATTTTGGTTTTGGAATAGATGACCTCTAAGTTCTCTTCCAACTTTGGAATCTGATTACTTTGGCTGAAAAAAAGAAAAAAAAATGTTGTATACCGCTCCCAGGGGAATAAACCTTATCAAAGAGGCTCATTTGATACGTCTCATGAATTAACTTACTAATTTATTCACTATACACGTATTGAGCACCTACTACCAGTCAGGCAT
>NW_006355437.1:0-600 GCF_000327345.1 Myotis davidii
TTTGTATGTACATATTTGTTTAGTATGTTTGGAAGTCAGGAATAAAGGAGGCATGTGGATGGGAGATAAATGAGGATGTGCTAAATGTGTGGCCCTGGTGAGGGGACTGAGTTAGGTAGTTAAAGGATTGCCAGTCTTTAACACGCCCCGAGTTCTAGTGGGACTGTTGGTGTGATGCTGTTAGGGTTGAGCCAAGTTGCAAAATGGTAAAGCAGGCGGAGCAATGGAATGGTTGCTGGAAAACCACATTAACATTCATAGCCAACACTTCCTGAGCATTTCTAACTGGCAGGATCTCTTCTACGCGAACTGCATGGCTTAACTTATTTATTATTCCTATGAGACAGGAGCTATTAATACCCCCATTTGTTTCAGATGCACAGAGCATTGAAGTCACTTGGCCAAGACCTCACAGCTTGTAAATGGGGAGGCCAGGCAGAGAACCCAGGGTTTGACTCGAGATCATGTTGTCAACTGTATCATTTTACTGCTTCCCATCTTAATGAAGTCAATGAATGGCTAAGGGGCAGAGAGTTTTACTTCTCCTCAGGCAGCTCTTCAAGGACAGCTTCAGATGCCTCTCAGGGATCTGGAAAAAGT
>NW_006355438.1:0-600 GCF_000327345.1 Myotis davidii
AAAAAAATGCAAACTTTAAGTAAATATTAACTTAAAAAACATATAAAACAGTAGCCTTTTAGAAAATTTGAAACTTTTATGTGAAACTTTTATATATTTCAGCTATATATTTTATTAGAAAACTATTCCTTATTATATAAGCTTAATGATTATTTTTAAATATAGCCTTAACATTTTAATTTAGCACTATCTTTAAATGCATAAAAGAAAATCACACGATACTTGGCATCCCATATCTCAAGTTACATAATACTAGTACATGTTCTTGGTGATCCTATATGCTGCATTGAATAAGTTATATATTTCTGTTCAACAAATAACCCTTAAAATTATTGGCCTTAAACAAAAATATTAATTTATTATTACTTTTTCTGCTTGTGAGTCAAAATTTCAATCAGAAAAGAGCACAGACATTCTCATTGTATGAGGAATCAGGAGGAAGCAGTAAACACAGCAGTGGTGGCTTCTGAAGAGGATGAACCACAACATAGCTGGTGGCTGGTTTTGTCTCTAGCCTGGGAGCTTAGCTGGAAATTTGGTCAGGAATAAATAGATGTGCCCTTTCTACATAGCCTGGGCTTCCTTACAATATCTAGGCAA
>NW_006355439.1:0-600 GCF_000327345.1 Myotis davidii
TCAGTGCGTGTCATAGCTACCAGTCGAATGGTCAAGCAGTCGCTTAGACTTTTATATAGAGAGGTAAACAAATAATACATAAATATAGAATATCATACTGGGTAATATAAATGCTATATTAGAAAAATATAAATCACCAAAGTTTACCTAATAAAACATAAAATGCCCTGACAGAGCACAAACAAAAGAAACCAAAGAGGGAATAAAAGATATATCTCTATTATCGACTCAGACCATATTTATTATTAGCTAGGTTTAAACTAAAACTTTAAAATCCAGATAATTTACATATCGATAAAATTTTGTACTTCTGGTGTTACATAGAGAGTGAGAGGCACCCAGCTGAGCTTAGCCTTCCAGCCATACCTGCTGAGGCACCAGCATGGGAGTTAGGCTAACATCATGTGCAGCACACTGGTAAGACTGATCCAGCGAAGTTCAGCTTGAATTCCTGACCCATGAAACTATAAAATGGTTGTTGTTTTAAATTATTGACTTTGTCATAGTTTGTTATAAAGCCATTGAAAACCAGAATAGCCACTGAAAATGGCTGTAGATGCTGAGAGCTAACCTATGCAACAACAGGTTTGCTTCTAAAAG
>NW_006355440.1:0-600 GCF_000327345.1 Myotis davidii
GTTCCAGTTGTTCCACCATTCGGTCTATTTGCACATTAGCCATTTATTATATAGGATGATTTGTACTTTGTCAAATGCCTTTTCCCTCCATTGTAATTATTACATGACTTTTATCTTTCATTCTATTAATGTGGCATAACAATTTATAGATTTAACTATGTGAAATTAACCTTGCATTCCAGTGATAAATCTTACCAGGTAATGATGAATGATACTTTTTATTTTCTGTTGAGTTCAGTTCGCTAATCTTTTATTTCAAATATTTACATCTATACTTAGAAGGAATAATGGTCTATAATTTCCGTTTTCATAATATCCTCATGTGTCTTTGGTGTCAGAGTAATGCTAGTTTTGTAAAATAAGTTTGGGAGTATGCACTCCTCTTCAGTTTCCTGAAAGAGTTTGAGAACAAATCAGCATTAATTTTTCTTTAATTTTGTGGAAATTCACCAGTGGAACCATCAAGTCTTGAGTGTTTTCTGTTTAGGAAGCATTTTGATTACTGACTCAATTTCCTTCTTAATTATCTTTTCAGATTCTCCATTTCTTCCTAATTCAGTTTGGTAAGTTGTATGTTTCTAGAAATTTATTCATTTCTTC
>NW_006355441.1:0-600 GCF_000327345.1 Myotis davidii
GGGCCCCTAGTATAGTCATAATGAGACTGTACATTCTATTTTGTATTGTGCTGTTTTCTTTTAATGTTAATATAAGTAAATTCACCCTGCACTGTAATTATTATTTTACATATCTGCATTCTAGCATTTGTTCATGTTTCATAATTTATTAAACTGTTTCCTTGATGTTTCATCTTTATGTAGTTATAAACTTTTAAATCAATTAGCAAGCAATCTATCCTATTGTGTTTATTGTTTCTATGTTGAATTAGGATAAATACTTATGAGTAGAATTGCCAGGTAAAAGAGTGTAAATACTACTAAAGCTTTTTGCTACATATTACCATATTTCTAAAAGTGTTGGAATGCTTTACAGTATCACTGGCAGTGAATATGTATAACCCTACTTTGCCAACATTGGGTGTTGCATATTTTTGTGACACAGGAGTAAAAATGGCATTTAAAGAAACTCTAATTTTGTTGATAGGAAGTAAAAATGATTTTAGTTTTCTGACCTCTCCTTGGGTGAGTTGTTTATTGAGCAACACTGTTACCTTCAGAGCTGTCATTCCTGGCTCCTTTGTCACGTGCCAGGCATTGTGCTAATGCTTGCAACAGCCC
>NW_006355442.1:0-600 GCF_000327345.1 Myotis davidii
AAATTATAGAAAGTTTAGAGTCATAGTTTGTCAAAGATACCTTTATAACACAGTAATCCCCTAAATTATTCATTTTTATATGTTTATTCCAGATGAATAACTATTGACTTGACTTTAAATTAAACACTTGACTTTAAATTACAATTATAATTGATATGAAGTGTATGTGATAGTCGATATACTATGATATTTATTCATAACTTAGAGATTCCACAGATTTTTAACATTATAAAATGCATAGAATTACCATAGGTTGGGAATTTTTTAGATATATCTCATTTGAATTATCGCCTATAAAAGTGAATAATTCTTCAACGTGTAAGAAGGATGGTACAGACAGTTAAGGAAGTCTCAAAGTTGGTAATGGAAGTGAACAAAACTTCACAATTTACTTTTTGCTCAAAATGTCACTATAGGCTCAAAGATAAGTGTATTTCACTAAATTAATAGAATAAGTTATGATGACTTCATTAAATGTTGCCACCAGTGGTGGCATGAAAATTTTGTTTTAACTGTTGCTCAACTTCAAATATGTCTATACTGTTAAGTTTTGGAATTAAGTAATTCAATTTTGATTGAATGCTGCAACTGTTTGTGAAG
>NW_006355443.1:0-600 GCF_000327345.1 Myotis davidii
GCCCTGACCAGGAATTGAACCAGCAGCCTTTTGCTTCATGGGACAACACCCAGCCAATGGAGCCACATAGGCCGGGGCAAGGCAATTTTTTTTACTTGTGCCATTGCAAGGCCCAAACTGGAAAATGTCCAAATATCAGCTGTCCTTCCACTCTTAATTGTTATAATAAGTTTTTAACATCTATAGTTTCATTTGCTTTTATGATCTTGGTCATCTTGTCTGAGAACACCTGATGATAAATGTTTTTGAAAACAGTATTTTGAATACATTCTTTGCCGTTTTTCCTCTTCTAAAACCTCCAGCTGGACTAACAGAAAATGTAGAGTATTTTCTTTTGGGTGACAGAATCCTAACAGCCCTCCTTTCCTCTTTGTGGCCCTTCAAGGACAAAGATGATATGGATCTTTAATGTTAAATTAAATGAAATGAGTCATAATGTTAACTTGTTTGAAACAGAAGTCTTTTTGCAGATTGTAGAGGATAACTGGTAATGTGGAGATGTTGATTCTGTTTTTTTCAGGGCGTCTTTTATGACCAAAACTGTGCCTTGTGGAAATGAACTTCACAAATTCCTCATCTGGGATACTGCTGGTCAGGAAC
>NW_006355444.1:0-600 GCF_000327345.1 Myotis davidii
CCTGCTGTCACCACCAGAACCTCACTGTAAACAAGAATGTTGTATCTCAGTGGGTTATTTTCTGTTAATGACCTGTGATACAGTATATAAATAAACCAAGGAGTCATCCACAGGTGCAGTTTATTAGAGTTATTGCACTGTGCCTTGGGTAATGTGCCTTGGTTCTTTAAAACTTTGCTGCTTTGAGAAGCAAAGGGCCCAGCTAGCTGGCAGTTTTGAAGAGAGAAAAATGAGGCCATCATTTTGTAATGGATGGGAACCGGGTCTAATAATCATCATTTTAATTTCTCAGTGCCAGCATCTAGGTTGCCGTATGACTTAAAAAATTCCACTAAGCCAAATTACCTCGATAAAGATGTCTGGCCCTAATAGCTGTCTTGAGCAGGAGTTGAGAGAACATACATTGGTCCCTTCCCAGACATAAAAAAATAAAACCGCAAGAAAAGCACACACACTATGCTGCTCAATTAGAGCAAGAGGGATTGTTTGGGGTAGCACACGGGTGCATAATGAAGACTGATAATGATAGTTTATTAATGAATTCTCATAACCCCTAGTGAAGCAGGTATTATTAAGACTCAGGTTCATGTGGGGGCAATG
>NW_006355445.1:0-600 GCF_000327345.1 Myotis davidii
CCCCCCAATTTCTTTCTAGTATTTTCCATGTGCAGACAACTACGTAACAATCATACTATAGTTTTGTTACTCAGCCACTTCCTGTAGCGTGAGCGCTTTTCCAGCATCTACTTCCCAAACTACTTGACCTGAGGTGCCAGGGAAGAGAGGCTGTTGGACAATGTGGAGTGAAGATAAAGACATATCCCCACAGAACTTTATGTCCCACTCCTAAGAACATGTTCACGTCTGACATGTCTGGAGTCCCTAAATAGCCCGGTTAGGAGTAGATAGTATTCTGTTCTCTAGAAGAGAGGCACTTATCTAAGCCTCATAACTAACCCAGACCAATTAATGGTGAAGCATGGGGACAAAAGGAAGAACATTGCAAGTCCTGGGTTAGAATTTGACAGAATTGGGTTCAAGTCCCCGCTTCAAAACCTGCCGAGAGAGGGTATTATCTTTGTCTCAGAAACTAGTTTCCTCATCTGTGAAATGGAGAGAACAGTACTGCCTCAGAGGGCCAATGGGAGAATAAACACGATGTGCATATAAGTCTTAACCCACTTAACACCACGAAGTGGTCTCTGCTTGAGGATTGAAAGGTTCAGTAAGATTTTC
>NW_006355446.1:0-600 GCF_000327345.1 Myotis davidii
ACCAGCATCCCTCCCCTGATTTCCCTGAGCAGCCAGGATGTATCTTTAAAATGTAAATCAAACTATATCTCTCTCCTGCCTAAACCCTTACATCATTACCATTGCATTTGGTATCAAATCCAAAGTGCTGACCATGGCCACATGCCCCAGTGGGCTTGCTTCTTCATGACATTCATTGGATTACACTCACTATGGCCTTCTTTCTGTCTCTGGAACACACAAGCTCATTCTTGCCCCAGGACCTTTGCCCTTGCTGTTCCCTCTGCCTGTAACTCTCTTTTCTCAGATCACCAGGTGTCTGGCTCCTTCTCATGACCCACATCTCTATTTCAAGTTCCCCTCCATATCACCCCCACCTCCATAACTTACTCTTTGATTTATCTGGTGTTATTTTCTTCATATAGCTATCACAATTCGGATTTTCTTTTCTTATTTGAATTTATTGTCTTTTCCCCTCAATTTCAGTATAAAGTCCCTGATGGCAGAGCCCTGCTTAGCTTGCTTATTCAGCGCTTAAAAATGTGCCTGGCATCAAACATATTTGTGAAATGAATGAAGTGTCACTCAGCTAGTAAGTGGCTAGACTGGGGCATCTACAGA
>NW_006355447.1:0-600 GCF_000327345.1 Myotis davidii
TTGACCAATGAGTTTGCCGACCACTGGCCTAGGATGAAGGAACCCCATATTCATATGGGGAAAATCCAGCCAGATATCAGTCACACTCAGTGGCTTTCTATAAATAAATAAATAAATACATCTGGGTTTCCCGGACGGTTCTGAGGCCGTGCCGTGCCAGCTGATTCGCATGCACTTCACTCTGGTAAGTGCAGGGCCACGCTGACTCGGGAGTTTAGCGAGCACACGTCCACGGCAGCCATTCAATAAGCAGTTTTTCAATGAATGAATCAAACGACAAGATGAGCTGTGTCTATAGTGATCCTAGTAATCAAGTCGGATAAATGAAAACCTTGTTTAGCAATTGGGACGCATCGCCAGGCACACATTCCCCTTGTCCTTTGATACCACAGACAGACATGTGGCAAGAACACACGTTGAGACCATTGTCAAGCTCAGGACTTCGACCCGGCTCCTTCTGAGGGAGGCCATGGGGGTCTGGGTAAGTGGAACATTAAACCTCTTTAATTTTTTTTTTTGGAGATTATCTGTCCGTTTCCCGGGGCTCATTCTTTCAAACTAGAACTCCTCCTCAGGAAAAAAAAAAAAAAAAAAAAACCC
>NW_006355448.1:0-600 GCF_000327345.1 Myotis davidii
ATCCCCAGTTGGGTTGCATATGGGAGGCAACTGATCTCTCTTCCTCTTCCCCTTCCTCACTCTAAAAAACAAACACACAAACAAACACCCAAATAAACATATCCTCGTGTGAGGTTTAAAACCAAACTGACTTGACTGACTTAGGGAAGATAGAATTTCTTGGAAACTAGGGAATAGGTCACAGAACCCATGGGAAATCTGAAGAACCTGGGATAGATAGGGATCAGAACTGCTCCAGGCCGCAGGCAGAAGACGAAGGAAGAGGCCCTCAGCTTCTTCAGGGCTCGCTCTGCAGAGTGAAGTGCTCCTGCTGCTGTGTTAGCTTCCCTCTTCTCCGCATTCACATCCTCAGAGGAAGAAGCTAAACGGTCTCTCTGGCGTCACATGTTTGCCCTTTGCTAAAGGGCAGTAGGTCTTGACAGTCTGACCAAGACCAAAGGAAAGCCAGAAAGGAAAAATGTAAATTGGCACCTTAATTAGCCTAGATGTCCTTACAAAGGCCTTCCTGGAAAGAATTGCACTTTGGATATACTAGGTTTTACCTGAGTTGACCACAGTCCCCACATTGCCTTTCTTTCTTTCTTTTTTCTTTCTTTCTTT
>NW_006355449.1:0-600 GCF_000327345.1 Myotis davidii
GATTCTCTCTTATCATTGATGTTTCTACCTCTTCCTCTCCCTTTCTCTCCCTGAAACCAATAAAAACATTAATTAAAAAATAGTGAGTTGGTGATATTTATTATCTTGGGCAAATCCCTTCCCCTCTCAGTCAGTCTTGTTATCTGTAAAGTGGATTGTTGTGAAAAATCAAATCAAATCATGAATGCGGGTGTTTCCAAAAGGGAGACTATTAGTAGCCTTTCTTTCTCCCAAGACAGGCGCAAGAGAAATGTGCTCGGGCCGCCCAGCAAATCCTCAGAATCATAGAATTTGAGGTCTGAAAGGCACCTCGCACATCTGGTCCATACCTCTTTTTGCTTTAACCACTATTTTCTGAGCATTTTTATAGGTTCCCCCGTGTATTTCACTTAAATCTCACAAAAGTCCTATGAGGTGGGCACTGTTATCCCTCTTGTAGAGATCAGGACGCTGAGGCCCAGAGAGAGCAGGCACCTGGCCAGAGAGTGTGCCCAGGAGGAGGCAGAGCTGGGACTCCTGCCTGGGTCAGCCTGGCTTTGGAGCCCAATGCTGCAACCACTCTGCCCTCTGCCCGTGTTGGTGGCAGAGGCAGAACTTGAA
>NW_006355450.1:0-600 GCF_000327345.1 Myotis davidii
TGTCTATTCATTTCTGTTGCTGTAGCAAATTACCTCAAGCTTATTGGCTTAGGGCAACGTAGAGTAATTATCTTCGTTCTGGAAGCCGGAAGTTCAGAGTGAGACTTAGGTGGCTAAGATCAATCAAGGCGTGTGTTCCTTCTCGAAGCTCCAGGGAGCAGGCATCTCCTTGGGTTTTGTGGTCGCTGGAGGCGGCCTGCATGTCTTGTTAGGTCATGGCCTCTTCCTCCATTATCAAGGGCATCCCTCCAGCCTCTCTTCTTCCTTCCTCCCAGCTCCTCTGGCCTCCCTCTCGGGAGGACACGTGATGACAAACCCATGCAGGTAATTCAGGACAATCTCATCATCTCAGATTTAATCAAGCTGCACAGTCCCTTTTGGCCTATAAGGTAACATAACCACTGGTTGGGGAAATCAGGATACGGGTATCTTTGGGAGCCATTATTCTGTCTACCACACCAAGGGACTGGCTTATTGATTCCGTCACAGGTATTTTCCTGCAACGACCAAAACACTGTCTGAATGCTCATTTCCTGCCAGGTATTGGCCATGTAAAAAACACAGCTCTGGCCCTGCCAGTGTGGCTCAGTGGTTGAGTGT
>NW_006355451.1:0-600 GCF_000327345.1 Myotis davidii
TTCTTGGGACATCCTTCCATCCTCTGCTTGCCTCAGGGGAAGCATACTAGAGCTTCAGATCTCAAGTCAATCAATCCTCAGTCTAGGTTACTAGTAAATAATCTACCACAGTCTTCCATGGCTCCATGCATTTGCATTTATTCCTATGCCTTGTTGACTTTTGTTGAAATCTCTCTTTAGAAACTGAGCTCCATGAGAGCAAGAGTTTTATGTTTTTCTATTTACCATTGGTTTTGTTCCAGAGAATATGGTACAATGCCTAGAACATAGTAGGTGCTTGATAAATGTGTTCTGAATAAATGAAGGGGACAACTAGCTTAAAGTCCCCTCTTCATTTACTGTGGGGATGGTTTCAAGATGTTTCCATTAACATCTTTCAGTGAGAACATATGTACAACATTATCTGTTTTTAGCATCAGAGATGAGCTGTCTCATGAATAATTGATTTGTTTTATTTTGTCTATAGATACTGAGAATTAAGTAACTGGTTGTTTTTCCCATTTGGCTTTTAGGCAGGCCACAGTGAAATGTAGCATTGAATTCCAGCTGGCTATGCTCATTAGTCAAGATCTATTTATTCAGCAAACATTTATTGAGCAC
>NW_006355452.1:0-600 GCF_000327345.1 Myotis davidii
CAGTTTTGGCACCTCCCTGTGTATTCCGGGACTAATTGGTAGGGTAAGTGAGGGAAGAGAGGGAGCTAGCTGGGTGCCCGTAACCCGGGTGCCACACATTGCATCTGGACGTGAGTGCATCGGTCAGGACTGTGAGAAGTGGACAGTCTGAGCTAGAATGAGCCCTCTCAGAGTCGGGGGTGGGGGGCAGGCACTCCCAGCTGGCCCTGCTGGCTGGCTTGGGGGACATCATGGGGGACTCCCCTAGGCAGCAGATATTGACAAATAACTAAACATGATTGATAGGCAGGCAACCCGAGAGAGCCTTTCTAGCCCTTCTTTTCTTGTTCTTCACTCCGTAGCCTGTCACGTGGCTCTCTCTTCTCCCTCCCCCCAAGGCCATTGCTGCTCCAATCCCTAAAACCAGGAACACGTGCTCTCGTGTGCACATCTGGCCTGGGGAAGCCTGGCTCCAATTTAAAAACCTACATGTTGGTCCAATTCCATTATTGGACAAGGAAATTCTGTTAACTGGTGGGCTCATTTGCATGTCATTACCCAGAATGCCTACCCGGCTCACAGATGTTTCCCAGACGCGGGGTGAGGAGAGGGTGGGGGAAA
>NW_006355453.1:0-600 GCF_000327345.1 Myotis davidii
CCTGCAAGTTTTCAACATCTGTTACAGGCCAGGCTTTCCGGATTATGAGCTTCCTAGGATGTGGGCCCTGAATGCATGTTCCAGTACATCCTCTCTGACTTGGAAGTATTTACTCTCTGTAAATATACCTCTACTCTCATACTATCTTTAAAGCCCTTTAAAAAAATCGCCACACTTAGGTTATAATTAAAATTGTCCCAAATACATATATGTATGTGATAAATAGGTGTGTAATTCCTTTCAATTATTCCTGAGTTTTTCTGGAAAACCAGTATCTAGTCTTGTTAGGCAGAAATATATGTGTGAAGCTGGGTATTAAAAGAAATGCAAAACTGAACATCTAAAACAATGGGGTTGTTTTTATGCATAATATTTAAGTTTAATCACATGAAATTAGACCTAATGTTCAGCATCAGTTGATTCTCCCTGCACTATATCAACTACAGCATTAATGATGTTTAGGATCTTTGTCATGGTAGTATTAAAATCATCCTCTAATCACACTCAAGAGCAAGATTTAGTATAAAATAAGTTCATCTTGCAACATTTGTGACAACATGGATGAATCTTGAGGGCATTGTGCTAAGTGAAATAAGTCAG
>NW_006355454.1:0-600 GCF_000327345.1 Myotis davidii
TTTTAACTTATACATCTAGAATGTCATTAAATATAGATCTGTTAATTAATCTCATTGATATAGAAGAGGCAGACAAATTGAACAGTATGAACGTTCACCCTTAAAGAAAAGTTCATGTTATTTTTGGCCACCCAATTAAGTTGAAAACAAAGTACAGGCCTAATTACCACATGACCTATGTCCTATAATTGGAAATATATACTGCAATGACTGTTCAACACATGAGGTGAGACTACCATTTGAAAATCAAACTAGTAAAGTCATTAACACATGAAAAATATTGCTAGCAAAAGTGCTTGATGCAATGTTAGTGTTAATTCCTAAATGTGAAAATACTCTACAGTCATTCTGGTGAACACCAAATGCTTGGACCTATTTGAAATCTTTATTCCCTGTAAGACTCTTGACCAGTAGCTATGTCTTGAGTCAGTTTTGATGGCAGCAGTATTTAGTGTCAGGGAGATGAAGGTACTTGCTCAAGGCAACTGAGATTGGGATTTGATATCATATCCACCTGATTTCTCCATATAGAATGATGATGGCTCTAAGAAGACATGCTCTTCTAGTCATATGCTTTTAATCTCTCTCCTGACCGCCCCC
>NW_006355455.1:0-600 GCF_000327345.1 Myotis davidii
TCTGTCTTCCACATCTGTCATATTTCCTGATTTATTTTTAAATTTATACTTTCCTGTTCATTTTGGTTGATTTTCTGAAGCTGTTTCTCCACTTCCCGAACAGTGATTTCCAACCATGTGTGTGATAATATTATTGCTTCTAATGTGGCTTTACTTTTTTAATGATCTCGTTGCCTCTTCCCCAATATTTTATTTCAGGGTTGTTTTTCCTTTAAAAAGTATGCATGGAGAGGTGGTGTTTCAGAGATGTTATATCTATGTTAGAGCAAATGTCTAAGCACTTTCCCCCAAACTGTGGCTGAGTCTCCTTCAGATTTGACTTCCCACTGCGTTTTTCTTTATTTTCCTTTTGCTTTCGAAATAAGCCTAAGGGATGGATAGGCAGAACCCAGTACATTCTGAGGGCATTGAAACAATTCTGTGTGATACTGTCACGGGAGGTACATGCCAGTACATATTTGTCAGAACCCAGAGAATGTATAACACCAAGAGCGGAGCTTGATATAAACTATGGACTTGGGGTGACAGGGACGTATCCCTGAAGGCTCATCACTGTAACCAACTGTAGAACCATGTGCCAGGTGCCAGGTGTGCTGTTAG
>NW_006355456.1:0-600 GCF_000327345.1 Myotis davidii
CCGTGCAGGAATTTTGTGCACCGGGCCTCTAGTTGATGAATATTTATATTATTTCAAATGTGTGTTCAGCAGAAGCAGTTCTAATTAAAGTGCAGAGGGCTCTTTGCTGCCTTTCTAATCACATCTCTTAGATAAAATCCTGACACTGAAGTTGATGAATCTGAGAATATGCCTTTTTTTTTATAAAACTTTTGATATAAACTGCCTAATTATCCTCCAGAAAGGTTGTACCAGTTTGTGTTTCTACCAGGTTGCCATGTTCTTCACATTGGTCCCTATGTTGCTTGACAGATTTATTCTTAAATGCTATGCATATCCATTTGTTTGCATCCATTAATAATTACGTTTTCCCAACTGATTCTTGCTGGCAATAATAAAGCTATTAATCTTTTTTGTTTCACTTACATTCTCATCAATGGCATGGACTTTGGGGTCCAAATAAAGTAGTGCCTAAACTTTAATTTCCTCATTTAAACAATGGGAGTAAGTAAAACAATAACCCTCATGGAATTATTATATCCACTCACTAAGATAATTCTCATAGCAAAGAGCCTGTTAAGCAATGAATAAAGTTCAGTAAAGTGGTATACTGACAGCATA
>NW_006355457.1:0-600 GCF_000327345.1 Myotis davidii
GACTATTGTGGGTAACAAAGAGTGATGTAAAGACATTTCTATATACATCATTTCCTGTTTTGGAAAAAAGAATTTCTGTTTTAGTCCAATAGTCTAGGTTGGTAAGGAATTGTGTATGGAGACTTTTTAAAACAAAGAAATTTAAGTTCTTCAGGAGCGTTCTTCTGGAGAATCATGTGTCTGTGAGACATGGGCTTGAATTAAACATGTATGCACAGGAACATAGCACTTACAGCTTGTTTACAACTCATTTCCTGCTATGAGTTCGTTTCGCTGTAATTTAATGTAATATTCCAAACAAAGCTTAGGAGAAATGGTTAGTTGGCATCTGCTAAAATAATCAGAAATATCTGCATTCACAGTATTCTTCTAGTTACGAGATTTTGAGCAATTGCAGACACACATTTTTATGAACACTTTCACATGTTCTTTCTGGTGGATACATCTGTTTTACACAATATTTTACAGTCTCTTACATTACTGGTGAAACTTCTTGCTTAAGAAAGCAAAAAGAAGAAACAATATATAATCTTCAAAAATAGTCATTCTAATTATTGAGGTGTGAAATATAATGGAAACACACACACACACACACACACA
>NW_006355458.1:0-600 GCF_000327345.1 Myotis davidii
GAAATGATGCACCCCGACATGAAACGTACCCTCTTCGCTGCAAGGCCTCCGCCCAGGCTGTTCTCTCAGCCTGACACGCTCTCCTTGCTTTCTCCTCATGGTGAGCTCCAGCTCAACCTTCCAGGCCCCGGCTCTTGGGGAAGACTTCCCCTGGCCCTGCCCCATGGCTCACTGCTCCCCGGTACCCACGTGACCAGCTGTTCCCTCCCTCTGCTCTTACACCTCTGAGCCTGTACATATGCTTTGCCCTCCGTCTAAAATGCCTCCCCTTGCACCTTTGCCAAACTGCTATCCATACAACAGAGCCCACCCTCAACCCCCCCCTCCTCTCTGAGAGTGGAGGATGGAGCAGGCAGAGGAGCACTCACCAGATAGTTGAGAGCATAGGCCAGCTGTTTGATCACCTGAAGCTTCCAGCTGGCCGGCACCAAATGGCCGCACTTGCGCAGGTATGTGTCCAGTGCTCCCAGGCGTACAAATTCCTGCACCATGATACCTGGTGGCAGCACAGGGAAGGGCAGGGCTAGGAGGCAGGACTGCATCCTGTGCGATAGGCTCCACCTCAGGAGTCACTACACTCTGTGCTGACTGTTCCCTCCC
>NW_006355459.1:0-600 GCF_000327345.1 Myotis davidii
TGATTGATTGATTGATTGATTGATTGATTGATGCAGGAGTCCATCATGGTTGATACATTGCATTTGGTTGTCTTTTCAGTCTCTTTTTATCTAGAGCAGGTTTCCCACATTTCTATTTGGTTTTTTTTGTTTTTTTGGTTCTCATGAGAATGACTTTTCTGAAGAATCCAGGGTAGTCTTCTGATTAAATCTTCTAGTTATGGGTTTGCCTGATTGGTTATTCATTGTTAGATTCAGGCTCTTTGGCAAGAACTTGGCATTGGTGTTTTATATTTCTGAATGCTTTATACCAGAAAGTTCATGATGTCAGACTGGTGATCCTGTTTGGTCACTTGGCTAAAGTGGTGTGGTGACTAGTGGTGGCTTCTGCATAGTGAGGTAGATTTCCCCCTTTGGGATTAGTAAATAATCTGTGTGAGGGAGGTGGGGGTAACTTGACTATGTGATTAATCTGCTCCGTGACAACATTTCATCTTATATTTTCATGACCCACCAATGATGGTTGCCCATCACAATTATTACTTGGAGCTTGCAAATTGGTAATTTTTCCAATACTATTATTCCTTCTTCATTTATTAGCTGGTAGTCTTCTACAAAGAA
>NW_006355460.1:0-600 GCF_000327345.1 Myotis davidii
ACAAATTTTTGTGCACCAGGCCTCTAGTTTATTCAATAAGGAACTTGCTAAAATTATATTTTGTGGGTATATGTATGAGTCATTCTTACCTTAAATATTTTTATTTTTTTGCTTAATATTTAGACATGGAAGTTTATGTTTATTTTCTTTTACACTAATATAATAATTTACTGTACTCTTCTTAGCTTAGTTAAAATTATATATTTTTTAAATCATAAGCAATAAGAAATGTCTGGGAATAAAACTGAATATAGTGGTTCAATGGAGCAGGCTTTAGTGAATCCTGAATCTATTGTATAGAATTATCAGCATTTCTAGCAAATATATACTTTCAGTGAATGTTGGATTTTAGTGTTAATATTTTTTATTCCTTCTGGACACATTACACTAACACATGTAATCTCTCTCAAACATACAGATACAATTATGATAACCCAATGCTTTATTTTAAAGATTAAGGTGAATGTTTTTCCCCAGCTAACATCAAATCAAAACAAGTTAATATAAATTTAGTTACTCATCTGAATATTTTATTTGCATTCAGAATTAAATAGATTCAATTGTAATGACTTTTTATGTGTTTTAGTGATGATTTAAAAA
>NW_006355461.1:0-600 GCF_000327345.1 Myotis davidii
GCGGCCCACAGGTTGAGAACCGCTGAGCTAGTTAAAATGCAAGTTGATTTTTATCCTTATTGTTATTATTATTTCTAAGTCTAAATCTGTGAGGATTCTGAAGAACAACAATCTCTGGATATGCTCTTTATTTTGTGACATTACACTATATCCATTCTGCTTATATTTCTAAGAGTGCAACCAATGTCTCTATTCATCTCTTTTTTTTCTTGATATTCCAGAATAAATATCTACAGAAATCTTTGTAAATAACCTTGGCCCTGTAGAAGGAAACGTATTTGTAACACAGAGAACTTGGAACACTGCTGTATCTGACCTTTTAGAGATACATCTAGTTTTGAAAAGCCCAGTGGTTCCAAAGTCCATGTGCGGAATGGAGAAGCCTCCTCACCTTGGGGTTTAAGGCGAGGTCATTCCATACAGACCTGGGACCCAAGTCATTACCTAATCAAAACCCCGTGCAATATAGACTTAAATTCTCTGTGTTCTCTCTTCCTTGAATTTATTCTCATTACCCCCGTACATACAAATTCACAAAGCATGAAGGACTTTAGAAATGGACTAAAGCCAAGAGACACTAGTCAAGAGCATAAACTACTA
>NW_006355462.1:0-600 GCF_000327345.1 Myotis davidii
TAGAAAAAATATGCAAAATAGGTATCAGGTGATGATAAGAGCAATAAAGAAAAACAAAGCAGGAAAAGAAACTGGGAGCACAGGGTTAGGGAAGAAGGCCTCACTAAGAAGGTGACCTTTGGATACATTTTTAAGTATTTCATGTGGATGCAAGACTTGAAATCCCAAAACAATTCAAGGAAGAAGGCACTATTATCAGCCCTGTTTTACAGATGAGGACATTGAGGTCCAAGGTCCCACACCAGCAGAATGACAAGCTGGAGATACAAACCCAGATAGTCTGGCTCCAAAGTCAGCACTTTGAGCCATGCAGGGAAGACACAGCAGTGAGCAAAAGTGAACACTGTCCATTCTCTCATCAAATTTATAGTATAGAGGTTCCACAAGTAAAGAAACAAGTGAACAATCACCAAACAAGGAAAATAAATGACATCAATTACCCAAAATTCACAATCATAACAGTAGTAGCTAATACTAACAGAGTTTTTGCAATGTACCAGGTGTTGCTTTAAGTGCTTAAGATATATGAGCTCACTTAATCCTCACAAATACTCTCTAACATAGTGGTCTCAACCTTTGCTGCACATTAGAATCAACTGG
>NW_006355463.1:0-600 GCF_000327345.1 Myotis davidii
TTTCATGCACTGGGCCTCTAGTATAAAAAGAATAGATCAGGCATCTAAAAGAAAATGGTTAATCAGTGAAGCATTCATAGAAACATAACAAGAACTTTGATAAACCTATGATGTTTGAGATACCAGGAACTCGCTTAAAGTTACATGAAGCCATGCTGAATACTAATTATTTCAGGCACTGCTTGGCTTAAACCAAAAATGGACATAAATAGGAATAGTATGTCTAATGAAGTTTCCTTGGACCTGGTTTCAGTGACTTTTTCAGGAATTTTAGGGGGCAATTACAGATATTGAGAGTTCAGAGCCATGGAAAATCAGAATTAATGAAAAAAGTCATGTATGTGCTTATAGAAAGATAAACTTTGGTGAGTTTTCTGCTAGAGCACTGGTCAGTACGGTATGATCCCTGGACCAACAACATGGCCATTATCTGAGAACTTGTTGAAAATAGAAATCCTTGGATTCACTTAATGCCTCCTGAATTCAATTTTCTTGTGATAAGACTGATCAATCTGTATTTATAACAAAGTCTCTCATATATTTCTTATGTACTCTAAGTTGGAAAAGCTAGAGGAAAGAAAAACATGGGGAAAGAATAAG
>NW_006355464.1:0-600 GCF_000327345.1 Myotis davidii
AAAAAAAAAACAGTGGTAAGAGTGTGTTCTCTTGTTCAGACACTAAATACCATTCACTCAGTATATTGTTAAACATCAAATGCTATGTAATCCATCTATTCATCTGTTTCGAATTTCCTCACTTCATTTTAAATCTTCTCTTTTTATCCTACAGCCTTACACAGTCTTACCTCTTAACTGGTTATCTCACAATGTGGCTAACATTCAAAATAGCACAAGTACTCAACATAAAAGTGACTTGTAATCCGCTCTGTGGGAACTGGTACTTAGAGTTCCCATTAACACAGTGGGAAGCTATACACTTCACTTTACACCTATTCAAATAAGGGTATATATGCAGTATGTGCAGAACTCTAGTCTAAAATCAAATATGATTTTTGAGGTTTTAAAATTGACTCCTTTTTAGATTATAGCTTTCAACTACATAGAAACTATTGCTGTGACCGATATTTTATTATGTTTTATATTTTGGTGGTTGTATTATGAAACATGAATTTTATCTGGGAAAGATGATTAAGAATTTATTTCCTTCATCCTATGGGAAAACAATTGTGTGAATTTAAATAATTAGCAAATTGATTATTCAAACAGTCATAGCAC
>NW_006355465.1:0-600 GCF_000327345.1 Myotis davidii
AAAGCAAAGTGCAATAAAACGAGGTATGCCTGTGCTTATCAAAGCACTCGAAAGCAAAGAACATTTTAAATGTAGACTTATGATTCAATGTCAAAATGTCTGTGAAAAACTTTTGCAAAGTGCTGAATGGTGAACCAGGGCATAGATAAACCTTTTTGTCATCATTTGAAAATCACCTAATTGAAGATTGCCAGTGCCTTGGGAAGGAGACTGAGTACCTGCAATGGCGTCCTGGGCAGCAGGGGCAATAAGAAGTCTTGGGAGCATGGCACAGGGCAGAGGACAGTGGGAAGTACTCTGAGGCCAAATTGTTTGGGTTCCAATCCCAGGTCTCCTGCTGGCAGCTTACCTAAACTCACTATGCTTCAGCTTCCTCATCAATAAAAACTGAGATAATAGTGCTTAGCATATGGGGTTATTATGGTGATTAAGTGAGTTAATTTTGCATAGCACTTAGAATAGCTCCTGGGGTATCATAAGCATGATTTTAATGTACGGTTTGATAAGTACTTGTATTCATTTCACAGGGCTGCTGTAACAGGTAGCATTAAGCTGTGTGTTTTAAGACAACAGAAATGTATTCTCTCCCAGTTCTGGAGG
>NW_006355466.1:0-600 GCF_000327345.1 Myotis davidii
AATACATATATAAAGTAGGTAAATATACATATGTATATCTAAGTCTATACAAGTGCACATATGCTAATTGACATAAACTCTAGAAAAAAGCATTACAGAAGTTCAAAGGAGGTAGCAATTAGTGGTGCATGGTTTCAGCTGTTATATTTTCAAGTTGGTAAAGAGTTATTATGGTAAATTTATTTGATTGAGTGCATTCTGAGGAATGAAGTAGAAAAATATAGGCCACAAAATGTAAATCATCTCTCCCCCAGCTCCAAAACTGCATTTTAAAACTTTGGCCAAATATCTGCAGCTATGTTTCAAATAATAATAAGGAAAAGGTGGCCCCTATTTAAGCCTTTCTTTTAAGAAGTACTTGATGTAAGCCAAATCTATCAGATAATTTCAATAAAAGCAGAACTAGTAATCAACCTCAACTAGGAATAAAACCTTGGAGAAATTTAGGGAAAAAACGTCATAGTCAAGAGGACACAATATACAGGTGAGGAGACTCCACTGTCTTTGTTTTTAACAGATTTATTAAAAATATTCACATATCATAAAATTTACCTCCTAAAAGTGTACAACTCAACAAACAACAAGTGTTGGTGAGGATGT
>NW_006355467.1:0-600 GCF_000327345.1 Myotis davidii
ATCACAAATGTAGATGACTAAAACTTTAAAAGACATGCTCTATTGGGAAAACAATTCAGTTATTTTCTATTCCCATGATACATTGGAATCTGAAAAGTGAAATAATAGAAAAAGACATAGTAGGGAAAATAGTAACCAAAATAAAACTATCAATTAAAGTAGAATTTAAATCAGAAAGCATTAATAGGAATATTATTTCATTCAATATTAATAAAATCAATGATTCTTCAAGAAGAATCTGGAACTTATATACACCTAATAGCACATGTACAAAATGTATAAATGCAAGATGTGTAAAGCAGAATTTTCTGTATTTACAGAAGTATATTAGAAAACCTCCTAATGGTTAAAAAGTGATTCATATTAATATAAAAGTCTGGAAAGGCATATGAATCAAGATAAATATGCAAAGTTAATATCTTTTCTCTATACTGGTTACAATTAAATAGAAAGAAAATTTAAGAAATCACATTCATGGCTACAACAGAACTAAGAACCTAGGAATAAAAATAACAAGAATTAACAAGAAGATAACTATAAAGTATTGTGAAAGGACCAAAATCAAGACTGAAACTAATGAAGATTCATATATTTCTAAGT
>NW_006355468.1:0-600 GCF_000327345.1 Myotis davidii
AATTTGAAATCTTATATAAATTTTATATTATTTTGTTTCTCAAATGAATGTCTACAACAATATATTCTTTAACAGAGATTGAAATTTCTTAGTCCTTTGAACATTCTCAAACACCTGGCAAAACTGCTGAATTACTCAAGTAAAGGATGCTTCTACTTTAATCAGTTTTGTTTGTTCTGCAGCTCCTGTCTTGCTATTAGATAAATATTTTACACTTTGAAGCCTTACTCTATTTCAAACAGATGGATGTCTTTCCTTTGGTACCAAAACAGAAAGAAAATAGCTCTGTTCATAGAACCAACAGAGGAGAAAACAATAAAAAAGGGACATGACAATTATGACTATAAACACAAACCGTTATTAGCAGGAAACAGAAAACATTTGTCAATGTAGAGATATCAATTCAGGACTGCTTTTTAATTTGATAGTTTTAAGAAGTTAAATATTTAGCTATGTGTATTTCTTTGTATTTTGTTCCTTTATTTCTTTCTACAGTTCAGCTCAGATTCATAGGGCACAGTTAGAAAGAAAACAGAAATCCCTGATTGTGGAATTAATGCTCAGCAGATGTGAAGGTTACACAGTTCTGATTCTCCAGGG
>NW_006355469.1:0-600 GCF_000327345.1 Myotis davidii
AAGAATATCAATAAACTTAATAAACTTCTAGAGAGACAGATCAGGACAAAATGATGAAACTCACAAATTAATAATATAAAGAATGGGAGAGAGAGGGCATCACCACAGATCAAGAAATACAGAAAGAATAATAAGGGACTACTATACTTTTTAAATTAATAAACTTGATAATTTAGATGAAATTAATAAACTTCTTGAAATATACAAATTACCAAAGTTCAAAGTGACCAAAAATTAAGCACATTATAGCAAATCAAATACAGCTATATGTAAAATTTAAGATATCATGATCAAGTTTGTCCCATGAGTGCAATGAAAGAAAGAAAAAGCATGTAGCTGGGAATCGAAGAGTATTGATTTGCTTCATGGATATGTGATCTATGTAAAAATTCCATTTAAACCACAAAAAAATCTTCCTTAAATTAAAAGTGAGTTAAAAATTTTACCAGATGAAAGATACATATACCAAAATTAATTGTATTTCTGCATACTATCAAGGAACTATAACTCCAATTAACGGGAGAGTTATAGTTCTTGGTTCATGAGTAAAAGACATCAACATTGTGAAGCTATCAGATTTGCTTAAACTGATCTATAGAG
>NW_006355470.1:0-600 GCF_000327345.1 Myotis davidii
TGGAGAAATGAGGGGCCAGAGCCAAGACCCAGGCTCGTGGAGAGCTCTGCACTTGTCTTCCTGTGGGGATGTGATTCCATAGGCATCACCTTCCTCTGTCCTTAGTTTATACAAATGAAGTACAAACAATGAGGACCAACTAGTAGGCATAATATAGTGAATCTGGTTAAACAGATTTGCCTAATGGCTTTATTTTTTGTCATGTGCTTTTCTTTTTGGGGACAAAGTAGTTTGAGCTGCAGACAGCCAGTGTGGGCACATCTTTTCCCTAGAGGAGTGGAGTCGTTGGAGACAAAGACTGAAAATGAGGGAAGAAAATGTTCTCCAACTGCAGTGGTTTCATTAGTGTTCTAAAATCTGAGTAGTCAAGCCCAAACAATTATAGCACATTCTTGCATTTTCTAATTGAAAAGATAATGTTACATGAGAGAAGTTTCTTTATTAAGTTACCCATAAGATTACTACCTTGTTATACTCGGATGTTACCTCCTCATGTGTGAATACATTTTATATAGTGCTGTTTGTTTACTTTTAAACTATATTTAGTCCTAAATGTAATGTATGTCTTCATTTCAGGTCCATCGGTTTGCTCTTCCAGTA
>NW_006355471.1:0-600 GCF_000327345.1 Myotis davidii
CCATGCATGGGTCCTTGGAATGCTTTCCTCACAATCCTGGGAAAGAACGTGATTTCCATCAGCAACAATATTGCCTTCCTCCCAACTCTCACCCCCTTGCAGACCTTGTTCACGCTCACACCTTGAGCAATCACCTTGTTAGATAACACCAAAATCATAATCGATAGTCCTCCCCCTTTGGATGTCATATGATGCCCTCCAATGAAAGCTCCCTAAAGTGAAGCCCTTCTCTTCCTGCACAGATTCATTTGTGGATAAATTGTGTCAAGAGAATCAGGCTCAAATCCTCTTAGCCATTCTGTTGCTGTTCACCCTCCAGAGCACCATAATGACAAATGTTTTAATTTATACTACCAATCCTTTAATTGATTCCCTGCTGTGTACCAACAACCCAAAAGACTTGGTCTTAGGAAGAATCCTCTTATAAAGATTTGTATAAGTCTAGATGCTAATCTGGACATAAATATCTTGCAGGAGACAAGAGTTAAGAATTACACATGAGACACAAAAGTGTGAAAAATTGGATGGCACAATTATCAAAGTCTCTGCTATCTTTTGTGACTCTTTTTCCTCTGCCTTCATAGGGCCCATTATTTCAGG
>NW_006355472.1:0-600 GCF_000327345.1 Myotis davidii
ATAGGGCCAGACCATCTCTTGGAATTTCAGAGGAGAAACAACCAGAAAAAAGATAAAATACCATCTAGTTTATAGACCAACCATCAGAGAAATTGGTCCTAAAATGCATAAATTACTCAAGGAAGTGTAGCACCTAATTTAACTGCCTCTCTCTCTCTCTCTCCACATGTGAGAATTTTTCTTGTCACCCAACATGACATGTCATTCTCCGCACTTTGTGTGTTGGCATGTGTGTTTGCATGTGAGCTCTGATGCCTTTCTGTTGTGAATTCACAACAGTCCTGTGCTGTTTTTGAGTCACCATGTGCATTTGCATGTATCCTTTTCTGTGTTTATTCAGCCACCTTAGGTGCCTGTGGTTTCAAGTGGCACAAGTACCAAAGTCAGTGCAAAAGCAACCTGTTTCCTTTGTTACCTAAATTGGGATCATGAACTTGTCAATAGCAACAAATTATTTCCATGGGAGAAAACAGCTGAAAGAATTTATCTTTATATTTTCCAGTGTTTTCCAAATAATATTCTACATGTTTTCTATTTATCTTCCCTGCAGTTCTATCCATGATTTTGATGGTGATAATCAGGTATATATCAAGAGTACTT
>NW_006355473.1:0-600 GCF_000327345.1 Myotis davidii
AGTTTTCGGAGGAATGAATATGGCTCCTTCAAAGAAAATTAGAGCCTGGAAGCCTCTTGATTGCTTCGTAGTTTGCTTTGCCACAGCTCGGCTGTTTTCTTCTCCTTCTTTCTTCTTTCTAATTACGGTATTTATTCTGAGTCTAATTTCCCCTCGCATTCGCTTTTGTTTTGACTGCATGTTAGTTATGAAGGATGAGAAATATGAAAGAGCCCCACATCTGAGTGTGACTGTATGCACGGAGGTTGTGAAGTGGAATAGGAAGAACACAGACGTTAAAGTCGAACAGTCCATTGTTCAAATCACGGCTCTGTTATTTACAGACTCTGTGACTGTGGCAATTGGCTGAACCTCTTTGAGCCTCAATCTCCCCACTTTTAATAATATCGATTTTGCTGTGTTGCTGGTACGTTTTGAGGGGAAACCCAGGGAGTATCTTGAAGAGACTCTGATACTCTGCTGGCACACACTGATGGTGGCCATTATTACTATTTATCTGTGGACCGCTGACACCAGAGGCAGGCACAGAGAACAATGAACATACAAGATATGGAGAACCTTCTGGATGGTGGTTATGAGATTTGCTACCTGTCTCTCTCT
>NW_006355474.1:0-600 GCF_000327345.1 Myotis davidii
AGGAAGCCGGCATGTGGGTGGAGTAACGGGGCCTGGATTTGCCTGAACCAAAGGGGCCCCGTGGGTACTGTCCACAGCATTGGAACTTCACCCCCAGAGGCTGGGGGACATGGAGGTCTGGGGTAAGCAGAAGCCGTGTGTTGGCAAATGAGCCCTGGGACTCCCTGGGTGGGGACAATAGTGACAAGGTGTGGAGTCGCATTTAGAGCAAATAGCATCTGTCAGCCTTGTTGCCTATTACCCACAGCACTGGCATGGCCCCTGGATCACAGCCACCCGCTGGTCAAGGCAGCCAGGCCACGGAACCAGGCCCATCATCTAAGGCTCTGATTTCCATGGCTGCAGCCCTTGCTCAGCATCCTTCTCTGGTTCTCATGGCCCCAGGGAAAGGATGAACCCCAAGTCCTGTGGCCCAGCTCTCTCTGTTACCTGGTTCCAGCTTGCTTTTCTGAAGTTTCTCTCCACCCCTGGCATGCCCTCCCCTAGTCTGCACATCGCATCTTTCATCTCTCATCTCTGCCAGCCCCTGTGCGCTCCTCCGGAGCCTTCCTCTTTCATACCTAGCTGACCGCAAGCAACTTTGAAGCATCGTTACCCTGA
>NW_006355475.1:0-600 GCF_000327345.1 Myotis davidii
TCACTTAGCCTTTTATATATATAGATAACCCTAGAAGCCCTTTTATTTATCCTTAGCTCTCATTTTTCCCATGGTCCTCAGCAGATGCTCTAAACTTCACTTCTTTCCTCAAAACTGCCAACCCATTACCTGATAGTTCATTCATGGAGGCACTGAACCTCAATAGCCAGGAAAGATTAAGAAGATCTACTACTCATACAGAGACATCATTCATGTCCTTACTGAGAACATGGGAATTATGCAGCCAAAAAGAAAAATTCAACCTCTCTATTTGAAACTTAATTTATCATTTCCTTCTGTCTCTGAAAGAAAAGTTAAACTCCAACTCTCCCTTTGTATTTAAAAGTAGATGGGACATTTCCTATAGAAAGGGAGAGATGGAGTTTTAATTTTTCATAATATACCAATTCATAAAGATGGGATACATCAAATGTAATATCACAAAATAATGGAAAACACATCACAAAAAAATGAAAAGCATTATTATATTTCCACACAACGTATTTCTATTACAACCTTAAAACTCAAATGATTATATACTTACTTAAAATGTTAATAAGAGCCGAGACCGGTTTTGGCTCAGTGGATAGAGTGTCGGCC
>NW_006355476.1:0-600 GCF_000327345.1 Myotis davidii
TCATCTCCCATCTGGTTGGCTGCCTCTTTGTTTCGTTGTCAGTTTCTTTTGTTGTGCCGATGCCTTTTAGTTTGATGTAGACCCATTCATTTATTTTCACCTTCCCCTCCCTCATGAAGGCCCTTTTTGAAACGGAAGTGAAACCACATCACTGTCAGATTGAATATTGTTTTTAGGGAATATGTGGGCAACTCCTAACTCATGCTTTTGTAATGACGGTTACATTTAAAATGTCAAAAACAAAAACAATGTGTGTTTGAAAAGCCGGAAATTACATAGGGTGTCTTGGCTGACATGAGCTCTTACTGGGGAGAGCTTATAACTTTTGCATTTTCTCATAATTACTCATAGGGTTTACTCCGTAAGTGCTGACTGACTCAGTGGTCGCCTGCTCAGCCTGCTGTCGTACCTGTGAGATGAAATGAGACTGGGCACTTCCCTTACGTGCTGCTGGTGACCCTTCCCTCCAGCACACCATGCTCTTTCACGTCCCTGCAGGCTGTGCCCTCAGGCTAGGGTGCCTTTATTTATTTACTTATTTGCATACATTAGATTCCATTTATTTTACAGAATGCACCTTGAGTGCTGGGTTCTCAGAGA
>NW_006355477.1:0-600 GCF_000327345.1 Myotis davidii
AGGTCGACGCTCAATCACTGAGCCACACTGGCCTGACTAGACTCAAATTTAAGCTTCATAACTAGCTGTTGTATGTTGGGCATGATTCATTAATTCTGATTTTTTATTTCTTCAGCTGGAAAACAGAGATCATACTGTGGGATTATTAAGATCAGTGATAACTGTGAAACCCTCTGGCCCAGGCCAACTGAGTAATATATAGGAGATTTACAGAAGTAATCACCCTCATGCTAGAATTATACTCACTCTCACTGCTCTGTTCTACGTTGCTACTTACTTTCTCCCAGCAAATGTGAGAGAGTTCACTTGGCTTTGAGGACATGCTGTTTTGACCATGGATATTGTATTAGCTGGAATTCATGGGGACTCTCTTTTTTCAGTGATGAGACTGTTCATCATAAATTGGTTAAGGCAAAAGGGCCCATCAGTCCAGCTGCTCTTAGCTTCAGGCATGGCTGCATCCAGATGCACAAGCAAGGTTAAGACTCTGCCTTCAGCCGTCTCTCATCTCCATTTTACTGTGTTTGGGCTCCCTTTTCAGGCAGCATCCCCCTTTGTACTGACAAAAAATGGCCCTCGGCAATTTGAGGTTAAGATAGT
>NW_006355478.1:0-600 GCF_000327345.1 Myotis davidii
AGGAATTGAACTTTGACCTTCTGGTTCATAGAGCGACATTCAACCACGGAGCCATGCTGGCCGGGCTTGTTTGTTTATTTTTGAAGAATTTCTTAGAGTGTATTACGTAGTGATGGAATTTCCTGGGTCAGCAAAAGGCTGTGTGATGATAAGGCCAGATCACCCTCCCAAAAGTCTTAGACACTTTGCGCTCTTACTAGAGTGTTTCCCCCACTTGCAACAACGTGGATTCTAGGAATCTTTCAGACTTACCACGCTGATAACTGAGGTGTCGGAGTCCATGAGATAGGGGCTCTGACGCAACATATACAAGCTGAAAGCATCGAAATAGAGTTTTCAGTGACTTCCACAGTACATGTAAGTATCTGTCATAGTTATGCTGTATTTAAAACAAGTAGTTAAGTTTTAAAACACTTAAAATTCACCGTTTATCTGTGGATCCCATTTCACCATTCTCTGTGATGTAAACTATGGAGGGTGATGCCTTTATTTTGAGTTAATTTCATCTTTCTAAATGGCAGGCAATAGCACTGCCTTTATGAAAGTCTTCCACTCCTCTAGTCCATTTTCACGCAAAGTGATTTAAAATCTCTCAGTTGA
>NW_006355479.1:0-600 GCF_000327345.1 Myotis davidii
AGGCATGAGTCTACAGGAGCTGAGCAGGGCTGTGGAGGAAAGGCCATTATGGACATCACTTATTCACTTTATTACCAGGCACTTGGCTGTTGTGATGCTAATACAAATCATATTTTTACTTATGTTTTCTAATTTTTTTTCCTGTCCCTAGAAACATAAGTGATTTCTGTATATTGGCCTTATATACAGCAACTTCATAAATGCAGCTATTAATTCTAACAGTTTAATTACAGAACTGTTTAATCCGCCATGTAAATAATCGTGTCACTCATGGATGGTGAGAATTTTGTATCTTCCCTTTTGGTCATTGTTACTTGCTAAATTATATCCTTCCAAAATTCAGATGTTGAAGTCTTAATCCCCAGTTCCTCAGAATGTAGCCATATTTGGAGATAGGTCTGTTACTCTGATATGCCTGCTTAGAAGAAGAGGAGATTAGGACACAAACACACACGGGCAGGAGATGGTGTGAAGACACAGGCAGAAGATGACCACCTGCAAGCCAAGGAGAGAAACCAACCCGGCTGACAGCTTGAACTTGAACTCCTAACTTCCAGGAATTTGAGGAAATAAATGTCTGTTGTTTAAGCTACCCAGTCT
>NW_006355480.1:0-600 GCF_000327345.1 Myotis davidii
CATGTAAGGATTGATTTACTGCTTTTTTCTACCCAACTTAATAATTCTGGCTCTGAAAATTTTAAAACTGTGATATGACTTAGATGCCCATTTATTTGTTCGGTTTGGAAGTGATCCTGGAATGAATGAACTATCTAGTATTGTGTTATTTTGTGCAAAGCATACTTTTTTAGAGAAGTCAGTTTTTAAAAATCATAGCCTTTTTCTTTATTATTGGAGAAATTTTTCATAAGGAAGAAAAAATAGATCCTAACAATGTATATGTTGCTCAAGAAATGTGATCATCTAGGATATTACAGTAAGTTGCTATGGAAACAACTGATGTCTTCCTCAAGAGGAGAGAAAAGGAGGCAGTAACCACTAGAATGGTAGAGACCTGGGGGCCCCTCTACCTGAAGGGGGCTCTAAGCTGCTGCAGGTCAGCAAAACTGGTTTCTAGTATTCCCCAGAGATTTGGATTTGGGAAACTCGGTAGGAATAGTACTTATTTTTGAACATCCATTTTGGTTCTTCAAAGTAATCTCCAAACATGGGAATGTGTTTTCCGGACATTTCACAGGGCATACCTATCTGTGTACTTGTTGAGGTCCTATCAGGAGT
>NW_006355481.1:0-600 GCF_000327345.1 Myotis davidii
ATCCACTGCTTCTATCTGGCTGGACAATCTGTAATATAATCCCACAAAGATATCCTTGTATCCCATTCTGCTTTTATTGTCATGTACTCTCATGTCTGCATTTCCAGGTAAGTACCCCTACCACCCCTTCAAACGGTCAGCATTTGCCGATTGTTGTTGTTGTCATGGTAGTTCAATCTTGCCTCTCCTCCCTGCCAGGCCTTGGGGACCGTTGTGAAGTTTGCGTTTCATGGGCAGATACTGTAACTTCATTCTCTGTGTTTCCCAAACTCTGCATCTCTGTCGAGGCCCCTGAGGTCAGGAGCATTGTTCCCAAAGCCTCTTGATCATGTAAAGTGCTGGCTCCAGGCACTGTCCCTCCTTTCTTCACACTCTACATGCTCATTGTTCTGTTAGGTAGTATCTGTTAGGACAGTAGTTACCCAAATATGCTAAGAGAGCGAAGAAGTCCTCTTCATCCTGTTAGGGCTGGATCAGACCCAGAGACCTCTTGTCAGGGTCACTGGCTAGAAATCAAAGGAGCGTCAAGGTTGTTGGGACAGGTACCCTTGACATAAAAGTGGAGGGTCTAGGGCAGTGGCTCTCAACCTTCTGGCCCTT
>NW_006355482.1:0-600 GCF_000327345.1 Myotis davidii
GTGTGTGTGTGTGTGTGTACATTTTAGAAAAACATATACTCATGTGCATCCGTAAATAGGTGTGCAGTGTTCTTAGCAGCATTATTTGGATTCACCTCAAATTAGAAACATCCACAATACCTATCAGTAGTAGAATGGCTGAATAAATGGTGGTGTTATCATAGGGTGGAATACTATACAGTGATGAAAAAAGAATGCACTAAAGCTACCCATAACACAGATGTATCTTAGAGATATAATGTTGAAAGGAAGAAGATACAAAAGAATACATAACAAAAATTTTCTGTTCATATGAAGTGCGAAAACATTAAAAACTAAACTCTGTTGCTGAGGGGAGCATACATAAGTGGCTAAAACTATAAAGAAAAGCAAGACATGTATTACCAGAGGAGTTAATATAATGGTTACCTCTTAAGGGAGGGTGTCCTGGGAAAGAGAAGGGACCTAGAGGGCTTCTGAGGGTGCTGGCACTGTTCCGTGTTTTGCCTGGGCTGCTAGATACATGGGCAACATATAGTCTATTACAGCCAACATTCATGTTTTATGTGCTTTTCTGGTTGTGAGTTATTGTTTAAAATTTTTAACGTTTTTTAAAAAAAA
>NW_006355483.1:0-600 GCF_000327345.1 Myotis davidii
AAAAAAAAATCCAAGCCTTAACAGCTTCCTCCCAAGCATCATGTTCCAGAAATATTTAGAATAACAAAATCTGTGTGTCCTCTTAATTAAACAAACGTCCTAATTTGCTGAGCATTAAAGAGCATCCCTGCCGCAGGGGCAGGAAGTGCATTTTCTCTTTGTGCAGCCCCAGAGAGTCACTGCCTCGGCCTTAACCCTTGGTGCACTGAGCCTCTGGGCTCAGGTCCTCCAGTGACTGAATGGAGCCCTGGCTGCCCCTGGGAAGTGGTGCTCCTGTGACTTACAGAATCCCATTCTTAGAGCTGAGAATTGTGGGGTTGTGAGCTTCAGAACAAGACTCCAGTCCCGACCCTGCCACTACTAGCTTAATACCTTAGGCAAGTCACACAACCCATGTGGGAATCATGACAGCTCCCCTACAGGGTGAGCTGTGAGAACCAAAAGGAATAAGGTATGGAAAGGGCCTATGTAAGGTATGTAGAGTGGGTATGTAAAATTTTAAGAAAATATATAAACGTTCCGTCTTAATTCCCTGGGTTGTCAGGGGAGGAAACAGAAGAGGAGGGGTAGATGGTTTTCCTGGCTCAGTGCCCTTTCTAC
>NW_006355484.1:0-600 GCF_000327345.1 Myotis davidii
AGAGAGAGAGAGAGAGAGAGAGAGAGGCTCAGGCATCGGCTTGGCTTCCTCGCAGCCCCGTGTGCTCGTCGGGCCCCAGACCAGGGGCAGGGCCATTGCATCCGAGAAGCAAGTCGCGGGGGTTCAGGGGACCCCGGGCTGCCGCTGCCTGAACGGGGCGGATCAGAGAATTTTCCGTGGAACCCACCAAGGTTAAAAGGTCGCGGAGTTACATTCTGAATGGAAGGATTGTGAACCTTGCATCTGGGGAACCAAAGGGCCCCTGGGTTTCCAGTTTGTTAGGTTTAGTGTAAGAGGAAGAATAAACAAAGAGAAGACAGATGGCTGAGTGGTGCGGGCACTTAATTTGTGCTCAGGCTGGAGTCCTCAGGAAGTGGCTGTACTTCAGCTGGAGTCCGGGAGGAAAAAGGCGCTGTCTGTGCAGAGTCGGGAGGAGAGGGTGAGAGGAGCTACAGGAACTGCCGTGCGTGCGGCTGGAGGCGGCCAGGGTGGGATATTCCGTTTCCAGCCTCTGCACAGCCATATGCAAATGATTTTTAAATTTAAAAAATTGGCATTCTTCGGCCCTAATAAAAATCAGCTATTCTCAAAAGAAGGGCT
>NW_006355485.1:0-600 GCF_000327345.1 Myotis davidii
ATGTTTCTCTCCCTTCTCTCTCTAAAATCAATAATAATAATAAAAATCATATCCTCAGGTGAGGATTAAACATAAGCATCCAACAAGATGAAATTCACAATATATGGCATCCAATAAAAAATTTCCAGGTATGCAAAGAAGCAGGGAAATATATAATGATAAATTAATCAAACCGACTCAGAACTAACAGAGATTAGATTGAACAGATAAGTATCATTTCATTTACTTTAACAACCCTATGATTAAGTACTATTTTTCTATTACAAAGGAGGAAAGTAAGCTATTGGAAGGAGAAATAACTAGTTCAAGATTACACAACTATTAAATGCATGGGCTGGGCTTAAACTCATTCTGCCTGACTCTCAAACTTAGGTAATTTACCATTTTCCTACGTTGATAATCAGGGAAATAAGAAATAGTATAGAACAGATGCTAAGTCAAAAAGGGTCAAGTAAAGAGTGAAGGAGGAAGAAATAAAGAAGAGTTGGCAGATATCATCAACTCTTCACACATGTATCATAGATTGTTTCCAGTTGTGTGGTCAAGGCCACTCCACGTTAGCACTTTTAACTGTGATTTTTAAAAATTATTTATTGTTGC
>NW_006355486.1:0-600 GCF_000327345.1 Myotis davidii
TTTAATATCATGGGCCAGATGAAAGGGCCTCTTGTCTCATGTGGAGCTCTGTCCTTAAATTCCAAGGATGGGGTGAGTCCCAAAGTAGTGGCAAATGCAAGGAACTCAAGATAGGAGTTCTACAGGAGACAGCTAATTGGAATGGGCTAGAGGTTTGAATCTCTGTTTCTCATTTAAAGCAGCTTGATAGCCTATTTTTGTCTGTGATGGAAAGAACATGGCATCTTGAGCAAGACATTCCTAATGGGACATTCCCTTCCTTGATATAGCAAAAATTCTGCCTATCATATAGGATGGATGCCCATTCCCTTATATAATCCTGAGGTTGAAATAGACCTTAAAAGGCATTTACCACATTACTGACAGTTGTTAAACACTATTATGTCTTTAGCACTGTTTTGTACCCTTCACATCTATGTCATTGTTTGTTTTTGATGTTTGCCCCACACCTTTTTTTTCTTTGGGAAACTCTATTGTTTCCTCAGTTACAAAAACCTGCTTTTATTGGGGCATCAGCCACCCCAGGCATTACAGGTGGCTACTGCGAAGATGTGTGTTAGCTGTTGGAAGCACCTCTTGCAGGCTGCTGCAGTGACACAG
>NW_006355487.1:0-600 GCF_000327345.1 Myotis davidii
CTAGCGCGCCTGCACATGTGACAGGGGCAGCCTTTGTTCTGGACCATCGTTTCGAGGATGCTGGCACAGTGAACAGCCGTAGGAGGCGGAGATCCTGTCTCCCTTGGGAGCAGAGGGCCGGTTGGGGAAGGCTTAGCGTCATGAAAGTACCGTCTCCTCTGGAGAACAGGGAGGTCAGCTTTGCTTGGTAAAGGTTTGGCTCCCTAATCTCAGGGTGTCTTCGCTATAACACAAAACCGCTGTGTGCACAGCATCCACGGGGCCACTCTGAGGGCCCGAGGGACTTGTCAGACAAGAACCGATGCAAACATGAAGTTCATGTCACCCGATGGGCCAAGAGGAACAAATCCTTTCTCTTCCCCTGACATAGTCACTGGTCTCTTCCTCCCCGTAACTGTTAAAGGAATCATCATTCCCAGGCCCTCACGGCATGTCATCAGAGCAAAGAAAGTCTTTTTTAATAACACCAGCCTGATACCAACGCTGCGGCTAGAATCTGTGAAGTGTTGATATTGTCAATAAAGACTTTGTCTCCTCTGGGTGTCTGCTTTATCTCCACTCAGACCAGTTGACTGGATAGTTCAATATTGCACTCTTTAA
>NW_006355488.1:0-600 GCF_000327345.1 Myotis davidii
AAAGAATAAGTCTCCTTATTGCTGCCTTTTTATGAAAATAAAATTCCATTGTACATATTTTAACAGAAATGCCAGCCGGAAGGAAGCAAACATCACTTTTTAAATAAACTATGCTTATTAGTGTTCAAGTCATTTTAATTCATTTCTACAGGTTCTAAGTAATTCACAAGAGTTAGGGAAAATTCCTACCTTCTATTTTAATGAAAATGATGTTGACAGAATGACCCTGGTAATCCAAACCATTAATAATGAACTTTTATTAAAGCAACAAAAAGATTTTATATCTGAATTTTTAGAATTTTCACCTGATACTCGTTATTATTTATCAGAAATATATAAAGTCTAAAAAGGAATTTAAGTAATTTTCAGAGGAGATAAGCAAGTTAGTGGAAAATGTGAGTAATGAGAATTTATAGCTCCTGTGGTTCTGGTCCTGCCATCAGACATGCCATACCTCTCCTGAATAAAGGAAATTCCATTATATTACATGTCTTCATACATTAATTCGTAAGGTCTGGAAAGCCTTGATCATAAAGGGTGGCATTAAGAGCTTAAAGTTCAGAGCCAGACTGCCTGGGCACAAATCCTGGCTCTGCCACT
>NW_006355489.1:0-600 GCF_000327345.1 Myotis davidii
GTAAGGGAAAATAAGTATGCAACATCTATACACTAAACCAACCCAAGAAATGTTCGTGCTACCTCCAAGGTTAAAGACACATGGAGAATCTTAATTATACCACACAGTCTAGAGAGTTATGTAAAAAAGTAAAGGCATTTGGAGATTTCTCAAGTTCCAGATGACCAGGAAGAAAATGTAAGTCATCAGCTAAAGAATAATAATGAAAGCAAACATGTTTTTATGAACTAGGTACTTTGAACACTTTACATATATTAAGTCACGGTATCAAATTTCCTCTGCACTAATCAATAAATGAGCTTTATCTAGCCTATAAATCAGTGGACTGTGACTGTTCTTATTTTACAGTGTCAGGTAAATAACTGGAACAAAAATGTGAGCTCCTGGACGCGGCAACTGCTAAAACCAGTTTTCAGGACTACACTAGATGCTAATGGTAGATCTACAGAGGCTCATTTTAAGCTCCATATTAGGAAACAATAAACCTTAAAGAAGCCTTAGCCTCTGAAATATCATCAGGTTAACAGTTTTACAACTTATAAACATTATAAATTAATGTGGAATAACTTAAAAACATTCTTCAGGAGGCATCCAGTCTCT
>NW_006355490.1:0-600 GCF_000327345.1 Myotis davidii
GTTTGGGTTCACCATCTTCTCACCAGATCATCCTTAAAGCTGTTAACCTAGATTGGTTAGGTTAAGTGTCCTTTTGTATTCTGGGTGATGCAGATGACATCTTGTTTCATTTCAATGTATCTGTCCAAGCCAACAGCATTGGATACCATGGAGCCAGGCCTGGAGACACAGGTTTTAATACCGTGCACCTGACCGATCATGGATCCTAATTTTTGAGAAATGGTTAGGTATTGGTTTACGTAACTTTAAAAAGTTTGAATGACAAAAGTGATACATGTTCACTGTAAAAATAAAACATTGAAAACTACTAACGTGTATCAGATGAAAGTAAAAGTCCTTATCCTCATCCACTCAAACTCTCATTCTTCCTGGGCATAGTCTATGCTGTTTCTAGATTAAACTAATCTACACATCCAAGTAGACACTTCGAACATTGGTACCTTAACTTCCCTTACCTATTCCTAAAGAGATTCCATTAACTCTGCGCTTTGAGGAAAGGATAACAGATTTAGTCAAGAAGAATTGAGCTCTGTCATCCAACCTATGTAATTTACTATGCAGTTCATTTTAATGGTATGCTACAAACCTTTGCATTTATGA
>NW_006355491.1:0-600 GCF_000327345.1 Myotis davidii
GGCCAGGCCTAGCGACCCCACCCATGAACGAATTTCGTGCACAGGGCTTCTAGTTATTAATAACTACCTAATTACAGTGGTATCAAGAAAGGAAAACATAATTGCTTTTCTTCTTTCTAGGCTCTGGATCAAGATCAAGAAAAAATGAAAGTACTAAAAACTTCAAAAAAGCTTCTTTGCTTGGTGATGAATTGCTTCAAATAATTGTGTTAATTTAAGAATTGGGGATTGCAGCTTTATCCTTTTACAAGTTCTTTATGTCTAAAAAACTACATTTTGGGTATACAGGAGCAAGAGTCAAGACCACATATTCTTTCTTTATGGGAATACCAATTTTATTTTTCCTAGCTGAAATAATGAACAAAATCACTTTGGTCAAAGATGCTTTTGTAATGAACTGCAATGAAAGTAGATTTGATGTGGTCTTTTATACATGATAAGACTCTTAAATACTGACATTCTATCACTGATCACATATACTAGGCTCTAAAAACATTGAAAACTCAGATGAGCATTTGAGTTCCTCAAATTTAATCTCTGGGAGTTTATAATTTGGCATATTTTTGTAAACATTTTTAAATTGATTTCAGAGAGGAAGGG
>NW_006355492.1:0-600 GCF_000327345.1 Myotis davidii
CCCTTCCTGCCGCCTGTCCGCCCTCCGGCTCGGACACGTCCCTCCCTCCCCCTCTCCCTAGTCTTCACTAGGTCCCGGGTGGCAGCGGGGGCTCCCCCGTCTCTTCCTGGAAAACCAAGTTCACGGAAATCCAACAGGCGGTTCCCACGTGCCCGGCCGCGGGCCAGGGGCTGGGCTGGGCGCGCCGCAGGGGCTTCTCGCCCATTATCACCCTAGGAGTCAGGTACACTCCCATCCCCATTTCATGGTCGGAAAACCGAGGCTGCAGAGGTCACTGGCCCACGGTCACACAGCCAGAAGGCCACACGGCCGGGCTGTTGGACTCCAGCCCCTGCCCCCGCCCAGATGCGCCCCCTCCTAACTCCTAAGGCGCACACCTGTGACCCAGGGTCACCCAAAGCTGGCCCTAACTAGGGCCTTTCCCTGGGCGCCCCTCCCTCCCCTTTTCAGACACCCTCCGCTCAGCTGCACCCTGACTCCCTGGCTGCGCTCCTCTCGCCCAAGCAGCTGGGGGCAGTGAGGCTCCGTGGGGAGGCTCCAGGAAAGTGGGGGCGTCCTTGCCCTTGGCAAGGTTCCAACAGGGGCTTATGCACAACTGCT
>NW_006355493.1:0-600 GCF_000327345.1 Myotis davidii
AGATGTCTGTTATCTTGATTAGAATTCCTCCACAAACAGACCCTAAGACAAGGACTTGGGGGCAGTGAGTTTACTGGGCAGAACATCAGGGATGGAGCAGGTGGAGATGGGGATGGAGAGAAAATGTTGCTGAGCTGACATGCTGTGGGTAGATTTATCCCACTGGGAACCTCTAACTTTGCTGCTCCAGGAAAACAATTCTGACAAATCTTGATGGACGTTGAAGGGGCACCATTTTGGAGACAATTATGAACTGCAATGTTCTTAGCAAAGGTGATGAGAAAACCATGAATTCATTCATAAGAAAGTCATTAACTCAAAAGGGGAAGGTGACTGCAAGGAGAGGGTAGGTTTCACATTTGAAAGGAATGGGTTAGACATGGCAAGAAGAACAAATACACAAGTCGGAATCCTGCAGAAGGGACGGGGTGGAGATTTGGGAAACATCTACATAGACATGCCAGAGGAAGCCCAGGAACTACTGAATCCTTGCCCAGGTTCCCAGCCACAAATAAAATGGTTGTTTTAACCCTCTGGGGAAACAAAAATATATGGCAAAGGCATCTGGACAAAGGAAACCAGCAATGGAAAAAAAAAAAA
>NW_006355494.1:0-600 GCF_000327345.1 Myotis davidii
GTTTTCAATGTTTTGACTTGATGGAATAGGTTCTACCTTGTGGAATCCAGGCTAGTGTTGGCCCAACATGTCCCAATATCCTTAGCTTATCTTTTAAAATCTTGCATATTTTACCATAGACACCAGCAACACCGAGAAGCTATAATCCTGTTGGTATTATCTACTGTCCATTCTGGGGGCCCTGTAGAATTTCTATTTCTTTTTAGAACCAGTGAGGTGAATAGGAATAGGAAATCTTACCAAACTATAAATTTTCATGAGAGGGTAATTACTAGGAAGCACAGAGTGAGATATTCTTGATTTATGAAATTATGTTTCTTATTGAAATAAGAAATAGGAGCAGTTATAATTGTTATGCTGAGTGTTTTTCTTTATCCAAAGACCTTGCTTCAATTTCACTTGTATTATTTTCAATTTATTTCATGCATTCATTGCCTAGAATGGACCAATTCACATTGAAAATAGTCATTCCTTAAGAAATAATAGCTCAGTAATAACAGTATATATGCCAAATTGTGTTTTCAAATTCAGGGAATATTTGGCATCAGTCGGAAACCTTCACAGAGGCTGACCTAGACCCACCTCTAGAGTGTCTGCACT
>NW_006355495.1:0-600 GCF_000327345.1 Myotis davidii
CCCATGCAAAAGAATTCCAAATAATTTATGTAGGTCCATTGTCCTCGGGTAAAGGCAGCATGATGCCCCACTCCTTAAACATGAGCTGGGAATAGTGACTTCCTTCCAAGGACAACAGCATGGAGAAGAGGGGAGTAACTTTTCAGTAGGAAAACCTGACAAACACAACCTCAACCAGGTAACCATACATTTGGGACAGTAGGTGAATCTGGTATAAATGGGCTGTGCTTAAATTATTCATTGTAGGTTGTGGTTTCTATTCAAAGCGATAGAAAACAAAACAAAACAGTGTGAGACAGACATATAAACCAATGCAATAAAACAAAGAGCCCAGAAATAACCCTTGCAAATATGGTCAATGGCTTTCAACAAGAATGCCAAGACCATTAAATAGGGAAAAGACAGTCCTTTCAGCAATAAAATTTAACTCAAAATGGATCAAATGCTTAAATATAAGAGCTAAACCTGTGAAACTCTTAGAAGAAAATATAAGGGAAGTCTTTATGACATTGGATTTCACAATGATTTCATAGATCTGGTACCAAAATCATGGTCAATGAAAGAAAAAATAGACAAACTAAACTTCATAAAAATTAAAAA
>NW_006355496.1:0-601 GCF_000327345.1 Myotis davidii
TGGAACAGAGATTGATGTATAAGGAACTGAAGGGGTTTTAAATTAAACCAATTTTCATTATAATGGGTTTGTGTCACACACGCTAAATGTTTACTAAAATAGGATAAAAGTAAGGCATTTATGATTGTAATTTACTTGTTTCCTTGGGGAAAAAGTCATCGTATGTCATGTTCAGTCTAGGAACTGTATGACCATAAGTGGTCATAGTTGGCATTATTTTTACAAGGAGACAGTTCACAGCCGTGTTCAGCTACCATATAAAATAAGCATAATATTGATGTTTATTAGAAAATGTCTTATATGTGCTTGAGGAAAAAGAGTTCGAAGTCTTTATTTAGCTTTAAATTGCCTTATATTTGAGAATGATTAGGTAGAGAAAGATAACAGTTATCTTAATACAGGATGATAAATATGATGTGATAGTAACAATCATATGTATGTAAACTTTTACTTTTTGCCTTGGAATGTTCTATGGGCAGATTTCTTCACCAGTATTTATCTTGAACTGTATACAAAAGACTATTTTGTGTACTAAAATATCAAAATTCAGAGACCACCGTCCCTGAATTACAGGGTAGGGCAAAAGTAGGTTTACAGTTGT
>NW_006355497.1:0-601 GCF_000327345.1 Myotis davidii
TGCACACACATACACATACACATACAAATACTCATTAATGTGCTAAAAAAATATAAGTATGTATGACCTCTACATCAGTGGTTTTTAGAGCTGCAGCAATGCAGATGGTACAAACTGACCTAATCTCAGGCGCTTCCTGGAAAAGATCTGAATAAGATGTCATCAAGTGATCTTTATATCTTCAAAATTTCAAAAGCTTAAATTACATGGTCTATAGATGTAGTATATCTAATTTCCTGAAGATGGTACAAATTAGATACAAACTTTATTTGTATCAATATCTAAATACACTCTTACAAATAAAATGGATACACAAAGGAGTACTAATGTTTATAGCTGGTAAGTCTGCATAACAGTTTGGTCCCATGGGCAGTAAAGCAGGAGACTGACTCAGTGGAAAGAGCAGGTTGTACGTGACAATTTAGGCAGGCAGGGGTGGGGTAGGGTGGAGGGAATGGAGACTTCAGAACTAAACCAAGGGGACCTCAGCGGGAACCAGAGCCTGTTGGTCCACTCTGTGGAACTGTTAAGGCCACAGCTAAGGTGGGATTTGAAAGCTTGTCTAATCAAGGGCAATAAATGAGACATTTCAGAGACTAAG
>NW_006355498.1:0-601 GCF_000327345.1 Myotis davidii
TCTGCTAGTGAAGACGATAGGTGGTCTCCGACACAGTGTAACCTTACTATTCTCTTTCAATCAGACAAGCTGCTCAAAAATCACTGTTAGCGCTATGTATCCATTAAAGATTTAGTTTACTGGAGAGAAGTACTGGAGAGTGCCCAATTAGATGTTGGCTTAAATCTCAAAAGGTTATCTTGCAAAGTGTGGCTTCATCTATGCTTTGTTATACCTTTTTAATCCTAGAGATAATTTTTTTCTAGTACATCTAGTCCATATAGTTTCCTGTTTTGTCCACTATTTTCTTTGGGGGTATTCTTGGCATTTGAGTGGAACAGTTCTTTTACTGTGCAAGACTGGTCAATGTATTATAGGAAATTTGGCATCCCTGGTCCTCCCAAACACTGGTTACCATTGGCAGTCCTTAGTCATTGTGGTACCATAAAATGCCTTACCTTTTCTGAACTCCTCCCTCCCGTGGAGGGCAGTACTGCCTCAAATTGAGGAGCACTGCAGGTAATTGTTTGTAGTATGTGCCCACAGAGCCTTTGTTTGTATAGTTCAGTCTCTTAATATTATAATTGTGACAGCCTATATAATAAAGAGGTAATATGCAAAT
>NW_006355499.1:0-601 GCF_000327345.1 Myotis davidii
TTTTTTTTTCTTAACACGTGGTTAGGTTTCATGTTCTGGAGCATTTCTTATTAAAGAAAACTTTCTTACCAATTTGTTTTGACAGGAAGCCAGCTTCAGATCTTTCTTCTATTTCATTTATGAAACTGGACTGTGGGCTTGTTTATTTTTTTACATTATAACATTAACCAACAAACTGATGTCTAGCTATCGTTAATATGAAGATCTTCAGATTCTTCTTGGGGAAGGGGAAGGAGGGCTGCTGGATGGTTATAGGGAAGAAGTGGTCTTTCTAGGACATAACTGTGTAACCTGCTGGGCCACTAACTGAATAAATATCTCAACTGATGATGCGCAGCCACGGATTAATTGAGGCCTTTGCTTCTGCTATTTCAATGAGCAGAGTGGCTAACACTATTCATTACTTGTCTTTACTAAGCATTAGCTTTCCTGTAGTTTTCTCTTGCTTAAGAGTAACAGGAAATGCACATAAATCCCTGAGCAGAGCCCAGCTCACAGTAAAACTTTGGGCACTTCTTAGCTAGTCTCATCTTTCATCCATCTTCTAGTCCAAGAATCTGAAAACTCATACCTGCATATGTCAGCTTTTTCTGGAGAAAAT
>NW_006355500.1:0-601 GCF_000327345.1 Myotis davidii
GGTCTACTGATTACTCCCTGTGGCTTTTCTTGGGTATGTATATGTTTGTGTATATGTATATATATATATGCTTTTGAAGGCTATGCCTTGATGAGGATTTTGGTGATACTGGTGATGGTGGTTGTTTGCAAGAGAAGTGTGGTTTGCAAGAGGAGTGATTGGAGGCTTCTGAAAATGAATAGAGAAGGAAACTGAGATAATTTCAGGGAAGAGTGGGATGTGGGAGAAGGAGGGGGACAAAACAGAGTCCTGAACCTTTTACGCCTAGGAAGAACAGTCTGGGACTGTAGGAATTATAGTATATAGACATCGGGCATACTTAATACAACATGCAATTATTCATTCAGGTTAGGAGATTATATTTGGAATTTAGAAATATAATGTAATAAATATTACATTTATAACTAATTTACATGTCAGAGAGGGTAACAGGAGTTAAAGTCACAATCTCACACTTGGCAACAGTAGATCTCTAACTATTCAGGTGTGTCAGTCCTGTTTCTTCCAGGTATTTTCATTGGTTTTCAAACAAAATCAGTTCCTTTTCCCAAGTTGATTGTCCTTTTGCCATTAAGACTCCTTAAAAATTGTGTGGACTTTC
>NW_006355501.1:0-601 GCF_000327345.1 Myotis davidii
AAAAAAAATGCCCTTCATCTAGTGAAAAAGTTTTGAAAATTTGAGAGGCTTTGGTCTCTTCCTGTCACCTTCAGCCTTAACAAGTGCCCTCTTAAATGACATTTCCAATAAATATTAGGTTGGCTTCTTTCATGGAATTTTATGTCATTCTACGAACTATACGTGGGGATTCAACCTGTCAGGACCCCTCAATCAATATTGTACCACCTCTAAAGGGTGAACATAGAATTCTGAACCTTCTGTGATTCAAACTGAAGGCCTAAGGTCTCCAAAAGTATTTGGTAATTAACCCAAGGAATACAAAAATATTTTATGAGCCACGGTCAGCCAATGCCTATATGAAACCAAAACTCATTGAGAATGACCTCTAGGCAATGAAGAATGTCCCTAAAAAGAAAAAAGAAAAGAAAGTACATCTACACTCAAGTTAAGGTTCTTGTTGACTAAATATATTGCAAGAATGTCTGAAATAAAATTTACATCACTGAAATGAAATATAATTAGAATTAGCAGTTAATAGGCTAAAAACTAGCAGTGCCAAAATCATAAAGTATATTGTATACTGGTTACAAAACTACTATTTTTCTATGTAATTAATAGG
>NW_006355502.1:0-601 GCF_000327345.1 Myotis davidii
ATCAGAGTTCTAATTCACACAAACTCACAAAGTGAGAGGAGATGATAGAGCCTCAGTTCCCCTCATGGGGATAAGACAAAACACACTGCAGCCATACAGCCTGAGCCTCATAGCTTAGACTTTTTCATAATTAATTATGTAAATGTCTATTTTTAGAGCCTAGCTCTCATGTGTTACAATAGCTTTCTCTTATGAATGTACCTTTTATCCTTGGCCCCTTGTTCATCTTGGCCTGTGTCTCAAAGTGACCTAGTACCATGGTAATAAGTAAACTCCTTAAAATTCCTACCACATTATGTTCCCATAAATTCACTTAGAATCCTTTCATTTTTCTCTATAGCACTTGAAACAGTTATTTTTATGTTTAACTGTCAAATGGTTATTTTCCTCATTGAACTGAATCTAACAAGACCAAGAACCTTATCCATTTTGCTTAATTCTGCATATCCAATAAGTAGCAGAATGCTTCAATAAATGTTTCTATAAACTGAATGAATGATTATATGAATTACCTACTGCACTGGTTAGGTTACTCTGATAAGAACTGAAGAAGATGCCCAGTCTGCACGGCTCAGTGGTTGAGCATAGACCTATGAACCAG
>NW_006355503.1:0-601 GCF_000327345.1 Myotis davidii
CATCAAAATGTTCTCTGTATCTATGAGTTTGTAACAAACTTATAATTTAATGGCAGATAAAATACTGATACAAATCGTAATGAGCAATGAGTATTTGATAGCACTGAGTCATGTGCCCCAGTCTAATAGTGCTGTGGGAGTCAGAGCCCTGGAAGTGAGCTCTAAATCATGGAAACATTTTAAACTTGTGGAAGAAAGAACTTACTGAACATACATATTTATTGGACTTTCTGGATCTTTACTCAGGAATGTGGCAATTTTATAGATGATTAAGGAGGCGGGCTGCAGGTGCAAAGGTTAAATGTTGGAGTAGTAGCATCACATAATCAGGGCTTTAAAGTTTACTTCATGTGATAGTGATGATGATAATAAAAAATACAAGAATTTATACATTGCATGTGGATCTCATATAACTCTGTTGTATAGATAAGGAAATCAAGGTGCTGATCATTTCATTTGGCCTTAAGTAATGAAAGGAGGAACCCAGGAATCCAGCATGGAGATAGAGTTAGGCTCCTTGGTGGATCTTGGTGGATGGTCTGAGGCCTTTTTTATTTATTTTTTATTGTTAAATCCTTACCTGAGGATATTTTTCCATTGA
>NW_006355504.1:0-601 GCF_000327345.1 Myotis davidii
AAAAAGAGGTTTTAAAACCACAATCATCATAAAGACAAGAAACATTATTGAAAAAGATTTTTAGCCGTTGGCATTATTTCCCCGAACTGGTGGAGAGCAGCTTCTGCATCGTATCAGACCTTGCCTATTTGTCTCTGCCAGAGTCATTCACAGACCCCACGTTTTATTTGGTGTGACTACGAGGTGTATGGTTGGTTGAATGAAACCACGTGCTACACAGCTGTGGGGAAAAATATGTTATTAAGCAACATAATCCAGAATTAAAAAGCACATTTCTTCTGTGCAGTTCAGTGGGCTTTACACATATTTCATTAAGCTGCATTACCCTGCTGTCAGAGGGAGGTGCCTATGTTGCAAAACCTACAATAAACAGCTATCGAGGGGTTATTCAGATGAGCAAAGAACACTACAATTCAGAGCATGCGCAGTTAAATGAGAATGAGAAAATAAATGTATCAGCTTCTATCAGAAGGTTGTGATTTTGACCTCAGAGTCATTTGAAACCTGACGGAGGAAATCCCTTTTTGGCGGTCCCTTAAAAGTGCCCAGTGGAACCACCAGCACCCATTTGCAGAGCGCCACGGGTGAACTTGATGAGCTA
>NW_006355505.1:0-601 GCF_000327345.1 Myotis davidii
TGCACACACATTTACAGAAGCTTTATTCATAATTGCCAAAAGTTGGAAGCAGTAAAGATGCCCTTCTGTAGGTGAATGGATAGATAGATGGTGGTACATCAAGACAATGGAATATTTTATTCAGTGCTAAGAAGAAATGAACTGACAAGACATAAAAGAACTTTAAATGCATGTTACTAACTGAAAAAAGCCAATGTGAAAATGCTACATACACATACTGTATAATTCCAAATACATGACCTTCTCAAAAAGAAAAAACTATGGACATAGTAAAAACATCCATACTTGCTGGGTTTAAAAGGGAAGGGGGGATGAATCGATGGGGCACAGAGGATTTAGGCCAGTAAAACTACTCTGTATGATATTATGACAGTGGGTATGTCATTCTATGTTTGTCCAAACCATAGAAGGTACAACACCAAGAGTGAAGCCTGATGTACACTATGGACTCAGGTGATGAGGGTATGTCAATGCAGGTTCATCAATTGTAACAAATAACCCACTCTGATGGGGGATATTGTGCATGTGTAAGGGGGAGGGGTATATGGGAAATCTCTATACCTTCTGTTCAATTTTGCTGTGAGCCTAAAACTGCTCTAAA
>NW_006355506.1:0-601 GCF_000327345.1 Myotis davidii
GCTCAGGATTTAAGTGCTAATCTTATTCTTTCACAAAACTTGAGTTCTTATTTAAACGAATGTGGCCTTTTTTATGTTGTTTTCACTAATATAGTCTACCTTTGCCTTCATGAAAATAGTCTTATTGATATCCTTGATGTATGGTTCCTGCAGAAATAGAGATAATTAAAAGATGTTTTTTAATCCTCAATATAATTTGTCTAGCTCATCAAACTTTGAGAAAAACAGGAAAGAAAACATTGCAGCTTTCAGCTATCTCTAGAGGTTCAATTTTAGACCCAAAGGAAACCAGGAACTAATATATCACCCCAACAACTACAGAATGAGCTCCCAGGGAGCCAGAATCATGGCGAAGCAGGTGAGTCATAAGCAGTTTGCATGCAGAGTTTGTCCACTGAGAGGACTGCCAACCTCCCACCCTAACCTAGCTGAGCTGTGGTATTAAATGAATCAGTCTGCTTTAGCGAGAATACCATTAATATCTTAACTGCATTTTTCACTCTCAGACTCTCTGCTTTTTAGTACTTTATAAAGGATATCTATTTGTACTTCATCAATCTTCAATTCTCTCAATTTCTGATGAACTGTTTTAGCTTATAGA
>NW_006355507.1:0-601 GCF_000327345.1 Myotis davidii
TAGCCTGAGGACGTACACAGGTGACCAGGCTCCACTGCAGGCGCTGCGGAGGGTCATGCCATTCGTCAGTCTCATGAGGCTGATTCTCCTGTGTCTTCTGGCTGCTGTTTCATGACTTGGCTCAGTCATTGGTGAGAGGCTATGCTGTGCCAGGAACCATGGTGGCTATTAACATTCAGCCACAAGTAAAATCCAAGTTTGTAGTGGAAGAGAGACAAGTAAATAGTCGCTAAGGATATAGACCATCCTGAAGAATTGATATGTTCTCCCAATATACCTGAGGCCCATCAACTCCTTTCCGTTTGCTGACGTCAATGTTTCTCCATGCAGACTATGCCTGACTTGAAATGCTAACCTAGAGCCTAGCAGTTTCTTCTGCCCCAACCAGATTTTCTTTCCTACACATTTTAGCTGGAGTTATATTTTAAACAGGCAAATCTGAAAACTTCATGCAACCGTCAAACTCTCCAAATGATTTCTCATTGTTTTTGGAGAAGCTTCTAAATCATGTGCATGTACTGTAGGCTCTTATACTGTTTGCCTCTGGCTCCCTCTTCAATCTCATCCTCTCATACCCGTGCATTTGTCTCCTGTGCCCAAG
>NW_006355508.1:0-601 GCF_000327345.1 Myotis davidii
AAAAAAACTATTGTGCATCTTTTAGTTTCCAGGTTCTGGTGATTCTAATCATTAGTCATCCAAGTCACACAAATAAGCAGTGGAATCAATCATGAATAACCCTGACATTGTTTTCATGGAATTTACCACTGACCAGGTGTTCCTTTGGTGTCTAGAATCATTTGTGTCTAGGAACAAGCATTATTCATTTATACCCAACACCCACTTACCTATGATTGCAGGTGAAACTGAACGGTCACTTTAATAGCAGAAAGAAGATATGAGGGAACCTTAGAAATTGTGCTTTAGCGGATTTTAACTCTACCCATTTCTTCGTGTTTTGTTGTTATTATTGGTGGTAGAAGTAGAAGCAAATGCCTATTTCAACACCTTCAATAAAAATAGACCTTTTCATAAAACTGTGGATACTGCACCACATCCAGGGTCAGAGAGATCTAGCTAGTGTTGGAAACTATAACCAAAGAGCTACACTTTAGTGTCCCTTTCCCGGGGACTGTGTAGTCCATTATTTCTACTCCTCCCTGATGTGTCCTTAATGTCCTCCCCCTGCGGCTCAGTGGTCGTTCTTCGCAGACACATAATAGAAGATATCCACCAAAGG
>NW_006355509.1:0-601 GCF_000327345.1 Myotis davidii
TAAACTAAGAGATTTAAAGTTTTAGTATAATGAGCAAAAGAAAGGAAACATCTTGCTACAAGTAAGTTGATGTCAGAGTTTCCAATTAATTTTATCTACTGGATTCTTCTATATCAGGTAAAGCAAATTGACTCTTGGTTTTGGGTGATTAATATTATACAATGTTGAGAAAAATACAAATAAACAAAGAAAAAACAAACAAACACAAAATACCTAAGAAATCATGTACCCAGAAAATGTTTAGAATCATTTTTAAGCAGCTGCTATGTTAATATCCAAAATATAAAATGATTCTACAAAGCTACAGAGTATAAGACAGATGTGGAAATTGAGCACACAGTTTGCTTGATGTTTGATATATTTTTTCACCTCCAAGGTGACCTAATGTCCTAAGGAAATAAGTTTGAATATCATTGAAATTCCAGCTCCTAATATTAAAGGTATATATGACAAACTAGTGGGGACATATTTTTTTTTTCTAAATTAGCTCCCTAGAGCTCATTATTGAGTCAATGCTGCCAAAAAGGTGAAATATAAGAAAAGTAAATCATAGATAGTAAATAGTAATCTAGGAAGAATGTGTGTAACAATAAAAAACAAC
>NW_006355510.1:0-601 GCF_000327345.1 Myotis davidii
CACAGGCACCCTCTCCGGCCGCACTCAGGGTGTGTACCCTGCAGAGCACCACCAGGCCCACCCACAGCATTATCAGCTCCTCCATCGGTTTCAAAGAAGAGCCATAGTTAGCAGCTGGGGCAGGGCCAAGGGCTGACACTGAGCACACTGCAAGGGTTACTGGGAGTTAATTGAGTTGAATCCTACAATGATTTCATCGTTAGTCACCGTCCTCCTGTTTCTACTCGGGTTGGGGCCGGCTCTACGGGAAAGGCCCGCATCAGGCAGGGCGGGAGCCAGGCGGCAGGTCGCACAGGTGGGAGGGAGGCAGGCTGCTCTTATTCTGCACCAGAGAAAACCCTCCTCTCGCCGTGGGCTCTGGAACTTTCCACGTGGGAGACCCCCCCCCACACACACACCCCTCTGGACTCAACTCAGCCACCAGCGGGATGGATGGTTACCTGCGGGCTCCCCAGCTGCAGTTCCACCTGCCAACGGCAGAGGGAGCACGTAACCACATCAGGGCCCCTTGGGATGCAGGAGGGGGGCTGGCTGCTGGGAGGTGATAGCAAGAGCCAGGGCAGCTGTTAGGACATCAGCTCCTCTCAACACGAACCCTGGA
>NW_006355511.1:0-601 GCF_000327345.1 Myotis davidii
CTTAGGCATCAGTTGCATGTTGAAATGATTCATAAAGTTGCAGAAGGACCTAACCTGGGTGCTGTAAGCAGTAGTAATAGGGACAGGGACACACAACTGCACAAGAAACATGGATGGCCTTATGAGTTACTTGGCCGATATTTTGTTTACTTAAGTCCTTCAAAGGGTAAGTTCCTCGCCGTTTCAACTCATCAAATGCAAGTGCTCCTTCCCATGAAGTATGTCATCCCTTGTCAGTAATTTACAATTGGTTCTGAGTGATTAGCTTTGGATAATTCCATAGAAGTTGTGTTTTTTCCAAAGTCATAATCAATATTGGTAATCATGGAATACCTACTCTTTTGGACATTTCATTAATTAATTCACCCCCTCATCATTTATTGAGTGTTGACTGTGCGCCAGGTACTGTGCTGCGGGCCAGGGGTACTACGTTGAGAAAGACAAGATCCCAAACTTCCAGAGACTTATAATAAGTAATAAATATGCAAATCAATGATCATATATTTATCAGTGCTCTAGTAGGAGCACGAACAGAATGGTAGCCAAGCATAAGGACATCAAAATCAAAATCAGGAAAAATACTGTGGAGGAACCTCTATTT
>NW_006355512.1:0-601 GCF_000327345.1 Myotis davidii
AAGGCATATTGTTTAATTTATTGAGAACCAGTGTTCCTCTCTCCAAATGTAAGGTAAAACTCTCTGAACTGCCTGGATCAAAATGAAGGATTCAGAAATAAATAACTTAATGTAAATGAGAGTGCTCAATAAACTTTAAAAACTCCATGCAAGTGGAAAATGACATTGTTGTCACAATTCCGATGGCCCCTAAATGAGTTTCTCAATATTCTAGCCCACTCTAACACACAAAAGCTAAATAAGTCAGCTAAAAGCAGACCTCAGATTATATTATTTCCCTTCTTAAAATTCATCACTAGTATCCTTTTGCCTCTCAAAAAAAAGGTCATACTTCTTAGCCTGGCATTTAGAGCCCTCTTAATTTTAGAGGGTTATCATCATTATTCATGAACACAAATGATAAATGCTCCTGGAAAACTGCACAATTTTTTTCATGTGAAAGAATTTCAACCTAAAATGGATGTGTACTTTGTTCATTGGATTCCACATATAAGAGAAACCGCATGGTATTTGTCTTTTCTTTGACTGACTTATCACGAAATAGAAACAGAGACATGAACACAGGCAACAGGCTGACAGCTGTCAGAGGGGAGGGAGGTTG
>NW_006355513.1:0-601 GCF_000327345.1 Myotis davidii
TGATTATATCGTTCGCAGCAGAAAGGGCCGGGCAAGGGCTAAGATGCACAAGTGAATGTTGCGGGAATTATGAGCAGTACAGTTTCAGCGGTGCAATGTGTGTGCTATGGGAATGGTTGGTAATGGGTGAGTGCCTAGGTAAGTCCGGCTTAGGAAAGTTTTTACTACCACAGAGTGGTCTAGAGCTTATCCTCCAGGCCTTGGGAAATTTCTCAGATAGGATGCTCTTAGCTTCGGGATTAGGTGGCCTAATTAACAGAGGCGGAAACAGTAGAAACCAGGAATGTTTTGGTGACTCAGTGATGTCATCAGGATCCCAGTTATTGTCCTTTGTGCAGCTGTGAAGTTGTCAGCATTTCTGTCTGCTTTCCTGCTCAGCAATTAGCTCTGGCTCCAAAGCCTCCTATTCTCACATCTAAGTATGTGAAGGCCAAAGGGACTGCTTTTCCGTAAACATTTCTTTTTCCTTCTACCACATTTGTTAAAGTAGAGTTGGCACACATTGTATTACTTTAAGGTGAACAACCACAGTGGTTTGACATTTATGTCCCTTATGATGTGTTCACAATGATATGTCTAGTAATCCTCTATCACTGAGCAA
>NW_006355514.1:0-601 GCF_000327345.1 Myotis davidii
AACAGCCCAGCCATGTCACACCTACTTTTATTCCTCCAAGGGGATTTGCCCTTGTTTGAGAGGGACTGTGTAAAGAAGGAGCATAATAACTCTATTAATACACAAATATTATTTAAATCAACTCCAATTCTGCTCTCTCCTTGCTCTATGCTTTACACATTTACTTGTTTTCTTCTGCTACAACATTGCAATAGGCTCTTAACTGGGATTCCTCCTTCTGATTCAAATCTTCCTCAATACAGATGCCAGTATCATCTCACATACATCAACTCTGAGTATTTCAAGTCCTTACTTTTAAGCCTTCTATAGCTCTCCATGCCCTAATAAATGTTAACACTAATGGATAGGATTCTTTACACAAATACATAAAAGCTTAATAAATTAAATAGTTTAGTAAACAGGGATTCGGGATTTATGATTTAAAAGGTTGGAAGAGGGTGGTTTTATGTAGGAAATTCTTTATCAGTAATTTTCTCATGGCATTTATCACTTATAATGTGCATTATATTTAATTTACGTGTATGCCATCTGTCATACCAGACAGTAAGTACCTCAAGGGCAGAATCCATTTAAATTGACATTGGAACATCTCAAAGTTTAA
>NW_006355515.1:0-601 GCF_000327345.1 Myotis davidii
AAGGATATTGTTACTGTACAGTCACTGTGAGGATTAAAGAGACACTTTATAGATGTTAATATCTATGTCTTCTCTTTTTTAATCTTAAGCTGCTGTGCCTGCCTACATTTTCTTCTCAAGTAAATGGGAAACAAAATTAAGCACTTGAGGGAATAGGTAACTGCATCAATTTCAGAAGCTCATATTAAAGAAAGCATTAAGTCAAAATGTATCTATTTACAGGTGATGGTCTTTAATGTACTATCTCTTTTGTGAAAACTATCTGTTTAGCATACAGGAATTCAGAAATCAAAGAAGACAGGTAGGAAGGGCAGCAAGAACTGAAATCTTGACTTCCTTTTATTTTTTTCTCTCCACCTCCCTTTCCTTGTGAATCTTCAGAAATTGCCAAAGTAAGACTTAACAATGGCTAAATATGATAACATTGGCACAGAGGAGAGATTGATGCATATCAGATTCACTGAAAAGAACAGCAGTATGAAATTCATAGGATTGAAAACATTTTCCAGGCAGGTGGAAAGTCCTTCAGGAAGGAAAGCATTTCCTGGCACCGGGGAAAGCAAAACGGCCAGTGGGGCTGGGGCACAGTGAGCTAGGGGGG
>NW_006355516.1:0-601 GCF_000327345.1 Myotis davidii
TACACAGATTCTAAATGACAAGATTAATTAAATTAAAATTCAGTTTTGGCAGTTTTGAAAACCACTGCTCTCCCTGCTATTACTTGCTCCATCCTAAATATTTGTCTCACCCTCTGTTTCCTTGTCTATCTCACATAATATTAAACCTGATCAGTATTTGTATGGAGGTTAATGAAGACACACAACTTCAACTCCTGGGAAGAACTCCTTCTTTTTTTCATTGTTAATACAAATGTTAATACAAATGTAATTTAAAATACTATGTTTAGTGCAAATATATCTTCGTAACCATGCAAATGTTATTTATCATCCAAGACACAGCTTAGCTTTCAACATTTCCATGATGAAGGGCCATCACTAATACCCATGCCTTATTCCTGAGTCTCTGCTTTAAATTATGAGGGTCCTCACATGTTTAGAAAACTAAATGTACCTTAACATATAGTGTCCGATATCAGTAGTTAGTATTGTAAATATTTTATTTTCTGGATTCCTTAAGCAGAGAAACTTTGCCTTCAGAAGTACTTTGCTCAGTACTGAGCAACTTTCACGCTCTTGACAAAAACTCACATGCATCCCTATGTTCATAGCAGCAAAATTT
>NW_006355517.1:0-601 GCF_000327345.1 Myotis davidii
CTCTGATAACAATAAAAATATATTTTTAAAAAATAAGAGAATGTTGTGCTCTTCACTCTAAATAATGCTTTTTTATATATATACATATGACTATTTCTAAATGATGCCCCAAATTTAGGTAAAACTTAAACTAAAAAATTCCATTATGTTATTTCATAGCTTGATATTTTGTGTTATATAGTCCAAGCAATTAGATGACTGAATATTCAATTTCCATGTGGAAATGTAGTAGGTTTTCTTTTGAAATGTAATTTTTCATACTCTCATTTTAAGAAATGAAAGAGTTAACTTCTCTTCTAAAATCTCATAGTAGCTCAATAGTTATAAATCAAGGTGTGTATTAAGTGACTACGAATAGCTATGTAATGCAAAATGGTTACCCTGCAACATTAAAATTGCTTTATTGATCCTGGTTAAAGACCGAGATTTCAGGACTCTCTTCCAACATCGCCCAACCACTCTCCAAACAAGACCATGGCAACGGATCATAGACAAAACTGCACGAAGTTCACAGAAGATCAGTTGAAAATCCTCATCAAAGCATTCAGCCAAAAACCTTACCCAGGTTACACTGCCAAACAAAAGCTTGTTTTAGAAATAA
>NW_006355518.1:0-601 GCF_000327345.1 Myotis davidii
CTTTGTGTGAAGAAAGGAATTGGGTTTTGAAAATATCCCGAGAATGTTCAGACACTGGTTGGTATTTAACAACCGCACTTTGCATTATCATTGAGAGTTTAGTCATTTCACTTCCTCTGCCAATGTCTGAATGTTGATTGAATGATATGTTCCTGCATTTCAGCTACTTATCTTAGTGGGGAGAATGTAGGAATGTGAAGACACTACTCTTAACAGCTCTTTGTGAATAGGTATTAATCACTGTTCATTATCTCTGTTTGTCAAAGTGTATTATTTAAAAAATGTAGTTTTAAAATGCTCAATAGGCTGACCTTATTAATTAGCGCTGGATCGATGGTGAGAATTTATTTTCTAACTTAGAGGTTGACAAATTCTGCAAAGGTAGATACTCTAGAGGCAAAATTGAAGATATTATGTAGATAGTATGGTGTATTACGTAGATATAGCAAGTGAGAAAACAAATTTCCACAAATGTTTTATTGATGAAATAGTAATATTTGAATAGAATTTTTTTGTAATATAAGCTTACTACTGAGAATAATTAAATCTTTTGATAAAGATAACATTTCATTTAGTTGGAGTTCAAAGTTAATGTTTTTTT
>NW_006355519.1:0-601 GCF_000327345.1 Myotis davidii
GCTGAATCCCGTGGGCGAGGGGAGACGGGGCAGAGCTGGTGCTGGGTGCGAGGTGGAGCGATTCCCTGGTACTTCTCTTCTCTGGGTCTTCGCAGGATGATGCGCGCTCTTTAGAACACGTGTGTCTTATTCCACATAAACTTCACATGATGTCGACTGACAACGGCGTTAAGCTTTGGAAACGCCTATGGAAGGGCCAGGAGCTTTTATTTATTTTTTTAAAAAGACTTTGAAGCTGGTGTGGGGCGTTTTGAGGGGAGTCACCGGGCGGAGCGCCTCCTGCTCAGTGAGGGGTGAATTGAACAGGAGGAGGCTCGCTGGGGTCCGGCGCGGCCCTGCGAGGGGTGCTGGTCGCTCTTGCTGTGGCCGTGAAAGCCCTGAGACCCTGCAAGGACTGGGAGGGGGATCAGTGTGGTCGGTGTGGTGTCGCTGATGGTCAAGCCACCCCCTGCTGTCCGGGTTGGGGGTTAGCCATTCCGCCCAAGTGCTTATGTTGCAACTGACAATCTTACAGAGGAGACCCCCCAACTCCCCACCCGCACCCCGACAGACTGCCTTAGAAACCCAGCTTCCCGCCCGGCCATGTGGCTCAGTGGGTGAG
>NW_006355520.1:0-601 GCF_000327345.1 Myotis davidii
TTGGAGCTATTTTATTCTACTTAAATTTTAAAATCATTTCAGATAGTCAGATTTTCAAGAATGATCTGAGAGGCATTTTGCTGTATGATAAGGTGCCAATGGGTTTGGAGCCAGTAAACTTGAATCATGTACATCTATTAGTTGGAAGATACAATATCTGATTTTAAAGCCTATTATAAATCTACAAAAATTGAGAGAGAATAAACTGACTAGGAGAATAGGGAAGACGAAAGTAAAACACAGATGCTACAGAAATGCTGTTGCCAAGATAATTTAAAGTTTAAGGAGCTTTCTTTCCATTTTCATACCTGTATATCCCCAAGGAAAAAAATGAGCCTCAACCCCTACCTCACGCCATGTGCTATTTGAGATGGATCATAGACAGAAATGTAAAGAATACAACTGTAATGGGCTTCTAAAAGAAACAGAAAGGATATTTTTACAATCTTACTTTATCTCTTTTTTGTTTGATATAATTCATTACTGTACCCTTTGAGAGCTGTCATATCTAATCTTGCTGTGAAACCCATATCATTTCATAGAGGTTTCTAATGGAATGTTATGGAAGAAAACAGTTATTTTTATAAGTATAAAATACTTT
>NW_006355521.1:0-601 GCF_000327345.1 Myotis davidii
TGACCTTCTGGTTCTTAGGTCATCACTCAACAACTGAGCCATGCCGGCTGGGCTGCAACACAGTTTTAATCTCTTTGGCATGGTGTATTCAGGTCAGGATGCACAAGAGACTAAGCTCAAATGGGCTTCAGTGAAGAAACAGACATTAGTGGTTCATGCAATCTTAAAGTCTAGGGCTTAATACAGACCTTGGTCTCTCTTAATTTTCGATCTCCATCATGGCTTCTTTGTAGTCTCTATGCAGTTCCTGCCCACAAGTGCTGGGACTGCATCTTTCCAGGTTCAAATGCAAGGCAAAAAGAGAATCCCTCTCTTTACCAGCCATTTGAATTAACACTTATTAGCACAGTTGGGTCACATATGTGCAAACTAGCTTATATATAACCCAGGAGAATGTGATGCTTTACACAGACAAGCCTGAGTCACATGACCCTCCTTTAAAGACAAGAATGCCATCACTTCTCACAGAAGCAGTGAGAGTGGAGGAGAAAGTGATACTCTAGAAGACGCTTGGAGCATGTTTACCTGACAAAGGTTGAGTGAATGTGGATAATACAAAGAAAATCATTACAAACAACGTTTTATGACAGTCTTTTCAGAA
>NW_006355522.1:0-601 GCF_000327345.1 Myotis davidii
TTCTTAAATTAGACCCCAGTCTGAAGTAAACAGATAAATATCAAACAATTTTAGATTCAGGGCAGTTGGGTGATTTTCTCAAAGTTACACATTAGGAACTTTATCCCAGTGCTCCACTCTACTATAATTCTGTATGTTGAGAAATTGGTAACCTACATACTCAATCTTGATTACCTTGATCTATTATTTTCTACATTTATCACTTTGTAGCACACTGTATGATTTATAAGTTTATCAACTGATTTGAGATTGTTTCCATTAGGATGTAATCTCCTAGAATTTTGAGGAATATAGTAAATATGTGAGCAAATGAGTTGACACATTAGATATCCTCTAATGTCAAAGGGGAAAAGATAGTAAAGTATGCTGTCTTAGAGTATTGGCAATAAATATGAAAACTTTTGTCTTCTCAGTTCCAATTGATGAGAAAGGCATATGTGGAAGAGAATAATTTAGAGCTTCAAGAAAAAGTGAAAACTTTACCAGGAAAACTAGAGAAGACAAGAGACTGTAGTGCCCAAACAGAAGTGCATTGTATACCTACTGAAGGCATTATTAGACAATAATATCTATTTGCACACTATCTCAGTGAGAGAAAAAA
>NW_006355523.1:0-601 GCF_000327345.1 Myotis davidii
GGGGTTCCTCCCCTCAGCCAGCTGGCCCCCGGATAGGCCTCGATCACCAACTAGGCTGAGAGATCCCACCTGTGCACTGGGCCTCTAGTAGTTTAATAAATACCTAAGAAATGTACTTAACACTAAAATCGGTAGAGCACACATTCAAAAATTTAATGCATGGCTATTTATCATCTTTGAAAACTAGACAAAACAAGGGGATGGCTTCCAAAAAAATGTTAAGTAGTAAAAACAGCAACAACAATAACAACAACTGAAGGAGTACAACTAGAAAGAACACTTTGGCTACATCTCATCAGGAAAAACAAAACAGCAGAACAAAGTTCCAAAGTGAAGGGGATACCTGCATTGTAAAGTCAAAAAATCCCTTTTTTGCATCAACATGAGGATAGGGAGACAGACAGAGTATCGCAGAGCCCAGTCTGGCTACAGGGAAAAGAAAAGGACGCAGAGCTCAATGACAAACCCCAAACGACTGGGAAGCAGAGAAAGGCCCAGGAGGAGCGTGAGATTTTGCACCGTCAGCCATCCTGCTGTGTTACTTTCAAAGAAATAAATTACACACAAAAATAGTTTCATAAAAACAACAGGTGTTAGTTGT
>NW_006355524.1:0-601 GCF_000327345.1 Myotis davidii
GTCATGGTATAGTTAGGTTTTATATGGCTTCTTCTCCCTACACAGTGACTATCTTGAAGCCAAAGATAGTCTCTTTAATTTTTCCGTGTCCCAAACATATATCACTGCCCAAAAGTTTATCAGACACTCCAAAATATTTGTAGAAAGTTAATGGCTACTTAAAATAATTTTAATTTGGGACTGCAAGTTAAAATGTCTAAACATTGGGTGTACTCATGAGTGGTTAACGATCTTCTATTTCTAGGAACTTCTTGAGTGGTCCCAATGGTAGAGTGTTGGAGGAGGATCAGACAATGAAAGGATGAAGTGGAAACACTTTAGGAGATACTGCCAGAGGATGGGGGTGAGTCTGGTAAAAGGTGAGACCACAAGAGATGTCTTGTAACAGATGTCCAGACATATCCATAGGGCATGGCTATTGATATTCTTATGTTGTTAAGCTTTTGACAGGGGCTATGCAATACCCAGGATACAGATATGAAACATACATCATGCTAACAGAACGTCTTTACATTTGGCTATAGCTCTGGTCACATGGGCTCCCTTGTTCCCGCTCATGTTCTGATCCTGGTTTTCCAGCTTTCCCAGAGTGATAAAATTT
>NW_006355525.1:0-601 GCF_000327345.1 Myotis davidii
CCCTGACCTACTGATGACGCTCAATCTCTGAGCCACTGCTGCCGGGCAGGTTATCCATTCTGCTGTGCTGCCATAGACCAGCTCCAGTACCTCCCTTCTTAATTTAATTTCAGCAAACACAGAGTAAGGCTCCTTCTGTAAAACACTGCCCACTGAAGGCAAGTCTTTCAATCCTACCCTGGGCTTTGCTTCCAGTGTGTTGGGCCAGGTCTTGTCACTTTTCCCTGTACATAGGGAACCATATTCAAGGTAAAGGAGGTTGTAACACTAAAAAGAGATTTGTTTTCTTCCCAGAAATCACTTTCAATCCATCACGTTTCCTCCTTTGCATTGACTTCTCAGTGCTATATGCGAGGAAGTCGTGGACATTCTCAGATTTTCATGATGTTTATTACTTACCACTTTGACAAAAATAATCATTTTCATATGAAATATATATTTTGGTAACACTCTTTAGAGGGAAGATCTGGCTTCTTCTTTTAGAAAATAATGGTCATGTCCTCCTCAGAAACATCTGGGTGCCTTTTTCACCATTTGGTCATTTTATGAATTATAAAACAGTAAACTGTAGAGCCATCCTATATAATAAAAGGCTAATATG
>NW_006355526.1:0-600 GCF_000327345.1 Myotis davidii
CTATGACATCTCAGCGTGGGAAAATGTCCCAGCCGGCTCCCCAAGGGGGCTGGGGGGGTGGCAGCCCTTCCCGAGCTCCAGCAATGAGAGAGCTTCCTAATTCAGTCTGTATTTGCCTGAGATCGATTTTTAATTAAATAAAGTAAGGGCCCGATTAGAACCTGCGGAAGACGTGAGAGCAGAATCAGATGGTGCTCTGGCAGCACTGCAAAGCAAACACTTTGGCTGGAGCAGAGCGGTCCCCCAGGGTCTTCCATCAAAGCACCGAGTGGGGAGGGCAAATGCGAGAGGCTACAGAGCCAGCAGATGTGCGTGGTGGAAATATGCTTCGGCCGCACCCATGGAGATGTCGGAGGGCCAGCTACAGAGTCTGCCGGGCTCCGGGGTGGGCACGGACACTCGGGCCCCAGCGGCCAAGCCCCGAGTCACAGACAGATTCATTAGCCTTGCGTTTCCAGCTCTCAGATGCAATCAGGAGAGGAGCAACTTGGAGCTGAGCCTTTGCTACCCCGGGAGGCAGGGAGAGGGAGGGAGCTGGGGAACCAGGAGGAAAAGGGGGCGGCAGAGGCTGTGCTGGGGAGGCTGAGCCAAGCAGAGACC
>NW_006355527.1:0-601 GCF_000327345.1 Myotis davidii
GTGCATGAATTCGTGCACTAGGCCCCTAGTATTTTTTATAAAATTACATAGAGAATAATCTAATTATGGAATATATGCATCTGTACTGGTTTCCTAGGTCAATTATAACAAAGAAGCACAAACCAGGTAGATTAGAAAAACAGAAATTTATTCTCTCACTATTCAGGAGGTGAATAGTCCAAAATCAAAGTGTCAGAAGGTTTAATTCCTTCTTGGAGATTCAGAGGGTGAATATGTTCTATGCTTCTCTCCTAACTCTGGTGGTTGCTGGCAATCCTTGTCTCGTAGCAGCATAACTCCAATCTCTATCTCTGTTGTCACATGACATTCTCCCTGTATGTCCCTGTATGTCTCTGTGCCTCTTCTTTTGTTATAAGGACACCAGACATATTAGATTTAGAGCCCAACCTACTCCAGTGTGACCTCAATATTAACTAATTACATTTGTAAAGACCCTATTTCCAAATAAGGTGACATTCTGAGGTTCTAGGTTGGCATGAATTTGGAGAAGACACTGTTCAACCCAGTATAAGCATTTCCCTAACTTATGTTTATAACTAGAGGCCCAGTGTACAGGTGGGGTCCCTTGGCCTGGCCAGTG
>NW_006355528.1:0-601 GCF_000327345.1 Myotis davidii
CATTTAATGAATGCTCTGTGCAACTTGATTAGTCAGTAAATCATTATTATTGTGAGTAGCACACACAAATAGAGCAAAAGAGGAAGTTAAAGGTCCAATCTAACTTGATAGCTTTCCATGCTCATTCCTCACATCAGAGCTGTTTAAACTTTTGCTCCACTGGCCTCCTAAGTTTTATACTCAGATTTGGTAAACTGGCCTTTGTGTTTATTCCCTAAAACTCACCCCCAGATTTATTTAACCTTAACATTTCTATTTTCTTTGTAGAAATACATCTATACTCCTGTTTATCTACTGAAGGTGGAACAGGTGTCTAATCTCCCCAGAGCCAGTGGAGTTGTATGACTCTAAGCTGCCTCTTCCCCAAACACACGTACAAGCAAACATGCAACAACTCTGTCCCCACCACCATCAACTGTGCTGTGGCCACCATGCAGCACTGGAATGTCCTCTTTCTCCCCGCCGGTTACTTAGAGTTGAGTTTGGTGAGAGTCCCCTGTTTCTATCCTGCCAGCAGAGCTCAGTCATTTCCAATCCTGGCTATATATTAGAATCAGCTTGTGAAGTGGTTTCATTTTTTAAAAATATATTTTTATTGATT
>NW_006355529.1:0-601 GCF_000327345.1 Myotis davidii
CTTTTTTAGCCCTCATAAGAATGTCATGAGGTTCCTACTGCATTTTTTGTCTGCATTTTAAAAGACGGGAAAATAACTTGCCCTAGTCCACATTGCTAATAAGCAATTGGTGGAGCCAGGATTTAAACTTGTAATAACCCCACTATTGTAGTTCAGAACAACAGAATCATTTATGCATATTAAAGTATTATGAGCAATGTAAGGCGTCACTCTCTGGCATTTAGACAGATTGAGCAGTTATACACTTAGGAAGAAGAAGAGTGGGAGAAGTATATAAGAATTCTTCCATCTCTCTTAAATTAATAATGATCTCCTGGATGTAAGGTTATATAGTTTTTCCTATTATGGTTCCTCAGTTCAGGATTTCCTTCTGCTTATGTTATAGAGCTTGTGCCTGACACAAGAATTCAGGCACAGGGAGTGATTGGGGCTGAAATTCAGCCTACTAGTATATTTATTAGTCAAGCCATATGCCCATTTGACTACAGCCATTCAAAGGGAACATTTTTTAACCCTACACAAGAATGCTTATGTTTCAGTGGGTCCTGTTTCCTCTCATTTTTTAAACAAATACATTTTTTATTGATTTCAGAGAGGAAAG
>NW_006355530.1:0-601 GCF_000327345.1 Myotis davidii
CGTCGTCAACGTGAGGCTTCATCTTTGCTCACTGGACGGGAGTGTTTTCTTTCTCTCAGAGGCATTCTGCTCATCCCACACCACTCCCAACAAACTAAGAGGGGAAACAGCCCTCAAAGGGCAAAGCGAGGGACACTCTCCTTGAAAGGGACCCTTGAGGTTATTCCTGGGTGGTGGGTTATGGTTATGGGTGATGTTTCTTTTTTCCTTTAGTCTTATGTATATTTTAAAATTTCCTACTCATACCCTGGAACATGTATTTGTTTTTGCAATGAGAGAGGTTAAAAAATAAATTAAACTGCACAGATAATTTGTGAAACAGGTAAAACAAAACAGCGGTATATCGAGAGGAATGATATATATTTATACTAGTATTTCATTCCGCAGTTCTTAAGTCAAATTTCTGCATACTTGGTTCAAATCTCTCTACCTACACCAAACCCCCACCCTCCCAACCCCCCGCCCGCAACCCCACAGCAGCTTTATAGAAACAAGCTTTAATCTTAGGAATTCCACTTTCTGCTGAAGAACAAAGGGACAGTCAGAAGGGAAATGCTTTTGCCGTGGGTAACATTGTTCTTGAGGACAGAGTCATCAGTGT
>NW_006355531.1:0-601 GCF_000327345.1 Myotis davidii
ATAAATAAGTGGAATGACAAATCATTATTTCTCTCTCTCTTCCTCTTTCCAAAATCAATCAATAAAACAAATCTATTTTTTAAAAAAGTACTTCATAGGTGTGAAATGATTACTTGAGCCAGGCAGGATTCATGGGATGTGATGAGAAAACAACTGAATTTATCTTCTGGGCAATGTATTCAAGCCTACTTTAAAGTTTTCAGAATGACTCTTTTCCATCCACTTAAATGAAGGCCCATATGGTTACCCTTTTGTCCCAAAATTCAGTCTAAGTTCTAGACTTAATATATCCAAACCAAGTGAGGAGACTGAAGAGTTAGATGGCCCCATTAACTAGAATCTCTGCTTGAAGATCATTTAGCAAAAGGAAGGCAATTATTTCATTTGATTGCTATGACTCTTTTCTTTCCCTCCCCATAAGGAGCTAGGGTGACCCTTCTAGATTCTTTCTGCTGAGGTCTCCTTGGACCTTCAGATAGTTTTTGTAGACAAGATCCAAGAAAACTTCACATTGGCTTTCTTATGCCTGAGCTACATCTAATCTATGGGAAACACTCATGGTTTCTTCCAGCCTAACACAGCGGTTCTCAACCTGTGGGTC
>NW_006355532.1:0-601 GCF_000327345.1 Myotis davidii
TTTTTTAATTTTTATGTTTTCTATTTCTTTTTGTACAAGCTTCTTATGGTGACTAGTAGCCATGATAGTCCTTGAATCCCTGCCCAGCATAGTGGGCCCACTGATCCCCATTAATAACATTATTTATGGGTTAAATTGGTGTAATGAGATTATAGACTTACAACTAAGGATGGTATTAGATCAAAATATTCATTGTATGAGGTGGCTGCTATTACATACTTGGTGTTTTAACAGGACAGTAGGTTTTACTGGATGTAGATGAAGAATAGGCAGAACCAGAGATCAATGGCTCCATTAAAGTTCTTGCTATAAAGCACTGGCAAACACCTTGTTTCCAGACTGAAGAAAAGGAGGAATCCTCACAGGCAAATGTAGCAGCTATTTAAAGAGGTTCTGAGGATCCAGGCTCTAAAAGGCAGGAGGTGGTGCTGTAATTCAAATCACATGCTAATTTTCATTGATCAGCCTATTTAAATGGTAATGAGGCATAGATAGTGCTGCTGGTCTGAGTATTTGAAACTTTATGCAGAGGGTATCTGTGAGCAAGAAAAAAATACTGCTCCTAGCTTGAAAAGCTGTGGTTGGTTTAAGAGCCTGTGAT
>NW_006355533.1:0-601 GCF_000327345.1 Myotis davidii
AGCCAAACCGGTCAGGGCGATATTGTAGTTTTCGATGGTGAACTGGGAGAAGAGAGAACCCCACTTTTATGGCCCTTGCGCCTTAGAACCTCTGCCACACCGAGCAAGGGGAAGGAATAGGGAGTAGGTTGTGGCTAATGTGTTTTATAGTCCCTTTAAAAGCTAAAGGACTTTTGCTGTTCTTACTAAGATGTACTATATTTTCCTGAATGAATGTTTCTTCATTGCTCTATGCTATTAGGACAATTTCCAGAGAGTTTAAATGGTTGTTTGATCATTTTTACCGGTAATGGTTGTTTAACTGGGAGCAGGTCCACAGAGTGCCTTACTTTGCTGTCCTGGAAGCTGTCCTCCAGTTTAACACGAATTCCTGTGGTTTTCAGTTTTTCTGTTCTTTCACCTGCAGGGTGACTCACCTCCTGGGTGACACATTGAGTCAACTTTTTTTTTTCCCCCACTGACTATGAGCCAGGTGTTTTATTTTATATATAAATCTCATTTTGTTCCTTATACAATCCCTGTGAAGGAAGTTCTAAGAACCATGAGGCTCAGAGAAGTTACAGATCTTTCCAGAAATCACATCTGACTCCTGGATTTTGAG
>NW_006355534.1:0-601 GCF_000327345.1 Myotis davidii
CAACAACAACATATCTTTTAAAAGAAAAGAAACTGAGACTCATGAAGATGGAATAGTTTATTCCAGGTCAAAGAATTACTGGGCAGCAGGGCCAGGATTTGAAAGCAGGTCTGTCTGATTTCAAAAGCCTGAGCCTCTCGCAGGATCCAGGGTTCCCTGCTGCCCAGTCTTATGACTGGGTCCTTGCCTCTTCTGTTCCTGATGCCAACCACCTGCCTAATGCCAACCACTTGCCTGCTGCCTTCCTAGGCCTCTAAGTATCTTCTGTTCCTGCATTTCTCTATCGGGCTCAGCCTCGAGCTCTCTAGTGCCACCTGCTCTGACTGCCACTATTCTAGTGAATGAGCCTCCTCATTCCATGACTTGTCACCTGGAGCAGATGTTCTCCTGGAATTGCTAGCTGGGTTTGTTCTCTTGCTCACTCCTACCTGGGAGGGCTTTCGAGATTCTATTATCTCCTAGTCTTTCCTATTTTTCCGAAGTTAATTAAATTAACCTTTACCAAGTTCCAAGGCGATCACTCTAACCCCCTGTTGGCTTCATGGATAATTTTGTCAGCAGAAAAACAGGTTGTTATGCTTTCTTTCTGGTAAAAAAAAAA
>NW_006355535.1:0-601 GCF_000327345.1 Myotis davidii
TCAATTAAATGGCACCACGGTTATACTTCTCCTTCAGGTGTTGGCTTCTGTGGTGCGCGATTCATTTTCCAAAGACCCGTCTGTGAGAGGGCTCTGCTCCCATCTCTTGGAAGCGTGATTTATTGGTGTCCACCTCTCTGTGTTAATGTCTCCAGGTTAATTAGATCAGATCTGCTAATTCATGCTTTTCTCATCTATTACTCAAATGTAACCTTTCTACTTTCAAAGCACTGTGCATCTCAGAGCCGTAGTTGACAAGAATTGCATCCGTCTCATTTTTTTGTTATTGCAAAATCGCATTATGTTAAAAAAAATACTGCTCCCCAAACATGCCCTGAGCTTTTTAGTTACATAGCTGGTACTTCAAGTCACTCTTCCTCAATTTCTCTTTGGAGCCATTAGTCACTTTTCATTCTTTGAACCAAAGATTCTGTTTACTTTACATATAGTATTTTGAATCCTGAACTCTCACATCTGAAGAAACAGATTTTCTCACATTGTTTTAAGATATAATAAGGAAGGTTAAGGTTTTCCTAGTCAGATCTTTAATTGTGGATTTGACATTAAAATGAGGCTGAATAATTGCTATTACTATTCAAAA
>NW_006355536.1:0-601 GCF_000327345.1 Myotis davidii
TTCTGTAATATAAAGAAAGTATGACTACGGTGAATGCCTAAACATGACAAAGTATAACCAATCATGTTTTTTATTCATTGAAAAATACTAAATGAATATATCATGTGTTTGTACTATTCATGATATTGAAATGGGTAGAGGTATAATAACTTTATACCTCACTGAACAGAAAACCTTTTATTCATTTAATCAGAACAGCATCTTTCCAAATTATGTTGCAAGTCATAAAATTATCTCTTATATTATGATTTGCCACGTTTTAGGTCACTTGTCAAAATCTTTAAATTACTAATCGTATATAGGAACCCCAAATATTTATAATTAGGATCTCTGTGGTAAGACTAATTCATTTGATTTTCTCATTTATGCTACCCGTAACTGGAGGAATTTTAATAAATATTTACCTCAATATTCTCTTCGCTCAATTTCTCTGTAGAAATGATTGAGGATCCATTTCAGTTTACAGAGAAGTGCCATATTTCGGGACATTTAGCAAGACATTCCAGAGCTATAAATAAAATTCCAACTTAATTCCAAACACCATTCTGTACCTCAATAAGTAGAACCATAGAAAATAGCTGGCTGGCTGCCAAAAATTGAG
>NW_006355537.1:0-601 GCF_000327345.1 Myotis davidii
GCGACCTACAGGTTGAGAACCGCTGGTCTAGTTGGTTTCTCATAACAATAAGCCACAAGGTAGATATGATTCCATCAATGGACAAGAAGATAAAATTGACAATTAGCATGGAAAAACCCGCAAACGTCTGTAGCAATGGATTAAGATGATCCTACGGATAACTGTATCTACATAGTCGGAAGTAGTCATGAGTAAGCAAACAGAAGGCTAATGCCAGCCGCTACAGTGTACTATTGCAGCTCCTCACCCTGTTGCCATATCTAAACAAGTTTAGTCTCAAGTGGTCTCTCTTCACCAGCAAACACACATTGAGGATATGGGTGGTCTAGGATAAATTTGCAAAAAGAATTCAGAAAAAATAGATGGAGCACTTGAAAGCTAAGCAAAAAGAAAAAGGAAAATAATAATGGAAAAGCAGGAACACAAACTATGTCCTAAAATTGAGATAAGAATTTGGCAGAAGTGAAGGACTATGTTTTAAGCTTGGAAAAATAATTTTAGCATAGTGCTAGCAAAGAAAAGAATCAAGGAGCCACATGCCTGCAACAGGTTGTATGATGTAGAGCAAGCAAAATAACAAAAGCTTCAATTTTCATAGAAA
>NW_006355538.1:0-601 GCF_000327345.1 Myotis davidii
ATCCACTGAGCCAAACTGGCCAGGGCGGGAGCCACATTTTAATATGTCCTTTTAGCACATCTCCAGAGAAAAACAAATTAACAACAATAACACCATCAGTTTCCTATCCAGCATCTCATTCATGCTCCTCAAAACAACTCTAAAAGATATTTTTTTAATCTATAGATATAAAAATTGAGGCTCAGAGACATAAAAACTTGCTTAAAATTTGACCTCTAATAAACAGAGACAAGGCTCAAACCTCTACCATCTTACTGAAAAATTTACACTCGCCCAATTACAGTCATTATCTCTCCAAACCCCCTAAACCTGCAAAAGCTATCCATGGCCCTACTCTAAAGTCTTACTCGCTTTGTTCCTCTATGTATGCTTTACCTGTTTTAAGAAGAGCAAGAAATATATAGAGAAAAATGTAGCACATCCCTGGCATTTTTACTAATAACAAAAGTTATATTTCTCCATGAAGATAAAATACAAGAGAACACAGGATGATCATCACAAATCTAGAAGGACTACAGGAAAATGTCTCAAGAGCACATGCCCTGTTCATGCTCATGGTGGTCAAAATGGCCAGGGATGGTCATTCTTTTGCATTGCTGGA
>NW_006355539.1:0-601 GCF_000327345.1 Myotis davidii
AATACCCTTATGTTACTACCAGATGACAATAAAATATGTTAAATTGTTTTTGTTTTTGTTTTTTAAAAAATAACATAGAAAGGAAGCCATGAAGAAAGTGACTCAAGGTAGAAGAAATAGATAGAATTAAAAAAGATATGCAAGTAAAGAAAAGAAGTAAGGAGGCAACTTTGCTATCAATATAGCTAAGTGATTAATATTCTCATAGTAGCAAATTCAGGATAATTCAAAATAAAAGTTATACAGCTGGGGGTTGTGGTGGAGGTAGAGGCCATAAGACTGCACCTCTCACATCTCCTACTGGAGATGGCCCCAGCTACTATGTTCTGAATCCATCACCTTGTTCATACCGAGATCACACTTCTCAAAGATGCTCCAAACCAATGACTGAGCATGGCAGGAATTTAAGGTAGGCCTATAAGACAAGGGACTCCTCTGATGGGCAATTTTGACTTGAAGATTCCCCATCAGCTTTGCCAAATAGTTTTAGGACTGCAAATTTTCCATCTTTCTTTCCATCCTTCTCACCCTCTCTCCTACAGAGGTTCAAGATGCAACCCAGTTCCATTAACTTTTCAAGCCTCTTGCAGTTACACACCAT
>NW_006355540.1:0-601 GCF_000327345.1 Myotis davidii
CTCTGTAGAGTGCATGGTTTTCTGGCCACTTTGCTGTACATCTAAAACTGGTGCAGAATGCTATTGAATGTAAATTGTGATTGAAACTGTTTACTCTACAAAGCCTGCTTTAAAATGGTCCTCAAAATACCAGGCTCTAACAATATTCAATGAATTTACATAAATCTGTATTAAACCTATTAGCACAGCCTACCTCCATAATTCTGCACATATTTATATTTGTTTCATCAAAAATAAAAATCTGAATTAACTATATTATCATGAATGGCAAGGTATTACAGTATTTTACAAAGCAGGTCCTGATTCCTTTGGGAGACAAGATTCAAAAGGAGATTTTTCTTCTGTTGGCAAAGATAGCTATTAATAGTTTCGTAAAACAAAGTTGCTTTTGCTTTTCTAAGGACTAGGTTGTTTTGAGTTTATGTCTTATTGATGCTCAGGCTTTGTCATAAATCATTCCTATTTTAAATGGTTTGATTTCTATTTAGAAGAATAAGTTCTGAGGGTGAAGATAGGAAGAAAAAGGCAAATCGTACCATGGAATGTTTTCCGTCTTGAATTATATTTGCTAATTTCCCCTCCTTTCTTAGTCTTCTTACTT
>NW_006355541.1:0-600 GCF_000327345.1 Myotis davidii
AATTAAGGAGCATCTGAATGGAGTAGCTCATTAAATCTTGGAGACTAAATAAGAGTGTCAAGAGAGTGATCATGGTGAAGATTAGAAGTGAACCAAGTGGATGTCTGACAAAACTCTTTGAGGAAGAGGAGTGCCTCTTTGGAAGTGTCCAGTGAAGTGTCAGGGGAGAGTTGTGAGGAGGAAATGGTGACACGTCCCAGGCTCCAGAGAGATTAAGATGAAGAATACGAAATGTCTAGTAGGTTTGGAAACATGGAGTCAACATCACCTTTGAGCATTTTTTCATTTGAGGATTAAGGGAATAAGTTAACTTGCAAAGGGATGTGGATTAAGTAGGAGTTTCAGCATCGGTGGTTAAAGCTCTTCATGCATACTTGGTAAGGACAAAAAGAATGGAACTCGAGCAGGTGTAAGTACCTTTTAAGAACCTTTCTCATTAGATTACACAGAAAATTGAATGAAAAAATGGTTCTGTAGGTCTTGGTGTAGCGCCTGGCCCATAGGTTTTAATAAATACTAACCATTACAGTTGCCATCATCATCAGGAAAGGGATTGTTTAGAGCAGAGTTTCTCAACCTGTGAGTCGCAACCCCTTTGGC
>NW_006355542.1:0-601 GCF_000327345.1 Myotis davidii
ACTAAACTTGGAAAAGTGTCATTTTATCTTTGGGTCACATAAGCCATAATAAATTGCCTCAAGATGTCATTTCTTTCTTGTGCTTTATCACTGTGAACACAGAGAGGTATCACTTTAGTAAACGAGGAAAAGGTAACAGAAAAAGAGAAGGGATTAAAAGCTTGCTTTTCAGGAAAATGAATTACCTGATCCCCTTTTTGTAGTCTGTCAGGATTACAGTCCATTTGCCCCTTCTACATAGGCGCTCTCCTTGCTGTAGTAAAAATAGGCGCTGAATTTCATATAAATCTATTGACAGAGTATGAAATATAGTCCTCCACATTTCTAAAGCAGGTAACCTCCATGGCATGATTTCTGTTTCAGGTTATATACTATTTACCTAGGAGAAAATGATGCCTCTTGCTTTAAAGATGTATTTAGGTGCTTTTAAAAGTAGATATTTAACCTTAAAAGCTGTTATAGCCCTGGCCAGTGTTGCTCAGCTGGTTGAAGCATTCTCCTGTGCACCGTGCACCAAAGGGTCGCAGGTTTAATTCCAGGTCAGTGCACATATCCAGGTTGCAGGTTTGATGCCCAGTTGGGGCATGTATGGGAGGCAGCC
>NW_006355543.1:0-601 GCF_000327345.1 Myotis davidii
TTTTAAAATAAGTTTGACAATGATGTGTCTTTGCATGCATTTCTTTGGATTTATCCTGTTTGGAATTTAGTTTCTTGAGTCTTTAGTTTTAAATCTTTTACCAAATTTCAGGAAATTTTATCCATTATTTCTTAAAATACTTTTAGCTTCTTTATTCTAGTGACTCTAATAACAAATATTAGATCTTAATTCTTATAGTACCCCATATCCCTCAGGTTGTATTGATCCCCACCCTGTCCACCCATCTATTTTCTGTCTGTTGTTAAGATGGGCAATCTCTCCTGTTATATCTTCAGGTTCACTTATTCTTTTCTCTGCCACCTCCATTTTGTTCTTACATTTTGATCCTACCCATTGAGTTTTTACTTTGGCTACTGTATTTTGTCAGTGATTTTTAAAATTGAAATCAACTGTATTTGGCCCAGATTATTTCCATTCTTGTACTGGTTTTTTTATTAAACCTTTAGCTATATTTTCCATGTACTTTCTGACCCAGTTATAGAAGGATATAATAAATGTAAGATAAAATTGTTTTAATTTTAAAAACTGGGATAGCCAAATAAAAAAAAATCAGGAAAAGGAAATGCATTTTCACTTTTTT
>NW_006355544.1:0-601 GCF_000327345.1 Myotis davidii
TCCTGAGATCCATGCATGTGACGTCTTGAAAAAAGTCTTAAACATCTGCTTGAGACACTGATATGTTTTAGGGACTCCAAGGATAACAGATGTGATAATCCAGGGTGAGTCATTCAGTGTCAGTTCAGTCAGAGGCTGGGAATATCAATGATGTTATGCTTTAATTCAAGTAAATATATTATCTGAGTTATTTTCTCTTAACCCAGTATGTGTTTATTAATTTTTTACAGTGCTTATGTAGAGTTTATTTTTGTTTTTATTTTTCAGCCTCCACTTATTTCCGAAGTTACTTAGGTCAATACCTTTCCTCCCCAAACTCTTACATTGTGGGACTCTCCTGACCTTCTAAATGATCTTTTAAAATTTTGCATATATTAAGGTTCACTCTTTGTGCTATAAATCTCTATGGCTTTTAACAAATGCATAGTATCATGTATTCGCCACAGCAATATCAGTGTAGTTTCACTGCCCTAAAAAATTCCCTTCTTCACATATGTAACATTTCTCCGTCCCCAAATATCTGGTAACCATTGATTTTTAGAAATTATCTCTGTAGTTGTTTTCTTTATTATTGGAAGTATTACATATATCCCCCCCCCCC
>NW_006355545.1:0-601 GCF_000327345.1 Myotis davidii
TTATTCATTTTTTAAAATATGCACATACCGATGGTTGATGGCTTCTGTCCAGTAAGGGACAAAAAGTTAAAAAAAAATGTTAAGAGATAATTAGGAGAACAAAACAGAATAAATCATTTAGTAAAGGCAGTGATTTTAACTAGTGGCCCTTCTGTTGGATAGTCTCTATTTTTTTCTTTATTAATTCCTTTTTTTTATGGGCTTTGATTTATTGAGATATCAATCTTGCATTAAAAAGATTCAATATACCTCCCTATTCCTTCAACTTAGCTACAATGTGGACTTGCAAAGAGCCTCCAGAGAGTTATATCAATGTCTGCCAGCAACAGTGCTCAAAAGAATAAAAAAATGGTTCTTTATATCAAATAAATGACTCCTCAGAGATTCATAAGAAAGGCATCTTGTCTTCCTAGGGTGTTAATAGCTGCTTATTTTATTAACTCACAGATACGAAAAAGGGTTATTGCTCTTTACTGTTTAAACTTCACCAGAATTTTCAACACAATTGTGCAGACACACTCTATTTAAAAAAAAAAAAGTTTAAATTTCTATCTACCTGGGCTGGTTGTATTTAGGGTGGCAAAACATTCTCTAAATTGAA
>NW_006355546.1:0-601 GCF_000327345.1 Myotis davidii
TAATTTACCTGGTCATTGTAAGAGGCACCAGTAACTTAAAATACCCCACAATTGCTGCAAAGAATCTTACGTGTGCAAGAATTACAATTACCCAAGTGTAAACTCTGGCACCAATGCTTCCTGATCGCTGCATATCTACCAGGGAAAAGCCCACTCTAATTCAATAGTGTCAATATTTGGGAATAGATTTGATGGAATGGATTTTTGAAGCCTACTTCTAGATTCAAGAAACAAAAGTACAAGCAAAGAGTTACTAGATCATTGAGGTTCTTTCCCAATCTGGTCTTCCTTAGCCCACCAAAGAGTTGGTCAAGGTGACTCCAATGGTTAAACACAAACATGTATTCTGGGCACTCTACTTGGAAGTTCCTTATTTAAATGCCTTAGAGATTGCTTATCTACAGCCTGGAGTGAAAACCATTTACTTTGGTAGACTTTCCACAATCCGCTTGCTTGTATACTACTTCTCAAAATTCCATTTCCATCATGCTGATCCAACAACAATCCTATGGATAGCCCACAACAAAGCCAGCTTCATAAACAGACTGCTATTCTTCAAACCTACTCAAACTGCAAATTTCCCTCCGACAACACTTCTTCT
>NW_006355547.1:0-601 GCF_000327345.1 Myotis davidii
AAATATTTCAAAAAACGAGGAAAATAATCAAAACCACATACACAAAAAAAATTACTCTCAGGTTTTTCTCTTGAGCTATTGGGTGTTTCTTATTGAGGTGTTATTTATTGAGGAGAAAAGGGCTAGGGGAGGGCAAGAGGAGGTATAATAGACAAGAGTTCATTGCTGGATATGTTAAAACTGATATACCTGTGAGGTAGCCAACTAGAGATGTTAAATGGGAAGTTTATTGGGTCAACAAAAGAGCTAAGGAGGAGGTGAAGGAGGAAAGTAACGTGCAGTGACGACAGAGTATGGAACACACCGCACAGGGGAAGTCTTCTGATTCCCAGTCCTGTGTTCTTGCAACCTCATACAAATGTCTAGTCAATGACATTATGGCATCATTTAATTAGATATAAGGGCTTACTTTCATGGGTCATAATGAGAATGCACAAGCACCTCTGTATCAAATAAAAAGACATGGATGGATGAAGAGTACTGACTCAGTGTCAAGAGCACAGAAATAAGATCCAGAGGGCTTGAAATTTACTTTTAGCCTTGCCACTTACTGGTTTAATTGATAAACGAATTCATAGTGTCAGAAGACCTCTAAGATACC
>NW_006355548.1:0-601 GCF_000327345.1 Myotis davidii
CTCACATCTGAGTGGTTTTCTAATTTCATGCTAATCATAGTATTTATAATCATTCCTGTCTCTAAGTCACTGGTTACATGTCCCAAGGTCTTGAAACATTTCTTTTCGCCTCTATCCAAATTTTATGCATTGTTAGGTCATAGTCTAGCAGTTGTTCTACCAGGAAGGTACCCCCGCTAAATATTAAATATGTGAGTTTATTTTTCTCTTTTAGACAGAGAAGATTCAAGTTATGCTACAGTCTTGGTACAGAAAGCAAATATCTTTTTAATTGCTGGAGTAATATCCCTTTGACAATAGGTACAAATGAATAGTCTCAGTTTTCTGTGCAACAGAGTCATTCTCTTTTGGAAGTTGTGGAAGTATCATCACTCTTCACCCATATCCACTTCTCCTGCCCATCCTGAGTTCGTGGAGGATCGTGCTTCACAAGTCCTTGTAGTAGCTGGGCTATGACCAGTTCTGGCCAATGAAAGGGAAGCAGACTGCATAATTCTCCAGTCTCCCTCCTATCCCTGTCTGGTAATCCTGGAGGAGGCCTCCTGTTGAGGATACCACTTAAAAACAGCGATTCTGGCCCTAACCGGTTTGGCTCAGTGGA
>NW_006355549.1:0-601 GCF_000327345.1 Myotis davidii
CCCCTTTTTTTTGCATCTTCAATTGAATGCAACCTTCCAATAGGTCATTGTTTCCCTTTAGCCACAAGGAAACTTCTACATTTTTACACACAATACCGATTTCACATCTATCCAGACACTTCAAGGAATTTCCAATCTGGATATTTAAAAGGATATGAGGCCATTTAAATAAAAGGATAGCCACAAATTGAGAACCCCAATAGCGTATTTAGCATGAGCAGGTTCTTCTAAAAGTCATACTCACTGCAGCTTGAAGTAATCATCTACCGCCTGATAATTTACGTTCTGAAAAAATTTTATGAACTGAAAAAGAAAGTAAAAAAGTTTTTGTAAAGCAGGAAAATTGGGGATGGGGAAAATGGATACTTTCAAGACAGGTTTAAATCTTTCTTTAGGTGGGAAAAATAATACATTTAGCGTTCTTAAATTTTTCTTTACTATCTTAGGAACTCCAGCTATGTACACATTAGATTCACTATGTTACATTTTCCTTTTAATTTTATGTTATCATAGTCTTTTTATTTCTATTGCTTCTCTCTCCCTCTTCATTTGACTTTTGTCATTACAATATTAGTTTTATTTATATCGTGAGTATAGACTT
>NW_006355550.1:0-601 GCF_000327345.1 Myotis davidii
TGCAGCCAAGGTTGAGAACCACTGCTTTAAGGTCAGGTTTAATGAGCTTGGACTAACTTAAGGTCAATGATCTTACAAATTCAGGACTTGTGCAGAGAGATACAAACAATAGCCACATGAATTAGTGTGGAAAACGTTGGGAAAAGATAGTTACTGGAGAATCCATGGTTTCCCAAATGAAGACCGCCATTTAGAATCTAAATTTATTTGAAAGAGTTTCAAAATTATTCTGTTTTTATCAGGATGATTTTCATGTGGTTTTGCTTGGAGTAAGGGGAGATATTTCATAAATTCTTAAGGTCACCAGAATGTTTCTGATCCTTGGGCTGTCCTTAAAAACCAATAAAAGGTAGTAAATAACCCCAAAACATTTGTTTTAGTTTTCATTTCCGAAAGGAGGTGGGGATTAGGATTTCCAATACCAGATGATTCTTCTGTCTCTCTGTCAGGCTAAGAAATGAGCAATAACCACATTATACTTAATTTTATAAAAGTGCAAAATAACTGCAAAATTTTGCAAATTTTAAAATAGTGCAATGTAAGTGCTAAATGCTAATAGCCCTTTACTTTAATTCCTAAGGGAGCTGTCTCCCATTTTTTT
>NW_006355551.1:0-601 GCF_000327345.1 Myotis davidii
GCATGAATTTCGTGCACTGGGCCTCTAGTAAAGCATAAGGAAATAGCTTTTGCTTCAGATTCTGATGTCCATAAGAGAAGAGAGAACAGATTAAGTGGGGACACAACTTTGTAACAGAATGAGTTTTTTCTTTGTCTTGGTGGATACAGACATAGAAATAGGGAACTACTGCACTCAAACCATCCAAACCAGGAGGATGTTGACAGATGATTTCTTCTGCATCACTCTGGACTCCTGTTCCTCATGGGTCCAAGTTCTCCCCCAATAAAAGATTAATTTGCCTTCATTTCCAGGTTTCTCACCTGATTGTTTCAGCTGCTGCCAGGAAACCCAATTCCTCTGCCCGCTGTATGGAGCTTCCTTTGAGTGAGAAGGGGTGGGAAGAATAAGCAATCACAAAATTGTGCATTATGTCATACTGCAATGCTGGGACAGAGTCCACATTAAGGTGGTAGATCAAAAACCACTGGGAACAAAGAATTGGTTTAGGAAACAAGATGAGTTCGAGAAGATCTGTAGTGGAAATAAGTGATGCCAGGTGACCTCCTATAACCTGAGTCTGCTTGTTAAACTCTGGAAATATAGTCCATACTTTTTAAAA
>NW_006355552.1:0-601 GCF_000327345.1 Myotis davidii
TAATTGCTGTTATAGGAAATTCTTTTTCTGCCTTGTTTAAGAATAAACTATTCTTCTCACACCAGACCATCAATGCTGGGGGCCAGTTCTTTCTAAAACATTCCTTTTAACTAAAAACTTACTTTATTGACCACAGAGGGACCTGTGCATGAAATTCAAGATATTACAAAGGACCTGCGGGCCCCTCCAGAGAGACAAGCCCACCCACCCCAGGGGCCTCTCGTTCATTCAGCCTCTCCCCCTTCTCCCCTCCAGCAGTGTAATGAGAGATGCCATCAATCATTCCCTAAGAGCTGCCAGGTGGGCAAGGGGTGGGGGGTGGGAAAGAGCCCAAGGGAAGGGGCTCCAGTGGAAATACCAACCGGCAGCAGTAGCCCTCCCCCTGCCAGCAGAACTGGGCAAGTCCCAACAGAAGGTTCCAGGGGGCACTTAGGGGTTTGAAATGCAGCAAAAGGGTGATCATATTGGGGGTGGGGAAGGCACTCAGGAGAGCTCGGGCTAAAGCAGGGGTGGCTGCTCTTTTAAAGAAAGAGGCCCCCTTTCAGACGGACAGCTGGGGTGGCCTCTGTGCCTCTAAGACAGTGGTTCTCAACCTTCTGGC
>NW_006355553.1:0-601 GCF_000327345.1 Myotis davidii
TCTGAAATCAATAAAAATATATTTAAGAAAAATGTATACTAATAATTTCAAGCTATTACAATAGCACATAGAATAAATCTATACTTTTGAAATAAAGGATAGCTTAACCAGAAATGGCCTAAATACCAAGTACTGTACTAGTATGTCAAAACTTCTTCAAGTAAGGTTCTGGCACTTCCAAGTTCCTGAAATTCCTAAAAGCATATTCTGATTAATGTATTTCAGGCTTCCACTGTTTTTCCTTTGTGAGTCAATAAGTTATATCATGTGAAATACATGATTCCTGAGTAATAAATATTGAACTATGGGTGAAGGATCTAGCATATAGTATAGCATTGCAGCATGAAGAATAAAGCATTAAAACCATGTCTGAAATAATTTGCTTTTTAATCCTAGACCCTAAATTATCTAGTTGATACTAGTTCCTGAGGTCATTTATTGGTGATATTCTACAATTATATATGATGAGAACATATATAAGTACTAAATGATAAGTATCATTATTAACATGGTTAATAAGTTATGCTTGACATTTTGTATTTACTTACTCTTTATGTATGTACTTATCATGTGGAGAGTTAAGCTCATGTCAGTCCTAGGG
>NW_006355554.1:0-601 GCF_000327345.1 Myotis davidii
ATGTAACCCTGAGACCATCACTTAGCCTTCCTAAGGAACAGTTGCCTCCAGTATGACTTGAGAATGGTATCAGTCACCGGAATGAGTTTTTAAGTGGTTGTAAATTAAAACAATATCTTTGAAATGTCTATTATCTTAGTCATGCTGTGAAGAGCCTAGCCCATAGCTACAGAACATTTCTATCTTCTGAACTTGAATGTTAATGTTGACCTAGCAACATGAAAACAGTCCTGACAACTCCTTCCTCACACCAATTATTGTTTCCTTATCCAGGGGTGAAATTATATCTGCATTTCCAAACTGCAGTTTGAGTTTGACATAGTGCAGCTGGTTTATAACATTTTAGACTTTTAATTTGTTCTGTAAGAAGTAAAAAAATAAAAATGTCAGGAGTACGGTTTCCTTTCTGTGAGTTCTTCCAGGCTCTGCTATGTATTAATTGTGTCATTGCGTGGGAGGCAATTAATGATAAAAGTGCATGCTATTCAGAGAGAAATGAAAAGCTCTCTTCTTAAACAGTCACTCTAATTGTACAATAGCAAAAGTCAACTATCTCACACCTGTAGGGATAAAAAGATTTCAGTGTGCATATCTATTTTTT
>NW_006355555.1:0-601 GCF_000327345.1 Myotis davidii
ATTGTGGTGTTTCCTTTATGCGATCTGAGCAGAGGGACCCTTTCAAGGGCACAGAGAAGCCCAGTGTTAAGTTTGGAAATATGGATGTTGATAGTGTATCAATAACAGTAGGCCACAAATAGTGTTGGCATGTGCCTCAGTGTGAGTCAAAAACATCTTTCCTGCTGTGTGACTCAAGGGCCTACCTGTACCCAGAGCCTCCTGGCCGTCATCATGATCCAAAGGAGAGATTATATGTGCAGAGTTTATAGAAGAGAATGGTGTACTATGAACTGGAATGCATTAAATGCATTAAATTTCTTGCACTTTGTATCTATCAGTTAGCCTATTAACCTTGATCAGGGAGCTATTAAAATCCAGGTTGTAAGTTCAACATTTATCTGATCTAAATCTACTTTCCCACAATAAAACCCTGTGCTCTGTGAAATAAGCTGTCCAGCTTACTCCAGGAAAGGTCTCCACTAACACAAGCTTTGGCTACCAGAATGCTTGGTTGCAACTATTTCCAAGGCTCATTGTGAACTAGAGCTAGTCATAAAAAGAGACCCAAGGATGATAAAAATGCCAGGCATCCACCCATGAACCAGGAGGTCATGGTTAG
>NW_006355556.1:0-601 GCF_000327345.1 Myotis davidii
AAAAAAAAAAATTGGCATCATTTGCCCAAGCAATATACACAGAAAATGTGTAAGATGAGTAAAAAGTAATTAATTCTACATCATTTAAATTCTGTGTAGTACACATAGAAGGAACCATAAATGTATGGGTTTTAGTTTCAGGACTCTTGTTAAAGCCCCTTTAATAAGGTAATAAGCCTCCATGGCATGCTAAGCAATCACACACTGACTCATTGAGTAGGTGTCCCCCACAAAGTATTTAGCACTCAATATAGTGAAAAATAAGATAATGAAGTTGCTGCTAATGTCTAGATCAGTGCTTTACAACTGGGCATATATTTTGCTCCTTTTACCTTTTGGCAATGTCTGGATACGTTTTTAGTTGTCAAGATGGGGGCGGGGAGGGAGGCTTCCAGCATCTAGGTTGGAGGTCAGGGAGGTGCTAAACATTCTATAATGCATAGGACAGACCCCAAAACAAAGAATGTCAATAGTGCTGAGGTTGAAAAACCCTAATCTAGACCTCAAGATGCTCATGAATTTACCACTTCATATTTTTCTATAGATGCTTCTAAAGAGTCAGAAAACATATATACATATATACATACATACATACACACAC
>NW_006355557.1:0-601 GCF_000327345.1 Myotis davidii
TATTTAAAGGGCCAGAAGGTTGAAGAACCACTGCCTTAGATTCTTCTGGAATAAAGATTTCCTCTTAGATGCCTTACCCCTGAGACATGTAGTGTTTTGATGCTACATATTTTGTTGTAGTGAACTTGTTTTTGATTTCTTCTAACTTTCTAAAGTTTCTCATCGAGTCCTTCAACGCAGCCAGTGTTAACGTGTGACATAGTCAAGTTAGAAAGTGACTGAATCATAGGCAGCATCTTATCAGTGTTGTAAAGGCAACAGGGAATGGGGCAAAGCTGTGGGGAAAATTTGTCATTTTAACAGACTGAACCTTACAGATGAAAAAAAGTCACTTGCCCTGTTTACAGCCATTGGATAAAGAGATGGACAGAATGTTCTTTTGTATTCTAGCGATGACTGGCTTCTGTTGTAGCTCTCCATCTGGTATTGATTATTGAAATACCGAGGGCTTTTGTTAGTGGCCACTGTCTAGTTGTCCTGAGTTCTGGCCTGGGGTTTCTCTGTATCTCCACATGAAGCTGGGCAGATCACTCAGCTCTGACCGTGTTCCCTCAGAGCTTCATAGCCTTGTCCCTGCTTCTAAAAGCCCACTGTGCTCCAG
>NW_006355558.1:0-601 GCF_000327345.1 Myotis davidii
AAAAAGTAAAGATTTGCTGTGAAAACCACCCAGGCTATGGCATTTTTGTTACAGCATCCCAAACAGACTAGGACACCTATGAAGGACGTGTTATTAATCTCATTCTAAATACTGGAATTTAAGCAGAATAGCCAAGATCATGCAGAGAGTGGCTGATCTGAGAATCCATTCTTAAAATCTCTGACTTCAAATTCTGTGTTTAAAGAGTCTCATAAAAATGAAATATCACAACCATCAAGCTCAACAAAGTGTTGGGGATCCCCTGAAAGAGCTATAGGCTGGAACACTCAGTATTTCTTTATCTTGTAAAAAAATGATTTTATTTTTCTTAGACTGATATGGCATTTTTGTCCTCCATACTTAAATTTAAAAATCGTCAAAATGGTCATTGTTTCAAGGTATATACAAAGTTTATCAAAGTTTTGGAGTTGAAGGAACCAGCATTTGACAAACGATTTAGTTTACACTCTTCAGAAAGGAATAAACGAAAGGCTGAAAAGTTAAGTTTGAAGAATATTAAATTTTTTTACCATGAATCTTATTTACTCACCCTTGCTCCATCATTAGGTTAAGGACACTCCTTGAATGTTTATAAAATCTA
>NW_006355559.1:0-601 GCF_000327345.1 Myotis davidii
CGACCCACAGGTTGAGAACCGCTGATCTAACCAGTGACCTTTCAGTCTGTATTCGATGCTCTAATCGCTGAGCAAAACCGGCTAGGCTAGAACATCAATTACTTTTACATTATTTCACACTCACACTAACTTACTGATAAATACGCTGACAATAAAGTCATTTTAAAAATAGTAATGAATTAAAATGATGACATGTTACTGTAAAGAACAAAGCTGAAATTGCAATCACTTGATAAGTTAAAGTTAGAATAACATGAAATGAAACTCATATATTAACTATATGCTATTTACTGATGCATAGCTGTTGCTTTTTTATGATTCTCTCTCATGACCATCTAAATTATCCTATTGTTTCCATGAATAGTATTTATCCTGAATTGGAAGGCAGTTTGATTTGAATGTAGTGCTTTAAAGGTAACCCTATAATAGGATATATCATAAGATCATAATGAATTGACTAGCCATACGTGCATCTGATTTTATTAAATCAAAATATATTAATTACTCACCTGCCAAATGCCTACTCATAATGAAAAGTGTGTGATCATAAAGCAGTAATCAATTTTGATATTGAATTACATAACCAGCTAGATAAAAAAAA
>NW_006355560.1:0-602 GCF_000327345.1 Myotis davidii
TCCCTACCTCAAAGGATTATTGTGAGCATTAATAGAGTCAGAAGCACTCAATGCATGTTATTTATAATCAGTATAAATAAGGAGGGATGGGGGAAGGAAGGAAATAACTAAGAAAAAATGGGCCAAAGGGTAACTTCTTCGGAGATACAAAGTCAGATTTCTAAGTTGCACACCACAGTGTCTGTTGGGCATTTGGTTGACCTTGAGGGCTGGCTCACTTCTGGCTGCAGGACCCTGAGCGACTGAGGCTGGGGAATGTGTGCAAGGAGCCCTTTGTTCTCTTAGGAACCAAATAAGCAAACAATAGTAGCTGCAAGGCCAGTGCCCAGCCACGCCTCTGCAGGGCTCAGCAAAAACTGAGAAGGGAATTAAGACGTTCAGGCTTCGACTTACATGGTTCATTTTTGCAAAAATGGTCTCACCCCGTCATGAGTGAAAGGGAAATGTATTTTTATAGGTAGAACAGACAAGCTTTTTGTATTTTGTTTTTAGGTGTCAGTACCTGGGGACATCATGGGAATAGGATGGTGATAAAGTTTAGTTAGTGAAGAAGTTTTTGTTTTTTCTTAATTGAACTCATGTCAATTCACAGAATGTTTTCT
>NW_006355561.1:0-602 GCF_000327345.1 Myotis davidii
AATAAAATATATTTAAAAATAAAAAATAAAAAATCTATAAAAATAAAGTGTCCACACGCATACATATACCATGGAAACATAAATTATGAAATAACACGACTCAGTGGGGGAGCGGCATGGGAACACTTGTTAAAAATGCATATTCCTGGGCTTATGCCAAACCTACCACATCAGAACTTTCACAAGAAGGGTTCAGACTCTGTATAACAAGCTCCCTAAGTTATTCTGATGCACAAGATAGTGTGTGAACCACTGTCTTAATCATCTAGTCAAAGCGAAACAACACCTTGCAGTTCGTACCTCCTGCGCCCAGCCCAGCGCTGAGACGCAGTGGTGCCTGAGATGGCCCTGGCCCTGCCTCCCTGAACCCCAGTTCAGGGTCTGGAGGAGACAGACCGGCCCCAGGCAGTGATGGTGCAGCATGGCCAGGGATGAGCTAGGGAACCTACGGGAGCTGAGAGAAGCCAGAAGGTCATGGAAGGCTTCCTGGAGGAGGGGATATCTGAGTTAGTGTTTTTTGTGTTGGTTTATTTTTTTGTAATATTTGTATTGATTTTGAGAGAGAGAAGAAGGGAGAGAAAGAGAGAGAAAGGTTGATGAAA
>NW_006355562.1:0-601 GCF_000327345.1 Myotis davidii
ACACACACACACACACACACACATTTACATATTGACACGTATATAGAAAACATCCAGATGTAAACTATCGATATTATCCAGATATCAACGTACTGATATTAAAAGCATTTGTAATGTATATTATTTATTTCTATTTTCTATGTTTTCCAAAAGGATATACATATTTGTTTAAAGGGAGTTAATAAAAGTAGGTAATAAAACATGCATCCTTCTGAAATGTGTTTTAAAATAATTCCAGTAAATTTGATTTGTAAGAACGTATTTTAAATTAAAAGGCAGTATTGTGACTTGCAAAGAACAGACCTCCAAGAGAGAAAAACCACCTTTTCAGCGTGCACGCTTCCCTAAGGATTTATCATAAAGCTCACATCTCCTTTTTTCCCCATTTCATTACAATCCTGGAAGTTCATCAGCTTTTTAGAGTTACTGATATAGTTACAAATGATACGAAAGATGCAAAAGGCTTCCCCTACTCTTGAGTTTTAAGCTATCATATATAATAAGCCATCTTAGAGGAATTAGCTTTCTGAACATTCATTTTCATAATTTTAAAGAACTGTTTTTACTTAGGAGCTTCTCAGCTATAATAATGAAAAGGCAA
>NW_006355563.1:0-602 GCF_000327345.1 Myotis davidii
GGTGCAGGCCAGGCCAAAGGACACCACTGGGTGCACTGAGCCTCTAATATATGTATTTACAGTGTATTGTCCCTTTTTAGATATAAATAGTTATTTTTATATGTTTTAAAATAACTGAATCATCTTATGTATGGTTGTATGTTTTTGCATCTTGCTCCATTTGCTTATCAATATGCTGTACTACTCCTTAAAGTATTAGTGTATTGATCCATCTTTTTAAAAATGCTAAATAGCTCCATTGATGTGGATGTATTGCCACTTGTCTACTTCCTTACTAATAGACATTTGCATTGTTTTTCCTTTATAAATATACACAATGATACAATAATCATCCAATTCTAGGTCTTTCAAAGTCAGCACCTGACTTATATGTGCCTTGAATGGTATTGTTGGATGTAGGAAATGAGGCAACACCCATGTCCTTGGAACCTTGAAAGAGTATGTTTTCTCCTGAAGAGTATGTTTCTCAGCAGCTGGTAGCTTTGCATAATTTATTAATATTTCCTCAATGAATAAACATTTGTTAAATTACTGAATCATGCGAAGCACTGTCCCTAAAGCTCAGATAGAAAGATTGAATAAACTCACTTCCTGTCTTTAAG
>NW_006355564.1:0-602 GCF_000327345.1 Myotis davidii
ACGGAGGAAAGGTGGAAGAAAGTGAGGAAGGGAAGAAGATTGGTCATGCATTGTGTTTAGAACCAAATATATGATTAATTCAATTCTGGGCACCTGTGGTCCAAAGGTGGGTGGAGGTAGTTTTAGAATTCACTATGCTATAAAAATTTAGGAATCAGATTTATTTGCTTTATTAAAATGAATGATTTTTTTTTCCCTAATGAAGAAACCTATTGTGTAAAACAATCACTGAAAATGTCCTGGAAAAATACTTGGAAAATCTCTCTTCAAGTAGGTCTTCTGAAGCAAGCATACAGCATACACTTAGAAATTTTGGCTAGCATCTGTGAAATTTCACTTATATTTAAACAGAGCTGTGAATGTTTCCCCAGGGCACCTACCGTTCTATTTTGAATATGCCTCCTAAAAAATTGTTTTAGCATCTAACAGAGCACACATGATGTGAAAACACTTGTTAAACCACCTCCTCCGCAGTTTTAACAATAAGACAAATATGAGATCATTGCATTTCTTAAGGCTCATTATATGGGAATTAGTGCAGTGACAGTATTTTCACAAAGCATGTGTCCTTGATGATATTATCTTATTATATACTAGAGGCC
>NW_006355565.1:0-602 GCF_000327345.1 Myotis davidii
TATGAAGTGGTGAGTTAGAATTTTGGAAAAGGTGATTAGGAAAATACCCAACCTCATTACAGCATATTTGTGTTATCTTTGAAGTTGTGACTCTGGGAAAGAGGCTGTGTGAGAGGATTGTATTCCAAAGAACTATGTGACACTTAGTGCAAAGTGATGGACTCAGCATCCTGGGATTGAGTTCCAAAGGGTGAAGTGTGATGCCATGCCTTTCGGGGTTTTGAGGGACAATCTGAGGCACTACAAGGGGAATGCCTGGTAAGACCAGTGTCAAATCACTCACATTCTTTATGGACAAAATCTCTCCCTACCTTACATTGGGGACATCAATTCTATTGACAAGAGGAAGTGTGGCCTACATGTGAGGCACAGAGCTCAGATATTTTCTATCTGCTCATCAGCCTTTATTGTTGTTGGAAGACACAGTATCAGTTGGAATATAAGGAGAGAGTTACTTGATGGGAATAAGGCCTGCTATGTCCTCTGATAAAGGTAGTAGAGGGAGAGGATGGATGTGGAGGGCGGGGAATATGACAAACTTATAATTATAGCAGAGATGCTATCATGGCCTGAACTGTCCCCATTATGACAGGATATGAACT
>NW_006355566.1:0-602 GCF_000327345.1 Myotis davidii
AGTGCAGAGATGAGAACTTGCTTTGACTGGTCGGTGTTTCTGTGGCTTTGGAAACCTCTCAGGTTAGTGTGTTTTGTGAGGAGTGTGGGACCCACCTTCTTTCCCAGGCCTTTCCTTAAAGAATGGAGGAGGACAGACAGAGCTGAGCGATTCCATTGCGAACCTGTGCAGGCCCTGGGAGCTTTCCCATAGAGAATGAGTCATTCGTAAGTGTCAGAACAAAGGAGGACCATTTAGAAGTTCATTCTTTAGCTTTAATTTCTAGTCCCAGGAAACACACCATTATGGTATCATAAAGAATTTTCCATTATAGCCATAGAAAAACATCAAGTTTTTTAGGTGCTGATTTCTTCAATTTGTTTCTTTTTCTTAGTAAAATTAAAAGAATTAAAGAATACATAAAGCTTACAGATGTGTAGGAATAAAAATAATTCTAGAGTCTACGTACATTAAGTATTTATCCATTTTATGCTTTCTTGGTTTCTTTGTCTCAAGCATCTTTTAAAAAGGGGGTAGAGCAGGTCAGAGGAATGATAACTGGGGAGTACGCTTGCTTCTGGTGCCAGGCTGTGTGTTGGAATCAGGGTACAGGTCTGTAGTAA
>NW_006355567.1:0-602 GCF_000327345.1 Myotis davidii
CTTTTGATTCTTGCCTACATAATAGATCTTTGCTTAATACAAAGTTACAAAATGTTCTCCTGTGTTTTCTTTTAGAAGTTTTATGATTTTAGTTCTTAGGTCTATTATTGATTTCAAGTTTTTTGTTGTATATGGTACCTGGTATGGATCAATTTTTAATCTAGCTGGATTATAATTTTGGGGGAGTGTGTTTCTGTGCCAGTTCTATTTTTGTGCTTTTAAATTCACCTTAATTTTGTTAGGGCAAGTCTCCCCTAGTTAGTCCCTTTTCAGACTTTTTATCTATTCTAATGTATTTTTTCCTGGAAGTTTATAATTATTTTTGTAAATTCTAAGATTTCAATGAGATTTCTCTTCGAATTAAATTTTTAAAAATTTGAAGACTCCACACATTCCATTTAATAGATTTATTCAATAACATATGCAGCTTTCTGTTCATTCAGTGTTATCTTCTGCTCTTCATTGCAGGTGTTTAGTTTTCTTTATTAGAGTTTGGTGCATTTCTTGTAAGTATATTCTTAGGTATTGTGTAGTGTGACACTTTTGTTGCTATTGAGAATGGGGTTCTAACTACTTAAGGCTTATGAGGAAATTCGTTTTTT
>NW_006355568.1:0-602 GCF_000327345.1 Myotis davidii
TGTTTCCAGGATTGTTCTCTCAAACTAAAAATACAACTAAAAATGTTTTAAAAGAATGGAGATTTCAACTATTCAGGGCATATAGGAGAAACGTTAAAACCTGTGTAATCAAGTAATTGAAAAAATAATCATGCTTTTGGATTCCCCCCTCCCCTCCTAAGGGCTTAACTCTAGCTACTACTTTCAATGATTTAATTTTCTTTCTGTTATGTCATCTCACACAAAACTGCCTCTAAAACATAAGCTTGCCAATAGCTCATGCATGCGGTAGCTGCTTATTTTATGATGGGTTGCAAAGCAACACTGAGTAGCAATTTTTTCCCTTCTGTTTAGAACTGAAAGCTGGTGCAGAACTGACTTGATTGTAATCATTCTTCCTCCTCAATGTACACATTTAGGTGACTTTTGACAAGTAATTTTCTCTCTTGAAGTTTCAACTGCTTTACGCATTGAAGATAGACACCAAGGTCACCCATAGGGAATTATTGAATGGCATGCATATGATACAGATTACTAATTACTCCCTAATATCCATTCTTCATCTCTTCCTTTAAATAATTGAACCTCTGATGAACAAAATAAACTGAAGAACAAAATAGAAC
>NW_006355569.1:0-602 GCF_000327345.1 Myotis davidii
GATTCTCCCCTAGAGCCTCCAGAAAGGAGCACAGCTCTGCCACCATCTTGATTTTAACCCCTTAAGATCTGTGTTAGACTCCTGACCTGCGAAACTGAATGCTAGTGAGTTTATATTAAGCTACTAGGTTTGTGGTAACTTGTTACGGAGGCCTAGAAAGCTAATAGCTACTATAGGTGGCTTCACGCACATATCGGGCGGTTGGCAGGCTGATTGGCCTCGGCTAGGATGATTAATTTCTTTTCTCTTCCCTAGTAAGCTAACTAATGCTTTCTCACATAGGTGTCTTAGGGTTCCAAAGAGACACAAGAGAGGTCAGGCCTCAATGCACAAGCACTCTTAGTTTCTGCTTATATCATAACTAAGTAGATTTTTTAAATCGGGGGTATCCTGGTTGCTCACTTTAAACAGTTTGCTTTTTTAAGTTCCCTTACATATCCATGATAGAAATTTTTCAGCAAACCAAGAGATATAGATGTATAGATTTGGATCTTTGGAGAAACAGACCATTATTTGGATTATTCAGAGAGACATGCACTCAGTATGTTTTTTATTGATTTGGGAAAGGAAGGGAGGGAGAGAGAGATAGAACATCAATGATG
>NW_006355570.1:0-602 GCF_000327345.1 Myotis davidii
GAGCCAAACCAGTCAGGGCATGGTTTGCCTGTTTTTGAAAGAAAATGTGCAAAGCCCTGGCCTTGTGTTGCTCATGTACACCAGAGGAATTTGCAAAACAGATGACCTCCTTACAGAACTCCAGCATTCTCTCATATGTCCCTTTATCTTCCTTGCAGAAACTGCTTCCTGAAGCTTAGAGCCTTACTGGCAATGTGTATTAGATTCCATTCAGTTTCAGGATATATTCCTATATATACGTAGGAATTTAGTTTATGATTTGTCCTGGAAAAATCCATGTAAGAGTCGCACAACTGTTTACAATAGCTCCTACTAAGGATCCTAGCTACTAGGAGCTATGGAGAAGGGAATTCAAAGGCACAGTGGTTCTATTTGACGTCCACAGCTCTTACCAAGTGCTCTGCACAAGGCCAAGCAGCAACTAAGAGGCAGACCAGGGCCCGTCCATCAGATCTCTTACTTCTGTTTCAGTCTGATTACAACACAGCTGCCACAGGAGCGTTAAGGCTCCCTCTCCACCTCACCTGTACGCATGCATGCACACACATGCCCACATGCACACCCAAAAGCACACATATGTGCATGCATGCACACACACACAC
>NW_006355571.1:0-602 GCF_000327345.1 Myotis davidii
GAACCACATAGATTGTGAAGTAAAAAATGAAAACAGACAACACAAAACAGCCACCTGGCGTGAATGAACCCAAATTATACCTGCTTTTATTTGTAGATCGGCAACAATATACCTGGGGTGTGCTGAGGACGCCCTGCTGTTCTGGGATGGAGATGAGCACCCGAGGCTGGGCGTGGGGTGGGGGAGCTCTCTGCTGGCAGCCCTGCAGCATCCCTGTGGCTGGGCTCTCCCGCCCCCTCTGGAGAGAACACCCTCCAGAGGGGCCACCCCCAGTCCCTCCCTGGAGTCGTCCTTTATTCACTTTTCTCTCCACTTCCACGTCTGTTCCTTAACCCAGCTTTCTGTCAAATGTGTCTCAAAAACTTTCACATGAAAATAGTCACTTCCTGACAAGCTACTTAACCTAATTTTAGTCCTGAAACTTTTCAATCTGCTGGTATGGTCTGAATATTTTTCATACAAAGTCCATTTTTTGGCAATTTACTGCAAATAATTTTTTTAATTAAAAGGACAACTGAGTAACAAATGTCAGAGCTACAGTTATATTTTCCAAGAAATAATAGACAAAAAAGCTTGTGGAATGACGGCTAAAACTGCTGAAG
>NW_006355572.1:0-602 GCF_000327345.1 Myotis davidii
TAAAGGTGTCTTTTGTTATGTTAATGAGATGACCTTTAGATCTCACCTAGGGAAGTGGGGGGGCTGGTTGCTAGAAGACCCAGAGGTATGTTTAGAAGGTGGCAATTTTCAGTCACTGGGCCCTGAGCTCTGGGAGAGGAGAAAGGCTGGAAGTTGAGTTCAATCCACCAGTAACCAATGAGTTAATCAATCCTGCCTATGTAGTGAGGCCTCCTTAAAAACAGATGTGGATGGGGTTTGGAGAGCTTCCAGGTAAGTGAACACGTGGAGATTTGGGGAGAGCTGCACTCCCTGGAGAGGGCATGGAAACTCCACCTTTCCTCCCATACTTTGTCCAATATGTCTCCTCCATCAGGCTGTTCCCTGTTCCTTTTAAGCCAGTAATATAATGAGTAAAATGTTTCTCCGAGTTCTGTGAGCTGCTCTACCAAATTAAAGAGCTCAAGGAAGGGGTCCTTGGAGCTTCCAGTCTATAGTCAGTCCAATTCAAGATGATTAGTCTGACGTGAGGGGCAGCACTATAGTACCAAGCCCTCACCTGTGGGATCTGACACTCTCTAGGTACATAGTATCAGAATTGAGTTGAATTGTAGGGCACCCAG
>NW_006355573.1:0-602 GCF_000327345.1 Myotis davidii
TAGTTCTAAAATAAGTATCAATATTCATTGTTTGGCTGCACTCTTTATAACCTCTATGTTGACATCAGCAGAAGTACTGTAGTAAGAACATAATTTTAAAATAGAAACCATCCCCTACAGCCAAAAGGACATAGTAATGTTATGTTAAATAAAAATGCTTAACCCTATTGCCATTTTACAAAGGAACACTGAAGCTGCGAGCGTCAGAGGCAGAGGCAGGTCAGTGGGGTTCGAAGGGGTCCTGCTTGGTGCATTAAAAGGTATAAACACTCCCACACAGAATGCTATGCCATGGGGTGAGATTAGAGGGCATTTTTATGCATTAAAAATATCGTTCTGAATTGCCTGAAATTGTACATGAGAGTCTATTGCTCCTTTAACCAGGCGACTGAAGAAGCTGTGCCTCAATAAAGGAAGAACCGGTGGAGGCCAAGGAGGCCGGCCTGGATGGTCCGGCCCTCACTGGCCTGGGCGGGGCTCCCCCTGCAGCAGCTGGCACACCTGCTCCTCCCCAGCCCAGGTGGGGCGTCTCGTGCTCCTGCTTCTTTGGGAACTGATGGGGTCCCGCAGGTGCCCTGGCTGTCTGACCTCAGCCTGCCCGC
>NW_006355574.1:0-602 GCF_000327345.1 Myotis davidii
TTTGATAAGGGGCACACTGTTTTCCTTTAAATCTATTTCAAATCCTTTATTTTGGTATGTATTTGCCCTCTTAGTTTGTCATAAAAAGAAATATAGATGTGTTTTGGGAGTCATTCAGACACTTAACATTAATAACTTATCACAACATTTTTCCACACTATATTCAACTTTTGTTGTGCCTGGAAAACTTATTTTTCCCAACCTATTAACCATCTTTATGACTCTTTTTGATGTCTCCAGCCACAGTTTTATTTGTACAGATAAGATTAGATCCTTAGTTACCTAAGGCCTTAAGACCTGAAAAAATACCAGTTACTTTGTTACTTGACCTTGTAGGTTAGTTCTGCGCTTTATACCTACAAGGCCTTCTCGTAACTCTATTTAGAGGGCATCTGGTTCAGAAAGGTCCAACTTACATGGTTTGGAAAGAAATCATCTCGATACTGCTTTTGGGAAAAAATGCTATTACCAAACAAACCCAAAACATATGTCTTCTGAGCATGAATTCAAATTATGATCATGCTCCTTATATATAACAATGTAAGTATTCTCTTATCCTCTACCTGTCTGCCCTTGACATTACCTTCTACTCTCTTGTTTTC
>NW_006355575.1:0-602 GCF_000327345.1 Myotis davidii
GGGGAAGGGAGAATAATGAGTTGTTTAGTGGGTACCAGAGTTTCAGTTTTACAAGATGAAAGAATTCTGCAGGTGGATGGTAGCAATGACTGCCAACAACATGAAGGTACTTAATATCCCTGACCTGTACAATGAAGAAAGGTGAAAACAGTAAATGTTATGTGATGTGTATTTTACCACAATAAAGAACTGGAAAAAATCCCTAATAAGAAAACTATCAATAGTTCCACAATCAATTGCCAATTACCTGAGGGGAGATTAACATGGTTCAAGACTCAGAATGGCAAAATGAAATATATCCAATAGGACAGCGTAGAGATTGTTCCCACAGGTAAAGCACATTTCCCGGGATTTCTTAAGCTGTAGCCTGATGTGCAATAATTGGCCGATTAAAAGTCTCATCTTCATATTTTAGCCATTATTTTCACTTACTATATCTCCTGTGGCTTTAATCACTCAGAAAATTTAACGTGACTATAATTTCTTTTTTTCCATCAGTTTCTCCTCCATCAATTCTTCACCTCTGCCTATCTGCCTATCAACATGCTTGAGATTCTCCCAGGCCTTCAATAACTGGTTTGGCTCAGTGGATAGAGCATCGG
>NW_006355576.1:0-602 GCF_000327345.1 Myotis davidii
TTTTTTTTAAAGCTACACTAACAAACAAAGAACATTTAAGAGTAGGATTACTGTCTGGGTGGCTTGCCATGCATAAGGTCAAAAGAACGTTTTGCAGGACAATTTTCAGGGTGCATGTGCTGCTATGTTCCCTGGATTTTTGGGCAGGTTTGTCATGTGATCCCCCTATCACTGTGATGATAAGAGCTCTGTGCTGGAATATGGTGAAGAATAATTAAGAAAAAGGGTATGTGGAGGTGAAGCAAAATATCATGTCTAGAAAAAATAACCTGGACTGATGGGGAAGGTGAAAAGGGAATTAATTATACCAAAAGCAGAAACAGCCCATTATTTAAGCCTAGGGTTCAGAGAGGGAGGCGTTTTCCTTGAAATCTGTTCTACTTGGCAAACACTCCCTACTTTAAGTCTCTAAGTGAGAGTTGACTATGTTTAGTAGGAATATCATAGCTGTTGGCTTTCAATTCGTTTTCCCCATATTATTCCTACTCCAATACCTCTCAACTTTTAATGGATTCTGGATCAAGTAGATGTCTAACTTAAAAAAACACTGCACTGCCCTAGCTGGTTTATCTCAGTGGTTAGAACATCAGCCTGTGGACTGA
>NW_006355577.1:0-602 GCF_000327345.1 Myotis davidii
TGTGTGTGTGTGTGTATGTATGTGTGTGTGTGAAAGAGAGGAATATTGAAGTCTGAGCTCAAGTTTAAATTTATTAGAGTGGGCGACATTCATATAAAGAAAGAATAAAAAGGTAGTTTGTTAGGAATGCATTCATAATAACTAAAATAAAAAGAAAATGGTAATGCCCTCTGGAAAATTAGTTTATTGTATACGTATCTCTTGTTTTCTGCTTCTTTTGTTGCTTTCTACATATTCAGTATTTTCATCTGAATCTGTAGTAGAGGATAGCAAGTCTAGTGGACAGCATCAGACTTCCTTCCAGGACAAATTTTGTCCCTAATTCTTTCTGGCCCTGTAACTATGAACAAATTATTCAAACCCTCTGGGTTGTGATTTTCTTCATGATAAAACGGTGGTGATAATAATAGTACCTACACTTTATGCTGTTATAACAAATCAATGACCCCAGACCAATAGAGGGCTTAACACAGCATTCATAGCAAGTGCTAAGTGAGCATTAACTCCTATTCAGCGAAATATACCCACCAGGAGGCCAGGGGCTTTGCTCTGCTCACTGCTCTATCCTAAGCTCCTAGAGCAGTGGTTCTCAACCTTCCTAA
>NW_006355578.1:0-602 GCF_000327345.1 Myotis davidii
TAATCACTATGTTGTACATCTGAAACTAATATATTATATGCCAACTGGAATTGGAAAATTAAAAATTTTTCTAAGTAAATTAATTGTAAAGTAATTTTAAAAAACAAAACCTTATGAGCAGAAAACACCCTCTAAGGACCAATTTAGGGTAAATATTAAACATACAGGCTTATTCCTCCCATGACTCTTAAAACTTAATTGGCCACAGACCACCAAGAACAAACTTATACTCTGACAAAATCGGATGTATTGATTTTCAGTGAGGGAGCACACTGCAGAGGAACTGTATTAGTCAAGATTCTTCAGAGAAATAGAAACAATAGGATATATGTGAGATTTACTATATGGAATTATCTCATGCAGTTATGGAGGGCAAGTGCCACAATCTGCTGTCTGTAAACTGAAGGATCAGGAAAGTTGGTAGTATAATTTAGTCAGAGTCTGAAATGCAAGAACCAGGAGCTCCAATGTCTGAGGGCAGAAGATGGATGTCCCAGCTCAGGAGAGAATTTGCACCCTAGTTGGTTTGGCTCAGTTTGTTGGAGAGTCATTCCATACCTGGAGATGTTTCTCTCTCTTTCTCTTCCCCTCTCTCTAAAAAA
>NW_006355579.1:0-602 GCF_000327345.1 Myotis davidii
TTTTTTTCTTTTAAGAATAGATCAGAAGCAATTTTCCATGTCGTTACATAGTATTAGTGAACATAAGTTTAATTGGTTTCATTACATTACATCAAGTAGATGTACAATACCATTACGGAATGTTTGGACACTTATGTTGTTGTAATTTTTGGCTGTTATAAATAATGTTTCAGTGAACATCTCTATGGATATAGTCTTTTTCCAGTCTTATGATCGTTTCCTTAGGCCAGATTACTAGTAATCCTATTATCATCGATTCTCTTATTGAACTCAGGGAAACTGAGGCATGGAGAAATGAAGTAACTCCAGGCCCCATGGTGGATAGAAGAGCAGTACTCAGACCAGAAGTCAGGTATTTTGTCTCTTGGTTTCACGATTTCTTCCATTATATGGCAGTCTTCGAATTTCTCAATAGAGGGATTGAAAAATGTCTTGAGTATCTGTATACAAGTAATTTTATTTTTGGTATCCAACGATTGAAAAAACGCAATGAAAACTATAAATTCCGTAGCATTTCTAAATACTGTGAATGAAAGCACTAGGTGTACCAGTTAATATGGATCTTCTTTAATAGATGGAGTTACACATGTGTTGATATATAT
>NW_006355580.1:0-602 GCF_000327345.1 Myotis davidii
ATAATTTTCTTAATCTTAACAACTCTGCCTAAAAATCTTTATTGCCTCTTCCTTACAGTATATGCTATATGCAGCACAATAACACAAGAGCCATATGCTAAATATTCCTTTTGAGAAATTTTCTGTGTGGATAGAATGGCTAAACCTTCAGACTTTGCATAGCAAATGCTGAAGGAAGAATAGACTCTGCAGTAATTTAAAGTTGATGTTAGCCTTGATCACTAGGAAGTAGTAAATTATAGTTTTGGTCATCACCAAAAGATTTACCAACTTTCCCTTCTGTCTATTGTGATAAATCTGTGGGTGCAGGATAAATTAGTTATATTTTGTCTGCCCTTGTAGACTGTGAAATTTCAGAGAGTAGTTATCCATATTTTATACATCATTGTATCTCCAGAGTCTAGCATGTCAGTGCCAAAGTACTTGAAAAATGTAGCAAACTGATGAGTGAGTGAATAAATGAATGAATTGATGAATGTCACTCACTTGGTATTTATTTAGCTATCACTTGAAAGAGAGGCAGTAAAGTAAAATGGAGCAGGACTCCAAGGAAAGCATAAACTACCAACTGCAAGCATGGTTACTATTGGCAAACTGATAGA
>NW_006355581.1:0-602 GCF_000327345.1 Myotis davidii
AACACTAGATTAAAGGACACAGCCCCAAATTAGGAATGTTGCAAATAGTATCACAAAGAAAGAACAAAGAATATTATGATGGGAAGATTCTACAAGGGAATGATGCATAGATACATTTGAGACCCAGAATGCTTTTAGGAAATATAACCTCTCTTGTGCATATGTTTGATTTGGTGTGTGAACTGGCTCTCCAGTGATGTCTTATGTATTTCCTCTGAGTAAATAAGTGATTGAGTTTTGTAGAAAAAGAATTAGGGTGCTGAAAAATGTCCATACATCTTTTATAATACAAATTATTTTATCATTCTGATGACAATTACATTATTATAATATGTTTTCTTCCTTTGTTCAATATAAATCAAGAACTAGTTGTAACACTAAACCACTGGTTCTTTACCTCCATCCAACCATTTCTCCATTCACCAATCAACAAGTACATTTATTGCATACAAAATAATAAGCAAGGTACTAACTCCTGTGAAAAGGATAAAATATATGATGCTTTCCCTGAAAACTTTACAGTTTAACAATAAAGACAAACCTCACATAAAGAATAGCTAATGAGCTAAGCCAGTGTTGCTCAGTAGTTGAGCACTGACCTA
>NW_006355582.1:0-602 GCF_000327345.1 Myotis davidii
GCATTGAGGGTCTGCCCCCTGGTGGTCAGTGCAGGCCATAGCCACCAATCAGTCCAGCTGTTCTGTTGGTTTGCATATTAGGGTTTTATTATAAAGGATTCCCCAGGTTTAAATCTAGAAAACAATCATACCAATGAGGGGGAAAAAGTACTTTGTGCATTTATTTGAAACAAAATATTTCTAGTTTCAAACCAAAATATTATAGAACAGTTTGTAAGATAAGCATTTTGTGAGAATATACAAACATAACACAGACATGAACAGTAAAATCCAATTTTTGTTTTGAGATTTTTTTTCCTTCAGTAAGGAGTTTAAAGTCTTTAGGCCTTTACAGCTAAATCAAGTTTTGATCAACCGGAGAAACTCACAAAATGTTCAGAATAGTAAATTACTGCAGTGCAATATTTCTAATAAACAAAATGCTTACTGATTATTAATACTGCACGTGAAAGATATTGAAAGGCTTTGGATACAGAGTGTAAGTGGGAATGAAAACATCATCTTTAGGATTAGGGATCTATAGCTTTGTCCTTGCCTTCTTTTTTTCCCCGAAGTCCGGTGGTTGACCTGAAAAAGCCGGCTGAGACCAATAAAGAACTAAA
>NW_006355583.1:0-602 GCF_000327345.1 Myotis davidii
TCACAGAATTCATACTGGAAAGAAGACTTATGAATGGGAAAAATGTAAAAAACTTTTAAAAGCCACTCACATATTACTGTACCTTAGAGACTTCTGAACAAAGAGATACTGTACAAATGTAGAGAATAGGCTGGTGCCTTTACCCACAGCTCAAAATTTACTGAACATTGGAGATTTTATAGTATAGGGAAGTGTTACACTGTAGAAAATGTGAGAAAGCCTTTAACTTGTGTTCAAACTTAACATTTTACGAAGCATTTTAAAGAGAAACAACAAAGATATAAAGTTATCCAAAGATTTAATGATGCTTTCATTGAGACTGATAAGGTCTTACAAATTCTGAGGGATATGTCAAGTGTGTATTCTCATTTACATGTCATAGAACCTCTTGGAATTATTACTGGATCGAAGCCCAGCAGATAAAAAGACTGTGACAAAGCTTACTCAGTATGCATAACTTACCCAACATCAGAATTAAAACTGGAGAGAGTCAATACAAATGTAAACATTGTCCTAAAGTTTTTAATCAGCATCTGTAGCTTATTGCTCACATTGGAGTTTATTCTAGAGGGAAACCTTAAAACTGAAAAATGTGGGAAATC
>NW_006355584.1:0-602 GCF_000327345.1 Myotis davidii
AATACCTTAAAAATTTGAAAGTTGATTTGAAAATGGATAATGGGTAGATGCTAGAAAAGTCTTGAGGTGTACGCTTAACAAAGCCCACGATTTTCATGAAGGGGGCTGTCGGTAGAAATGTGGACATTAAAGTATTTTCTGAGAAGGCATCAGGTGGAAATGAGAAACAGTTTTGTGGAAACTGGAAGAAAGGCAATCCTAGTTATAAAGTAGCAAAGAACTTGGCTTAATTGTGTTCTAGTCTTTTGCAGAAGGTAAAACTTGTGGACCATGAAATTGGATATTTAGCTAAGGAGATTTCTAAGAAAAGTATTGGAAGTGTAGTACGGATCCTCCTGACTGCTTATAGTAAAATGTGAAAGGAGAAACATGAGTTAAATAAGAAAGTTTTAAGCAAAATGGAATGAGAACTTGAATATTTGGAAAGTTCTCAATCCAAGTTGCAAAAAAGCTAGGAAGCCATTCTGAAGAGAACACTAGAGTTGGCTGAACAAGCTTTTGAGAAGAAAATTAGTGTGAGTCTGAAGGATGACTTTAATCAGCCACTATGCACCCAGGAATAAAAATGGGATCATACCAGCAGAAACACTGCCTAATGGAAC
>NW_006355585.1:0-602 GCF_000327345.1 Myotis davidii
CTCATCTGCATCTATATGTTAGTTCAGGGACTGGTCAAACTTTAAATGTGTGAATCATAAAAATCAATTGGATTATTAACCATATTAAATAAAACATAATAAATAAAATCATAGGTCTCTGTTATGGGTTGACTTTGCCTCCAAAAATTCATGTCAAAATGATAAGCTCTTCTACCTCATAAGGTGACCTTATTTGGAAATAGGGTCTTCATTTAGCTAATTATATTGGGTCCTAATCCAATATGACTGGTGTTCATATAAAGAGAAACACATAGAGGAAAGATTCCATAAGACACAGAGGGAGAAAACAGCCATTCGCAAACCAGGTAGAGAGGCAGATGGGATCTCCCTCACAGCCTCAGAAAGGATCTATCCTGGAACCTTGGTTTTAGATTTCTAACATCCAGAACCATGAGACAATTTATTTCTTTTCTTTGAATCACCCATGTTGCCTTACTTTGTTTTGACGGCCTTAGCCAGTTAATATAGTCTCTAAGAGACTCACTTGCTTATTCTCTTATTATCACACAAACCCTCTCTTCTGTTTTTTTAATATGATTGAAGATTTGTTGTAGTTGTTAATCTTCACCCAAGGATATTTT
>NW_006355586.1:0-602 GCF_000327345.1 Myotis davidii
AAATTGAAGGCAAGACCCTCTACCAGCAGAAAGATTACGACTCACTTTATTGTGGTACTCACTCTAATTGTGGTGATTTGGAATGAACCCTCAATATCTCTGAGGTATGCCTGTACTCCGGTGAAAAAATAATAGTAAGTTAGGAAGTGCTGATATAGGCTGGTCAGAAATCTCTGAAGCAGTGATGACTGAGCAGAGACGTGAAGGAAGCTGGGGAATACAGCACGGCACGTAGAAATATCTGGGGGAAGAAAGTTGCAGGCAGAGGAAACTAAGAACAGAGGTTATGAGCCATAAATTTGCTTGGCATGTCTTGAGGAATAACCAAGAAGTCTGAATGTAGTGGAATGAAGTAGGGAGAGATGGACAGGTAATGATGTCAGAACAAGTGGTACTGGTAGCATAGGGCTCAGCTCTGTAAAGCTGTGTGACGTTTACACTGACAGATGCAAGGCCAGCTGGATGTTTTGAAGGTAATTGCTCCACACAGCACAATTATTCTGACTGCTGGGTGGGGGTAGGACAGTGTTCATCACTGGAATAATGTGAGCTGCTTATGTAACTTAACATTTTCTAGTAGCCACATTTAAAAAGGTAAAAAG
>NW_006355587.1:0-602 GCF_000327345.1 Myotis davidii
AGTTGTTTGCCATCTCAACCACAGCCTTGCTGATTCTTGCCAAGCCCTCAACCTTGGTGCATCTTTTGAAGTCATAAACGAACCTTAAGATGTCTTCTTCAGGTGTCACTCCTTTGTGACATCATCCCAAGCAATGTTCTTGATTCAATCACCTATACAATCATCCTTTCAGAATTGTGTCAGTGTCTTCCTCAGTTGCAGCAATAGTGTGGGAAAAAGCCCTCCTCAGGCAGTAGGTCTTAAAAGCTGCTATAACTTAGCGATCCATTGGTTTGATCAAAGAAGGAGTGTTTGGAGGGAGAAATATCCCTTTGATATTGGTGTAAACAAAGGAGATGTCCAGGAGCATTATCAACCCTAAGCAAAATATTATAAGGCTTGTTATTCTCCAACAATACCTCTCATTTTACTGGCATATCAATTTAGGGCGGCATCTTGGAAGAGTCGCTTGTGACTACTAATAGCTCCTGTAGTATCTGGCAGTGTGTGCTTACTGATGTGCTCGAAGACCCTGGGGTTCTCACTATACTAGAACACTGCATTTCAACTGTAGTCTGTAACATTGTCCCCAAGACTGTTATCCTGTCCTTAAAAGCCCTGAA
>NW_006355588.1:0-602 GCF_000327345.1 Myotis davidii
TGGCCAGGAATGGAACCCACAACCTTTTTGATGTATGGCTCAATGCTCCAACCAACAAAGCTATCCGGTCAGGGCAAGTTAATTACTTCTTTTTTCATCATTATTATTATCTTCTGGGTAGAAAGAAGATAAAAAAGAGTAATACAGATTTATTGGGAGAATTCTGGCTTAAGAGTTTATAATATGTATTTTTGAACCTTGTCTTGATATGCTTTTCACTGCTTCTTTGGCTTAATCCAGTTTTTTAAAAAATCAGAGGAAGAGGAGGAAAGGAAAAAAGCTAAAAGAGGGCAATTGTAGGCAATCTTGGCTCTGAATAGAAAGCCTTCTATCTCTCTGGAGATGTGTAGCAAATTTGCAGTCACCCTACCATGATTCAGGAAAGTCCCATGGTATTTTTCCATTCTTAAGCCATATTTGAAGTAAATACGGTAAGTCCCTTAGTGAAAACTGAGATACCACAGAGGCAGAGTGCAATTTTATGATTTTGCAATGGCCTAGGGTCTAAGTGAAGTAGTGGTTGGTATCAGTTTTTATCACTACAAGACAATGAGAAAAGTCTTCCACCTGGATTTATTACGTTTGAGGGTTAAGCTTTAACA
>NW_006355589.1:0-602 GCF_000327345.1 Myotis davidii
GTCAGGGTAGTACGAATTACGGGAAGAGCCAGCGACGTGGTGGCCATCAGAATAACTACAAGCCATACTGAGGCTTCGGCAAGAGTGCCCGTCTGACCGCACACGCTTTGTTTGGATATTGAGTGAACACAAACAATTATGTACCAAATTTAACTTGGCATACTTTCTATGGCCTGTCCCATGTGCATCTTATTTAAAATTTCCCCCCTGGAAATCACTCTCTTGTTTACTATTTCCAGAGCTCTAGTTGTTTTAGGCAGCGTGTGGTGTCTCAGAGGCCAGAGCGGCTTTGTGGGCTGATTTTATTACCGGGTTACCCAGAACCAGGTGGGAGGGTCAGTTTCCTGCTGCCGCTCTGCATCCTGGACCTGTGGACCCTGGTTGTAAAAAAGTCTATCTTAGGAAACCAGTGTCACCTTTTTTCACCTTTTAATTTTATATTATTTGTGTCATACATTTCCTGTAATGGAAGTGTTAATTTTACTGTACTTTTTGGTACCTTTTGGGAATCTAATGTATTGTAAGGTATTTTACACGTGTCCTGATTTTGCCACGACCTGGATATTGAAGCTATCCAAGCTTTTGAAATAAAAATGTAAAAA
>NW_006355590.1:0-602 GCF_000327345.1 Myotis davidii
AAAAACTATTCATCTGTATATGAAACCAGTGGACAGGTATCCTGACTCCAGAATCAGATTCAAATCCCAGCTGCTCCACTGATTTCAGGATGCGATTTGAGGCAAGGTACTTACTGAACGTTTCTGAATCTCCCCTCTGTTACATGGTGGGGAGCAAGAGTAACTATCTCCTGGGGCTATTAAAACAATTTGAAAGTGGTGATGGAGGCAAAGCACTTCGCACAATGTCAGGCACAAAAGGCAACGTTGACATTCAATAGTGGTCATTAGCACAGAGTCCCGAGGTACCTGGGTACATCTCAGGAAGGTTAGAACATGAGTACATAGCGCACTATTTACAGGCTTACTCATTCTATTTGTCCAAAGTAATGACTAAAGGAAGGGCAAAGATATGCAAGTCATTTTAAGGGAAGAGAAAGTAAAATTGGTGGTTGTATGGTTAGAATTCTCCAAAGAAACAGCCAACGGGGACATATAATACATATTATATATAGCAGATGTCATACAAATTACATATACTATACATAACTATAGGATAAATGCATATATACACATATACAGGGTGTCTCAAAAATGTACACACACTTTAACAGCTGACAGCT
>NW_006355591.1:0-602 GCF_000327345.1 Myotis davidii
GAACCTAAAACAGCACATGCTCATCCACTCAGGAATTCAACCATTTCAGTGTGACCACTGTTCACCAGGGCTTACTTGCTAGAGATGCATCGCCTAAGGCATGAAGGTAAACACGTCATACCTGGCACCACTTTCACTTCCTTCGGGGAATATAAGCACCACATGAGGGTTTTTTCGGCACATGATCCGCAAGCCTCGGATTTACAGGCGCAGAACATGTGGCGCCAGGTTTACCAACTCTGCAAATTTAATTGGCACCTGAGGAGTCTGAGCCGTGAAGCGTCACGACTAGCAAACTACTTCTGGACAGTGATTTCCTAGTACCGGACTACTTAAACCTCGAGCAAGAAGAGGCCCTTGTTCAGTATGATCTCAGAGAACGCGGTTTTGAAAGCAGCTCCTCTGTTCAAATGCCTGTAATATCACAGGCCTTCTGGACCCAGAATTGTGAAAGCACTTTTCCCTTGGGGTCTCTTGTTGGGCTGCAAAAAAGGAGGAAGAAATGACAGAGCAGCCCAAGGCCAGTGCTTGAGCTGAGGTCACCACTAATGACCCCACCCAATCAGAGCTCCCTCTCACAATCTGGAACCGCTGGCTCCTAA
>NW_006355592.1:0-602 GCF_000327345.1 Myotis davidii
GGAAACACATGGCCGAGGTGAGCTTCACACTGCAAAGGAGAGAAGCCTCTGTCATTTCTCCACCGAGAAAGAGATCTTTACGTAAACGTAGTCAGATGAACCCCAGGGGGCCACCCAGTGCTCAACATCTGTGTGGGGGAAAGTCCATTGAATCTGATTAAGAAATGAAAGTGGGCAGAGCACAGAAGTGGTAAATTGCTCTCAGTTTTATCAAAGAGAATATGAGCAAGTTATTGAACTTAGGCCTCGATTTACTCATCCATAAAATAGGAATAATTGTACCTATTTAAGAGAGCTGTTGACGATTAATTGACAAAATGTATATAAAGCATTAACACAATTCCTGGGTAAATACTGAATAATATGGTTGTGGCCAGTGTATTATTTTTTTTATTATTAAGGATAAAACTATGCTCTACTTATCTGCTTGCCTCTGGAGTTTTACACCACCAGAACATTTGAGCACACAAGCATATCAAAATGAATCTGCTGTCTGGATTGGAGCGCGCTCTCCTACCAAGCTCGCAGAGGGAATAGTGCACTGATGTCACCTGTCGTGTCACTCTGTCCATGACACACGGCCAAGTGGGGAAGAAGGTGGG
>NW_006355593.1:0-600 GCF_000327345.1 Myotis davidii
TGTACAATATCATGTCATCTGTGAATAATGAGGGCACTAGTATTTAATACCAATGTATCTTCCAATGAGCCAGGCAGAATGCATCTTAGAGGGTTTTCCTGAGGGACACAAGACAAAACTATTTTTCTACTGGTTCCCATATCCCATTGGTCAAGAGTTGCCAAGTGGGATGTTCACTCTCTTGCATTAGATTTTGCAGCAAAAAATTTTCTGAAGGTATCACAGAGTCCCTGGATTAGTTGAGGCAAAATACTGGCAGGTATTGAACTAGTTACTTCAGCTCTGACTGTAGTAAAAGGTACGTGAAGAAGATGTGAGTTGGGGGACAATGAGAGACAAAGTCAATCACAATACCATGCCTTGCACTTTTGTCAGATCTGGCCACAGGACATCTGACTCAGGCTCAGCCAGTCTTAAGTCTCTGTTCTACCTGAACTCGTACACGAATAGAATGCTAGGATAAAGAAGCTCTCATCCACTTGTATTGTTAAGGTGAAAAAATGTAAATATAAAACTTGTAATGGCCTTTTTATATGTTTTATGAAAATTCCTTGTCTGTGATGCAGCCAAACAAAGACAGAGGCAAACAAAACCGTGACA
>NW_006355594.1:0-602 GCF_000327345.1 Myotis davidii
GGGCCAGAAGGTTGAGAACCACTGTCCTAGACTCTTCCATGTCAGCCCCTTTATACCATAAGGTGTGCAATGAGCTAAAGTTTGTGAAACTAGTTTTCTGGCAGGCTGCATGTGTAGTCTAGCCTTTTGCTTTAGGCACCTATTGCTTTGTACTTAGCCTCTATTGCTGGGTCTTCAGCTGAAATTGAGCAGAAATAATTCCTTTTAATATTATATATTGTTCATATTTTGTAGCAGGAAAGAACCAAGAAGATCATGTAATTCAGGTGGCAAGTTTTTATCTCCCATTCTGATTTCAGATGGTTGGTTTTAACTGCCTGGAAAGAGAGTGAGTAATGAGGCTCGGGATCAAGTTAAAGAACGTAATGAGAGATCAGTGGGGTTGGCCAAGGCCAAAGGACAGGGCAATGATAGTACTATACTGGGGCCTCCCATAATCCAGTTGTTTTAAGGATGAGGAGTGAGTACACAGAGGACAATTAAAAGTTTCTGCTACACATTCTATGGCTTGCTATTACCTACAAAATAAGGCTAAACTTTAAACTGATAATCAAGACTATGAGATTTGGCTCCAGTGATATGTGTGGAGAGCAGCTACAGTG
>NW_006355595.1:0-602 GCF_000327345.1 Myotis davidii
CCCACAGGTTGAGAACCGCTGATCTAGACACACCTTTGAAACCTGCCAGAGGGGCCTCGAAAGTGCTGACTAGGACCAGATCCCTAAGGGAAGGCTGACACAAGCTCCAACCTGTGAATTAATCAGAGAAGCTGATGTGACATTCTCTTTCCTTAAATCATTTCCTTTAAAAATTTTAATATGAAAACTTCAAATATACACAAAGGATTAAAAGGGAAAGAATAATGAGCGTTCATTATCCATCATCCAGCCCCAAGAATTATCAACATATTGCCAAACTTGTTTCATCTATACCTCCCACTCTTTATTCTGTGTTGGTTATTTTTACTTAATAGCCGTACTGAGGTATAAAATTCATAGAATTCACCCATTGTAAGATAATTCACCCATTGTAAGATAATTCACCCATTGATTTTTTTGGTGTACTTAATAGAAGTGCAAATATCACCACAGTACACATTTTTATCACCCAAGTCCCCCCAGCCTAGCTCCCCACCCCCGACTCCCCTGCTTGTTTATAGTTGATTCCTGCTCCCAGTCCTGGCCCTGGCAAGCATCAATCTGTTTTATGTCTCTATAGATTTGCCTCTTCTGGACATTTC
>NW_006355596.1:0-602 GCF_000327345.1 Myotis davidii
ACAACAACCAGAATGATATTAAACATACATCAGATGATATCAATTCCCTGCTTAAAAACTTTGCAATGATTTCCATGTGCTCCTAAGGCACATAAAATAAAATAAAACTCCACAATCCTTATCAGGGCCTTTAAAGCCCAAGGTGAGCTGGTCCCTACCTACTGGTAAGTCTTTAGCTTCTTCTCATATTACTTCTCACAATGACCTTCCTGTCCCTGGCAAAATGCCAAGCCCAGAAGTGCCATCCTTTGTGTTAACTCTGCACCAAATGCACTGGTCCCAAATCTTTTCATGGATGGATCTTTTTGTATTATTTAGATCTCAGCTCAAATTCTGTCTCCACCTGGTGAGGCTGCCCCAAATCCCCCTTTATAAAATAGCCACCACACTTTCCATTATATCACTCTGTCACTTCTCACTATCAGAAATTACTTTGAATATGTTCTTATTTGTATGTAGTCTGTTTCTTCTCCTCTAGAACACGAACTCCATGAGAGTAGGGGCCTTTGCCCTCATGCACACTGCTCTATCTTTGGGTTGTAAACAGTGCCTGACAACATAGACAAATAATAAGCATTTCTTGAATGAATGAATGAATGAAT
>NW_006355597.1:0-602 GCF_000327345.1 Myotis davidii
AAAAAGCAATCACATATAGCCTGCTCCTGATCTTATCTCTACTGTTAACCTCTGAGTGTCCCTGGGCAAATAATTTCTCCTTTCTGAAACTCAGTTTTCTTACCTGTAAAATGAGGAGTTTGACTTACAGAAAACAGTGGGATAATCTCATTCATTGATTCTGCAAACATTTTAAATATTTGATTCTTTCTCATATCATAAACTATCATATCTGGTTAATCATCAATATTGCTAGTGTGGAAATTGTAACCATTCTTTTCAAAACAGGATAAGCTAATATGTTTTTCAATTCCTAGCCTTTTACTTGTTTATATTCTAACTTAGTAGCTACCGCACATCGCATGTTGGAATAGATCATAAGAATTTCCCTTCCTCACCATGAAATTTAATGGGGCATTGAGATTGCATATGAACAGCTCAAAACCTTAGAAATAGCAATTGGACTTTTGCTGTTTCTGTCACTGCCATGATATTTTGCTTGTGGTTATGTTTGATGAGACTATTTCGCCACTGAACAATATTATATTTGGGTTAAAATAAGGAGACAGTTTACGTGACTTCTCCGTTAAACCTGAAGGAGATAAACAAACAACAGAAAAAAA
>NW_006355598.1:0-602 GCF_000327345.1 Myotis davidii
TCAATGGGAGTGGACACTGGAATTTGCATTTTGTACCACCTAGGTGAATATTTTGCTCAGTAAAAGGCCAAGTTTATGGCTAACAGTACATAAGCCCCAGATCCTAGACTGCCGAGTCATTGCTTGCTTCTCAAAATGTGGTCAGTGCACTAACAGCACTGGCATAACCCAAAGGCTTGTCGAAACGAAGAAAGGCAGGCCCCTTCGCTGAGTGTTAACATGATCTCCAGGTGATTCCTGTGCATATTAAAGTGTAAGGATCACTGCCTTAAGACTTTTCCATTATTCATATGATTCTGGTGTTTTCCAAACTCTCATAATAATAATCACCTAGGGGCACTTGTCAATCATAGATGCCTCCAACTTCTCCCTGAATAGTGTTTCTCCAGGCCTGGGGAGGAGTCTGGAATCTGTGTACTTAAAAAGCACCCCAAGTGATTATTATCATTGGATAAGTTTGAAAAACACCCCTTTCATGATCTCTAATAAAAGTCTCTAGTGTATGTCCTTTGGCTGCTGGAGTACATGGTCGGTGTTTCAGTTATTGATCAGCAGTTATAGCAAAGTATCTGTATCTGTGTCATGGCAACATGCTAGAGTTA
>NW_006355599.1:0-602 GCF_000327345.1 Myotis davidii
GCTTTCACGAGTTATATCTAATGCACGTTGTGGTTGGATTATTCACCTTCAGCTTCCCAGTACAGTAGCACTTTATAGAGACTAGACATTAATAATGACTTTTCTGTTTCAGATTTTCCATGGTGGCTGATTTTAATTAGGCAGAAAGCGCTGGTGGGCAAACTTCCAGGAGACCATGAGGTCTGTAAAGTTACCAAAATTGCTGTGCTGTCACTTTCTGAAATGGAACCTCAGGATCTTGAGCTAGAGGTAAGGTGCTTTTTCAGGAAAGCTTATGGAAACGTGATATGAATATAATAGCAATTATGAGGATTTGGTTTAATAGACCAGAATCATACAATGTTAAACATAGATAATGTCTTTAAAATAACTTAATCTTATGGTTTTCAAACTCCATTTTAGTAGTGGAAACTGTTTCCAAATCGGTGAAATAAAGTATATGAGATGCATAGGATCAGAGCTGCTTTGGTTGAGGTGGTGACGGGGAGTGGGCATGTGCTGTGAACATTAATGTACACATTTTTGGTGGGCATTTCTTTTCTTTTCTCTTGGGCATATACCTTGTGATGACATTGCTGGGTCATGTGGTAACTCTATGTTTA
>NW_006355600.1:0-602 GCF_000327345.1 Myotis davidii
TTTTATAACATGTGCTGTAAAGAGAAAAACATAGAGGTGAGAGACACTGAGGCCCCCAGAGATTTCATGATTTGTCCAAGAAGTGAGGAACAATTGAAGGATCAGGGAGTAAAATCCAAGCAGTCTGACTAGAACTCAGAGCCTTCGTCTCTCTGACTTAGCCAGGCTGGCTCCTCTGATAACAAAAGAGTCGTTTACCAGGATTTGTCATCATCGATACACATATTCCTGAGAGTAGTGGTAAATTTCATCCGAAAAATAAGACACACCTTTCAGATGAACTTGTGGCTAATTAAAACATATATTCTCATAACAATGAGCAGCAATTTAATGAAAGTATTTGCTTTTAGGCTCCATCCAGATATCAGTGTGAAAAGAGGCAACAATTCTTCAAATTCCTGTAGCTTTAACATGGCAAGTTTAAGCACATTTGCCAGGATGACAGCTTGCCTCTGAACTTGGGAGTTAAACTGTGTTCTTGCCCCTCTCTTGTGCCACCAGGTATTATAGCAGTCGTCTTGTAGTCTGGTTTAACTATTCATGCATTAAAATATGTCTAGTCCTGACAATGTGGCTCAGTGGTTGAGCAATGACCTATGAAC
>NW_006355601.1:0-602 GCF_000327345.1 Myotis davidii
TTACATCCAGGAAACTGAAGTTCTCCCATATTGTTAAGAAAGTGGAATCCAAATTGCCTTATATGGCTATTAAGATGCAGAACAGGGCAAAAACTTAGATTCTTTCATAAAAAACATACTTGAATAGAAATTGTGGCAGAAAAATGTCATATAAAGGATACTTATGTTCTTGAATAATGTAAGTTAAGTTACTGAATTAACTACTTAATATGTAGTTTAACTTCATAAGATTTAAAGTAAATCTACCACTATGTTATTGAATGTTTTATGGATCATTTTTAGTGGAACATTTAGTTATATCTGCTGTGCCAAATGTTTATGGCTTTCTCTCTTCGAATGGCTCTCTGTGTATGTAGCAGGCATATGGAGTCAAGTAGAAAAAACTTGGCAAAGGATTATTTCTCTTATAATTAGATTTGAAATTTTGTTAAGATATAATATGTAACAGTAATGATAAAGGTAATATAATGAAAGAAATAATAGTCTAGTGTAGAGATGGACTATTATTTGGGTTCCACTGAAGATACCTGAAGGTTGTTAAGTAGCCCTTTGCTAGTAGTACCTACAACAAATACTGCTTTCTGCTTTCTTTGATCTCTCTC
>NW_006355602.1:0-602 GCF_000327345.1 Myotis davidii
CTGTAAAAAATCAATAAAATATATTTTTAAAGGTATGCTTTGTTCAACATTTCCCCAATGATTTTGTATGATATTAACCTTATAGTTGATTCATTTTCTTCATCTGAATGCTATATTGAACATGTTCTACCTTTTTTGGTCAATATCTTGTGAACCTTCCAACTAGCTGTTATATTGCTTTATTAAATACAAGAATGCTAAACAAGAAAAAGATTCTTCATTATAAACCAATGTTTTCATCAACAGTGCAGTTCTCTCTCTGATTGCCACCCCCAGTTCCCACATGCTACCTGCACCGCATGTCATAATCTAAACTACTGCTGTCACTACCCCACCTTTTTATTTTTTATGTCACTTACTTCTTGGCATTCCAAGCTTCATAATTACTTCCTCGTTTTTCAATTAGCTCTTCTTCTGTCTCCAATGGCAATATCACCTACACTATTTGTCCCTTTTGTGCTGTTTGTGAATATCAAGCCTTATCTATCGATTTAGCATAGTAAATAGATATATTCTCTTAAACACTCAAGTAGCCAACATTTCTGGAAGAAGACAGGCTACGTTATCTTCGGTAGCTTTAAGTATGTGTTTTGCTTCTTCTA
>NW_006355603.1:0-602 GCF_000327345.1 Myotis davidii
AGAGAGAGAGAGAGAGAGAGAGAGAATATTTACCTTTATGATTATGACTGCCAGAACACTTATGAAAATCAGAACACTGACCTTTGTCTTCAACTGCCCACTTTATGGACTCTCAATCTAGAAAGAATACTATTTCCTTTTTCACTTAATGACAGGAATGTTTTAATGTAAGTTACAGTAAAATGTCACGTAATAGAAAAACATCTTTTTGCTGGTAGAAATTAGCTATGATAAAATACAGCAAGGATGTAATTTTAAATTACTTATATCCCAGAGCTAGCTTTTGTAACCTATGGGGCAATTTCAACTGTCACCTTTTATTCCTCAGAGTTGAGCAGTAGAAAGAGGAACCATACTCGGTCAGTGGAATCTCAAGCAAGACAATATTGGTTTCCTATTGCCATGCACTCCCCAGGACTTGCCACAGCAGAGGTGCTTGATACATTTTGGTTGAATTACTCTATTGAAAATTTAAGTATGTTTATTACTCATATATACCCAATGCCAAGCACAGAGTATGTGACTAGTATATATTTGTTGATTGAATGGGTAACTAACCCCAAACCAAACAGCAACAAGTTGGGTCCTCTGCATTCCTCTGC
>NW_006355604.1:0-602 GCF_000327345.1 Myotis davidii
GTGTGTGTGTGTTTGGGGGTTGGGGTGAAGACTGACAGCCCAGCACTCAGTGTGGGAGCCTGTCGGTGGCTGCCCAGAGCAAAGAGGGAGCACCCAGGCCTGAAACCCTTTTCCTCAGCTGCTGGGAAGAGGAATTTTTCATTCCAACAGCCCATTGGTTCTGATTGATGAAGAGAGTAGCTTCCGCTAGGAGAAGCTGACAAAGGCAATTTACAAAGGGGCGCGAGAAGGAGGAATTGAGCTGTGTGCTGCCACGCAGATGCCGCCCTCCCGGCACTGTCCTGGGGGCGGGGGCGGGGGGCCTTGGCAGCTCCTCGCAGACACGAGTGTCAGCTGCAGTGTAAATGGTGCGGCCGCCCTTGTTTTACTCTTGGGCTGGGGCCGGATCAATGGCAAGCGGTGCAGAGCCATCCATCACCCAGCAGCAGGGTGAGTTATGAGGCCCCTATCTGACACCGACTCCTCCCTTGTAGGACCGTTAGTGGGCGTGTGGGCTGGTCAGCCCGGGACCAGGGTCAAGTTCTCCATCGGAGGGTTGCTCAGAGGAGCCAGGAGCTGCTGATACCTTTTCCAAAGGCAGGAAGTGCTACAGAGGAGCCGCC
>NW_006355605.1:0-602 GCF_000327345.1 Myotis davidii
AGCCAGGAGAGCTGTGAGAAAAGCGAGCCTCTTCTGATAACTCAGGATTTACTTAAAATAAAAGAAGACCCCAATCTTCATCAGGTAAGTCAATCTTGCCACCCATAGGCAGACAGCTGTGTCTTTAATTTTATAAGCTCTGGTTGTATAAGATGTTTTCCAAATCACATAAGATACTTCTTTTTAGTATTCTATCCCTTTAAAGGGGAGGGCAAAGGATAATCAATAATGATTAATAATGGTTACTGCACCTAAAAGGTATTTTTTAACTTATTCTTTGTAGTCTTCATCCAGTAATAGTTTCAGCAAAAATTTCTTAATTTTATACCTCTAACTGCTGTACCTCAGATCTTTAAAGCCATTTTCCTTTAAGTCTTATTGAAAGTATCAAAGTGCGAAATAAAAGGCAATTGTGAAAATTCATAGTTAAACACTCTCTCTTATGAACATATTGTTGAATCTGGACTGAGTACAATTTTTCTCTTTTTAAATCCCAGCATATTTTTCTTGAAATTTACTTTTTTTAGTTGAAAGGGTATTTTCCATTATAATTGAACGATGGCAGTTTATAAATACTGGGGGAAATATTTAAAATTTAGCTA
>NW_006355606.1:0-602 GCF_000327345.1 Myotis davidii
ATAAGTGGAAGTTGAAATGTACACAACCATTGTCCCTGTTAACTAAAAAAGTTTTTCTTCCTGGTCCCAAGATAGCTCCTCCACAGTTAATCAACTCTGGTGGCTCAGCTCCAAGCTCTGCCCTCACCCTTCACCCTCCCCACAGGTGGGTGGGACAAAACTTCCAGACTGGCCTGAGGTGGTCAGAGACAGTCAGAGGTCCAGACGCACTGCACCATGAGTGTCTCTGTGCTTACCCCCACAAGACTCCTGGGCAGTATCTCTGGGCTCCTGCAGGTGGCTTCCCTGCTGGCTCTGGTTCTGCTGCTGCTCAAGGCAGCCCAGCTCTACCTGCTCAGGCAGTGGCTGCTCAAAGCTGTCCGGGAGTTCCCGTCCCCTCCTTCACACTGGCTGTTCGGGCACAACCAGGAGGTAAATGGGAACGGGACAGGGGAGAGGGAGGGCAAGGAGGGCAGAGGCTCTCTGAGCGAGGTCATGGTCAGCAAGTCTATAGGACAAAGCCTTGTTGTGAGAAGCACGTGGCCATGGGGGCAAAACCCAGATTACCTCTCAGATCGTAGCTCCTCATCCCATGTGCTGGTGTTCTCAGTCTGTCAGATCCT
>NW_006355607.1:0-602 GCF_000327345.1 Myotis davidii
CACCTGAGGATATGTTTTTATTGATTTTTTTTTCTTTTGAGAGAGAAACATTGATTGACTGCCTCCTATAGTGTCCCAACTGGGGATCGAACAACAACCTAGGTATGTACTCTGATTGGGAATTGAACCTGCAACCCTTTTATGTATGGGATGACACTTCAACTAACTGAGCCACCTAGCAAGGGCTTGCATTCTGTTTTCACTAATACTTTCCATGTATAGAATATCTTTAATGAATGCTTTTCTTTATGATATTTTGAGTATCTCTCCCTCTCCAATGATTGAATTTATTGAGCACCTACTGGGTGATGAGTGCTGTACTTGGTACTGAATATGGAAAATGAGGTTCCTGTACTCTAAAAGCTTACATTTTGGAGGACAGCACAATACCAAGAATATTTTTAGGTGCTTGTTATATACTTCAGTGTTTTTAGAGTGATAAACATGAGTCATGGATTTTAAATACGACAGGTTCAATTTTGTCAGTATACTATTGTTCAAAACAATTTGCTCAATCAATGGATCAGCATTTTCTTCAGTGATTCTGGGATAATGAAGAAAAGTGGGTGAAAATCTTCTATAATAATAAAAGCATAATATGC
>NW_006355608.1:0-602 GCF_000327345.1 Myotis davidii
GCAGTTTTGGCATATGTCCGAAAAAATACATCACAGCCAAACGGTTAAAATCTGTTGATGGATCTCTATTGCCTACAAGGCAACAGTACAAACCCTAGGTTGGTATACAAGGCCCTGCAGAATCTGCTATCACTTCCCTAGCCACCTCCCCACCCACCACATACTAGCTCTGTGACAAGAACTTATTTTCTGTAATACATTTTGCTGTTTTGCACTTAAGCTTGTTAATGAGTTTTTATAAATTGTCGCAAATTCCTGATAGGTGTGGAGTCCTTCAGGGGTACATAAAGTACCCAAGGTCATTTTGTATCCCATTCATTCAATAAACATTTTGATGATGACTGCTAAGTATCTAGAAATGCTAGCTATTGGAGATATGGACATAAAATTCAGTATCCTTACCCTCGGTGGCTTCAGTCTAGAAAAGATAATGGTAGTGACACTAAGTCCCAATGAGTGAATGCTAAATATAAATAACGCAACCTCAAATCCACTCACTTTTTTAACAGCCACCAATATCTTAGATCACAATGGACATGTGTTCCTTGAGGCTTTTCAAATTAAATGTTCTCAAGCCAGGGATCTGCAACCCAATACTTGAG
>NW_006355609.1:0-602 GCF_000327345.1 Myotis davidii
TAGAGTGCTCCAATTAAACCCAAGAGGGTGATTCCCAAAGTAACACTCATTGCTGATACTTTTAAGCCCTTCTGAGATTTCCTTTAAGAGCAGATCCATCCTACATCCAGATATAAATACAGGTATGTTTACCAGCTTAGAGAGGCATCAAGAAACTTCCTTAATCAGAGTTTGACAAACAGGTGCTTATCAGAACCAGAAGTAAGTCTTTTTACTGTCCTTATTTTGAGTCAAAAGGAAATTGTATTGAAGTCTCAAACCGAGATCCATGGATTACATGCATTTCTCCATCCTCAAAAGTCAGATATTTTTTTCTGACTTTGCAAATCACTAGGCTCATGAATTTTGAGTTTTAGCTGTGAATGAGAACATGCCTTTCTCTCAAGGGCTGTGGGAAAAGAAGTAGAGAGGGAAGCTCAACTGTAAAAAGTCTTATCTCTATTTCTTGCCCTACTCATTTCTTGCCTACTTTATTTAAATACTTTTTCTAAGTACTTTAAATGAGTTAACTATTTTATTACTCTTGGCAATTGCATTTCCCATTTCATGGCTAGGAAAACAGCAAAGACAGGTTAAATACCCTGACACTGGCATGGAATTCA
>NW_006355610.1:0-602 GCF_000327345.1 Myotis davidii
AGGAACTACCAGACTATTTTCCAAAGGAGCTGCACAATTTTACATTTGTACCAGCAATGTATTAGAGTTTTAATTTCTCCACATCTTAACCAACACTTGTTAATATCTGTTTCTTTTATTATAGCATCCTAATGAGTGTGCAGTAGGATCTCATTGTGGTTTTGGTTTTCATTTCCTCGATGACTAATGATGCTGAGCATCTTTCCATGTGCTTATTGGAAAGTCTATTCAATCTTTTGTCCATTTTTAAAAATTGGGGTAGGTATTCTTTCCTTTTTTGAGTTGTAGGAATTCCCTCCATGTTCTAGACATAAGTCCCTTATCAGATACATGATTTGCAAACATTTTCTCTCATTTTGTGCGTTGTCTTTTCAATTTTTGTTGATGATATCCTTTGAACACAAAATGTTAAAGTTTTGATAATGCCCAATTTATCACTTTATTTTGTTGTTTGTGCTTTTTGATGTGATAGCTAAGAAACCAGTGCCTAATCCTAGGTCACAAAGACTTATCCCTGTTTTCTTCAAACAGTTTTATATGTTTAAATATTTGATACATTTTTAGTTCATCTTTGTATGTGGTATGAAATGGGAGTCCAACTT
>NW_006355611.1:0-602 GCF_000327345.1 Myotis davidii
CCTTCCTCTCTCTCTAGAAATCAATAAAAACATCAAAAAATATATATTAAAAATAAAGATATGCCAAACATCCTCGCATGCAAAGTTGCTAAGTGTAGCTTCTCTGATGTTGCCTTGGAAATGGTAGAAACTCAACTTAGTTTGAAAAATGGAACACTCTCCCACCTCATTCTCCTCAAAACCCAGAGTGAGCACCGGAGGAGAGCTGCTTAGCACATTCCTCATGCAGGCCAACGACCTTCCCAAGTGAGCCCCCGTAGATCCGTCCAGCGGATCCACCCAGGATAAGTCACTGAGACAGGGTGGAGAGAGGAGACACCCTCCCCCACAGAGGCAGCAGAGGTGGGAGAGAGAGTTGGGACCTCTGCCCAGAGTCCAAATTTGCATCTGAGGAATGAAACCTCCAACCAAAACCTTTCCCAAGGGTTTTTGTACACAACACACTGTTCCCAGCCCCATAATGATAGCACAAGTTTATTGAGAGATTTCCAAGTATTTTTATATCTGTGGGAGAATTTGATCACTCATCTAATTTATCCTCATAGCACCAGGAGGAAGGAACAATGGTTCCTCATTTTTACAGATGAGAAAATGGAGGTTGC
>NW_006355612.1:0-602 GCF_000327345.1 Myotis davidii
TCTTTATTATATAGGATAAAGAATTCTTATTAATCAAGAATACTAAAAAATAGCTGAATTTTAAAAATGGGCAAATGACTGGAACCAAAGTTCACCAAAGAAAATACTTGTAAGATGTTAGTAAAAACATGAAGAACACAACATTATTAATCACTAGGGAAATGTAAATTAAATTATGAGATAGCACCATGTTCCCACTAGGAATGCTATAATCACAAGCCAGATAACACTAAGTGATGGAGAGGATGTGAAAAACCTAGAAACCTCGTTAATTTCTGGGAGGTAAAGTGAAACAGTCACTGTAGATAACAGTTTGGTAGTTTCTTAAAAAGCTAATTCCACACCTGGAAATAGACTCAAGAGAAATAAAAAATTTGTGTGCATGCAAATATTTGTATGTATATTATACTTCAGTAATGTTTAAGAAGCTAATAGAGCTCATGATTTGTTCCTTTTCATTAAAACAAGATCCCATATGTAGGTCATTGGAGCATAAGCAGCAGCTTTACCTGGGAATTTGTTGGAAATGCAAATTCTAAGACCTCACCCCAGAGCTACTATATCAGAAATACTGGGCCCGGCCAGCGCGGCACGGCTCAGTG
>NW_006355613.1:0-602 GCF_000327345.1 Myotis davidii
GAAAAATGCACGACTAACTGGGAAGATTTAAGACCGTACGTGGAAGAAGATAGATTCTTCTGATTCAGATTAGATATGGGGTATTTTTTAAAAGTAAATCCAAAGTGAACACACTCACGTTTTTAAGGCATGTGTAGGTTAACTAAGACACCACATAATTTAGCCTCTGAAAATACAGAAAAGTAAATATAATAAAACTGGTACGTATTTTTAAATTATAAAACACTCAAATAAAAGTGAAAGCTGTAGATGTTAAGGACTGTTTCCCTGAGGGAGTGGGGCCTACCTCATTATTTCTGGATTTAACCCGACTATTAAGTGCAAAATTAAATTATTCATGACAGGTTCACTGAACTGCCTCCTAATAAAGCACCCTAGAAATATAGAACAACTCCCCATAAATTTATGTGGCAAATGCCTTTTAAAAAATATACAAAACGAGATGCTAACAATATTTTAATTATATTTTTAAAATGTCATCACGTTCTTATTTTTAAACTTTATTAAAGTATAATTTACACGCAATAAATTGTACAGATTTTAAGCATATAGTTCAATGAGTTTTGGCAAATGAATGGATAAATCCCAATCAAGATAGAGAA
>NW_006355614.1:0-602 GCF_000327345.1 Myotis davidii
GTGCACCAGGCCTCTAGTTGTATAAAGAATACATTCTCTAGAAAACTTTCTAGTCACTTTCTGGGTAAGGAAAGTTTGCTTTAAAAAATGGTGTTATTTTTTTCGGATCCCCAACTCCGCCTTTATTTCTCATTCTCAAGTAACTAGGCAGGAGTAAGGATTGTTTATCCAAGGAGAGGATCACCTTACTGTTCTGGCCCTTCCCCAAATTCATCCCTGAGCTGCCCTGGCCCTCTTGCAGGGTTAGTGACTAGAACTGGGAAGATGTAAGAAATAGAAAAGAGCTTTCTCACAGGCACAGGGTAATCTAGTGACAGGGCCCTATGAAAGTGGTCCTTTGCTAATACTGATATTTCCTGTGGATGCCTTTCTGAGTTCCTCAGGTATGTGCCTTGCCGGTGACCTCCAATTGCAGTGTCATTGGGGTGGGCACTACTGGCTCAAACATTCTACTTATGATCCTGCTTTCAGGTCCCTGGGCATCCATAGGTCCATCCCTCTGTTATCTACCAGGCAGTCATCTGTGTAACATTTGAAAGGGCTTTGGCTGATACACAGTGCATGTCTTGCCCACAGGTCAGAGAGCATCACATACCTCTCTT
>NW_006355615.1:0-602 GCF_000327345.1 Myotis davidii
AAGAAGTATTTGCAGCTAAAACTTGCTGAGTACTATATGGCTGGGGAAATGAAAATGTGCTATAAAATGAAGGGTTTACTCCACAGGTTAACTGTAATAATTACCTTGGAGAAAAATCAAGTATAGCTATAACTTAGTGTTGTCATCCAATCACAAAGTTCATACTGCCACTGATTGTCTTCTCTAAATCTAAATAACACAATGAATGACTTCACAAGACCAGGAGAAAAGGGGGTTCTGGGGCCTTAGCTCTCCATTGCTGTCCAATGCTTGTATTCTAAGTAAATGCCTGCCAACTCCGAGGCAGAGGGGGGGTGAGGTCATGAGAGACTTAGGAAGTTGCAGAGGTGGGGGCGGTCTTGGCCCTCACCTGCACGTGGGCTGGATCCTGGGTTGACACATAGATGTCCAGTTCATTGTCCTCTGTCTTTGGAATAACAAGCACTCTTTGTGTTTCCATGTAAAAGTGTTCCTGTCCTCCAACATGGACCTCTCCTGTTAGGTGCAAGCACAGGGAAATTCCTGAAGGTGCAGGCTGGTTGGAAATGGTCATGTTGGGGGATTCAAAAGCAAGCAAGATGTGGTGGACTGGCCAGCCTGGA
>NW_006355616.1:0-602 GCF_000327345.1 Myotis davidii
AAATTTCATGCACTGGGCCTCTAATTTAAAATAATTAAATAACCATCGCTAATGGGTATTGATTCATGGAGTGATAGTAACGTGGTTGCAGGCTTGATATCAAGGGGTCTGATGACCCCACTATGCCAAGTATTGGTCAAGTTATATAGTGAGATCATGTGCTTAGTTATCAGTACCAGATATAAGGGAAATACTCCTCAACTGTCAGGCAGTCAGCCGATGTTGAGCAGGATGGGAATGGATGGAGAAACAAGAGCATATTAGGAAGATAACCAACATGGAGAAGACAAGATTAAGATACAATCTGATAGCCATCTTCAGAAAGGAAAGAGGAATGGATGAACTTATTCTATATTCGCTATATAACACACCAGACCATTGTTTTCAAAGAGTAGTTGGCAACCCATTAGTGGAAATCATTGAACAGCATTTTAAATAAATAAAATAAAACACATTAGAAAACATCAGATGCAGCCTATCTAATAAGGGTGTAATTGCTATGCCACAAAACTTCAATTTTAGCTGTATTCATATTAAAAATTGTACCTGTGAGTCTAAATGTAAAATGTACCCTTATGTTGGGTCACAGTAAAAAAAAAAAA
>NW_006355618.1:0-602 GCF_000327345.1 Myotis davidii
TTTTTTTTTTCAAGTGCACACGTGGCCCTACTTTAACATTCCTCTAATCGGTATTTGAGGATTTAATAGGGATTTTTACATTTGAAATGTTAATAGGCTTGACTTGAGAAAAATGAATAATCAAATAAATTTGTGAAATTCTGTTTCCTATGCAATTTACTTTCCATAATTCTTTACTGAAACACTGTAATGTCTACTTTCATACTGAAAGCTTTGAGAACTCATGAAGTAAATAAAGTTATATAGTTTTATTTAACTAAACATTTTTCATTCATATCTGAGCATGGAAGCCTTTTATCTACTTGTTTGTTTTTCTATTAGTTTGAGGAATGCTGATCAACTACTCCAGGGTGACTTGAGTTCAGAAGAGAAGTACACCCCAGGAGATTGTGGGATGCCTTCTCTCCATCTGTTATGTGTCTGAGAGGTAAGAAATAAGTTATCCAAGGCGAATTTCCTACAGGGTGGCCTTCCAAGTGGAAATGACCCCTGAAGAGCTCTCCGGATACAGGTCATAGCTAACGGCTGAAGGAAATCAATTTTACTAAAGCAATGCTTTTCAAACTTAATAAATATATATGTTTATTGATTTCAGAGAGGAA
>NW_006355619.1:0-602 GCF_000327345.1 Myotis davidii
CCTTGGTGTATGGGACGACACTCCAACCAACTGTGCTACATGGCCAGGGCTGACTTTTAATTTTATAACCACGCTTTCTTTCTTATATGTCAGGGTATTTTACTTGTGTTCTACTTCAGGAAACTAAAGTGTAAACAGAGCTATTCGGAGCTGAGTGGAGGAAAGATCATTCTGCTCTTTCTGTTTTTCACAAAACATCTATGTGCTCACCCCTCCTCCCATAGGGATGAGAGAGGGAATTTAGTGAATTTTTCCACCATTAATTTACTGGTTTCTCAAAAAGGATTGATACTATCAAAGAGAAAATGCACTGGCATTATTGCAACAAGCATCTGAACTGTTGCAATGGAGGAGAGAGATTGACCTCAACTCCACTGAATTAAAAGGCAAGACAATTTTTAGGCACTGGGGTGAGCTAGCAGGAAATTACCCTAGGACATTAGTGAGGAGATTGGTCAATATGATTATGTTATCTGTGTTTGCTAATTGGAGTTTACTAAACTTAGGCTTCTATCTACCCTCCCACAGAGACTGGTAGATAGGGGAATCATTCTTGATGATAAATTTCAAAGTGATGGCTCTCTTGAGGAGGATATTTTAGA
>NW_006355620.1:0-602 GCF_000327345.1 Myotis davidii
GACAAGAGACCCTATGAATTTTGAAACTTTGAGGGGATGAGAGTGGGTCTATAATTTAAAAGTTGGGAACAATTTTCTATCACTAGAGATGGAGTCTTCGATTTATCTTTACAACCAACTGTTTTTTATCCTGTTTGTTTGGGGGAAATCCCACTAAAATGGACTCTTTATTGAACAAATATAACACAGGTTCCCATCCATTGTTCTTAGACAAACTGTGAATCCTACATAACCCGAATGCGCGTGTTCATGGTGCAGGTTTTCTGGGGCCAGTCTCAGCGTCTACTGAATCAGAAACATCACCATGCTGTCTTTTTCTGTGGAGAGGTGCTTTGCATTTCTGTTTTAAGGGAGATTTGATTTCTGGAGGTGAGAATCCAAGAAACAAAGCACAGAGAAGACTCTGGGATTTCTAAGTGGTCTTCTATCTTTAACCTCGCCCCACCTCTCAGAATGATTCTTTTAAAATAGCTTCATTAAGGCATAATTTACATATCATAAAATTCACCCATTACCAAGGCACAGTCAGACAAGTTTGAGTAATTTATACAGTTGCGTAACCATCACCAGAACCCAGTGTTAGAATATTCCCATCACCCCAA
>NW_006355621.1:0-602 GCF_000327345.1 Myotis davidii
CTGATTATATTCCAGCAAGATATGATATTGAAATGTTAATCTATCAAATAAGGGACACACTGGAGGGCTAGGACTTTGTTATTTTTTTTTCTGAAAATGTCATATAAGTTTAAGAAACTTTAAAGTCCTCTTTAGTTATTTCATTACGGCAAAAGGAATCTCATTTAACTGGCACTTTTACATCTACATTCAGGCTTTTAAAACACTGAAATGAGTGTTCTACAGCTATGTAAAGAAACACATTATCAAAGCATTAGGAAATGATTAAACTGACATTTTCTTAAGAAAACGGAAGGAGCAGGAAAAAGCCATTCTGAAAGGACTGAGTGCTACATACTCCAGATGTTATCTTCAGTGCTTACTCAGGGATCTTTAAAGAAGCTTATTACCAAGTACCCTAAGAAGACAAGAGTGGATGTGTGCAGATCAGAGGGATGCAAGCTAATGCACCTGCCAGATTTTCCTATCGCACCCAGTATGTCAATCAGCACTCAGGCCTTGCATTTACAAATGTGTTCTTTCAGGTTTTCTCTGTGCTGTATCATTCATAACTCAACCCTCCAATTAGTAACCACTCCATGTTGCCCATAGTCATACATGGC
>NW_006355622.1:0-602 GCF_000327345.1 Myotis davidii
GTTTCTGTCCCAAAGTGGCAAACTGCTTTGTAAGTACAAAGGAATTCTGGAAAAAAAAATTATTTTTACTCTTTTCACAGCCAAATTTACTTGGAAATTACATCATGTTTTATTGCATCGATTATTTTAGTTAAGACACTTTATAAATTTACCTCATTTTCAATGTGCCGGTTTCTTTTTTTCTACCATCTGGCCCCCTTCCCCATTAGAATTTTATGAATTATAATGAAATCATAATACAATTTCCAATATGTTGAATATACCATGCACAATCAGAATAGAATGAATTGAGACTATGAGGACCCCTAAATAAATACCCTTAATTTTACTATCAATGGAATACATAATGGAGCTTCTAAAACTAATCTCTTAGAATTATTTCTACATGAGTCAGCTCCAAAGCAACATACTCTTCCAAGGCAGGTTTCAAATGATATCTGGAGAGTTTAACAAAAATTCTCTTCGTAATAGACAGACATGACACGCTCCCTCTTTTTCTCAGAGATTTAAGGAGCAGCTGAATTGACTGGAATTATCCCTAATAAAGTGTTTTTAGAATAGAGACAATAGTTTTATTAGGGGAATCCCTAGAACTAAAAACC
>NW_006355623.1:0-602 GCF_000327345.1 Myotis davidii
AGCCACACTGCTTGGGGTAGGGTTTCTTTTTGCCCTCACCTTAATGGTGACCCTGGACCTCCACAGGCTCCCCCGCCCCATGTGCCTCAAAGGAGGATTAGTCACAGAGGGAAGCAGGGGCTCTGCTGCATTATCTCTCAGTTTGCAGATAATGTGCTCCTCAACCTGACACCAAGAGGGACAGGAGGTGAGTTTTGGGAGTTCAAGGAGGCAGCAGGGCTGTGTGGCTCCATTTCTTTGTCTGAAACACCTACCACCCAACAGTGGACAGCCACAGCAGAGCCCCTGCGCTGTGTCCTTGGCCCAGCCTCTCAACTGGCTCGGCCACTGTTTGCCATGTTCACCTTGCTGGAGTGCCCAATAGCACTCTCTATACACCCAGTGGAAGGACCCGCTGGCTCCCACTGGCTTACTCCACTCACCAGGCTGAGCTGGCCATGGGCTCCCACTGCAGGGCTGCAGAGTAGCCAAGGTTACTTTTTTTCTCGCCTCCCCCTTTCTTCCCATTGCCGCCCCCCACCCCGCCCCAGTGCTTCAATGCCCAGGTCTCTCAGGTGTGCCTCTATATTAAGCAAGGACTCCTTTGTTGAGTTATAGTTGAT
>NW_006355624.1:0-603 GCF_000327345.1 Myotis davidii
GCACCTCAGCATTTCTGTACTTCACACGGGTAAGGTTTCCGAAGGAACCCACGCCCCTCGTCTACCTCAAATTCACCCCAGCACCCATCTGCCATTCCCAAACCATCTCCCTGCTAAAGACGACTTTGCCTAATCCCGTCGCTAATCCCTGAACATGATTCCGGCCACTTTTATGACTCATCTGGCCAACTAGGGCCCAGCCGCCGGCATCTCATCACCGAACGGGGCTGGTGAACAGCACATCCCCGCCGGCCAGAAAACCGCTTTTCCCAAAGGTGCTCTTTCCACTGACTGCAGACTGGCGGGCTCAGTGGGCACCCCCTTTCACGAACAGCAGCGCCCCAAAGTGAAATCTACACGCATGCCAACAAGGGGGTCTAACCAGGTTCATTTCCATGGGCTCTGCAAGGGCAACGAACGGGGCAGATTTCAGACAACCAACCAGCTAGCAACCCCCACTGTCACCGAAAGAGTTGTTCTAACAGCCTTATCGAGGGAGGTCCGTTCTGTCGGGACCATTCAAACAAAAGACAGGTTGGAACATGGAAAGCTAAAGTGCCTTGCGCACCGTGGCCGGTGTGGCTCAGTGGCTGAGCGTCGACC
>NW_006355625.1:0-603 GCF_000327345.1 Myotis davidii
CTTCCTCTCTCTGAAATGAATAAAAACATATTTAAAGAGAAGAACTAGGTTGAGTGATTAGAAATTATACTGGTTAGTATAATGATCTCCATGGATCACTTCGATACAAAGTCCTCCATTCCATCTTTACCTTCTTATTGCTACCATATATGCATAAACATATATACACAGCTGGAATGCCCCAAAAGGAAGAAAAATAAACTTTTTTGGTGGTTAAAAAAAATCAATGAAATTTGATTTTTTTTCTAAAGAAATTTGGAGAAGAACAAAGTTGAAGGAATTACACAAGCTCACTTCAAAACTGCCTATAAAGCTACGGTAATCGAGCCAATATGGTATTGCCATAAGGACAGACATAAAGACTAATGGGAACAGAACATTTGAAATAAACCCATATGTTCATGGTCAGCCAACTGATTTTCAACAAAGAAAAACTAGTCTTTCAACAGATTGTGCTGGAAAAACTGAATATCCCCAATCTAAAAATATCTGAACCCTTTCTTCACGTCGCATACAATAATTAACTTGAAAAACTTTTGTGACCCTAGATTTGGTGACTAGTTCTTAAATGTGACGTCAATAGCATACTCCAGCAAATAAAAA
>NW_006355626.1:0-602 GCF_000327345.1 Myotis davidii
TGTTTGTTTGTTTTTTAACTAAAGCTAGTCTTCTGTACTGTAAATGTAAAAAGTAATAACACTTCCCCTCAGAAACTGAAACCAGGAAGATATTTTTATTCCAGATAGTTTGTTGCTACTGTTCCCTTCTCTAAATGCAAACAAAATTTCTGAGTCCTCATTGTAGTGGAATCTGCTGTTGGAGTAGAATTGACCATCTGCTTTCTATTCATTCTGCTTTGGGTAACAGTACCTGGTTTGTCTTTGGAGGAATTGTGTCCCCATTCTGAGGTCAAGTACGTGGATGTAGTGTGGATGTAGTTAGTTCCACTCTCAGCTCCAGAGCTGGGTGGGAGGTTAGGTCAGATCTGGCCAATAAGGGTCTCACAACCTTATGATGATTGGATTAAAGATGAAAGTCAGGCCAAGGCCAACCTGGAGTCAGATCAAAATAGAGTTCATCTGAAACTTTTGCCTCTGCAACCAGGAATGAGGCAAGATCCTGTGAACTTCATCTGGGAGGATGTGAATCTGGAACAGCTAGAAGGTGAGATAGAGCACCTGCCTGGACATGAAGCCACTGAGGAGAGAGAGAGAGAGACAGGGAGAGAAAGAGAGAGAGA
>NW_006355627.1:0-603 GCF_000327345.1 Myotis davidii
TTTACTTGTAAACAAATGATGCAAAGCATGCGCTGTAGCATCCTATTATTTTCATTTTTGGGGTGAGAAGATAAAGTAACTAACTCAAGGTCACCCGGCTGGTAAATTGTGGTGCAACATTCAAATCTAGTTCTATTCAGACTTAAAACCTGTCTTCCCAACCACTAGACTACATTTACATGGTCAGTGTTGTTAATATAAGGTATGTTTTTCAGTGAAAACCCTAAGGAGTAGAGTAACACAAGAGCAGAGAAGAGAAGAGGAAACAGCAGGCCTCCCAGGGCCTTGGCTCTGCTGGGGCCTGGCCTTTCTGCATCTGGAACACTGAGTTCCAGTATGAGGCTGAAATGGCTCTGCAGACTTATTTGCTATCACGTCTGGGAGTTGCTGTAGTAGCTAAAAGAGACAGGTGGGACCCACGCGGGGTGCAGTCAGAGAGGGAGCAGCTGGCATTGAGGTTCTGATGTACAGGCTCGGCCGGGTTGGTATCAGAGCATGAAGGAAGGTGGGGGAGCTAGTCCAGGGGCTGGACTGAGACCCAGCTTCATCGCTGACTTAGTGGGCCTTGGACATCCCGCATCCCCTGTGGGAGCATGGCAACTC
>NW_006355628.1:0-603 GCF_000327345.1 Myotis davidii
GGAAGTGCTTCTTAGGCACTGGCATGTTAATTGCTTATCAGAGAATGAGGAGGGGTGACAGTGTTTGGTGATGGAAATTTCCACTCCCGCCATCTCTGGCTTTTTCTCCCGTTCTCTCCCCGACCCTCCTCCTTGCTGCCTGTGCTCTCCCCCTCTCTCGTCAGCCTCTCGCCTCTTTCTCCCTCTTCCCAGCTCCGCTGCTCAGGGTTACAGACTGTCTGGGAGAGGCCGGAATTGAAACCTGAAGGAAACCAATGTCCTGGTTTGCCATTCCCCCTCCTTTGCTTTCTCCTCTTCCGTTCCCGCCCCTCCCTCGCCCCACTCTAGGCTCACAGGGATCCCCCAGCACAGAGCTCAGGGTTTGTACTCAGGACTCAAAGGACTATTTCCCTTTTGTCTCCCTTCCCTCCTTAGCACGTTTTTCTTATTTACTTTTATTTTTTACAAAACAGGAGAAAAGAGCGAACTGGGCTGGGGGAGGTGACACATTCCTCCGCAAAGGTACAAAATTGCCTATAGAAAGTCAACCTCCGGGCAACAACCAGCTGCCAGGGGGAGGTGGGGGTCCTGGGCAGCCTCGTCCAAGTGTCCTTCAGAGCAGGC
>NW_006355629.1:0-603 GCF_000327345.1 Myotis davidii
GACCCACAGGTTGAGAACCGCTGTATCTAGTCCATTCTCCACAGTATCTTTTCTCAACCTTCTATAGGGACATTGCATTTGACTTACCTCCTACTTTACTCTAAAAATAACCAAGGATGAATATGTTCTTCTATTTCTATTCTCTCAAAATATTTGTGTTCTATCTCTATTTTCCCCCTTTCCAGTGGGTTCCTAATTTTCTGAATGGCTTCCTCATCCAGGTCTTTGTTTCCACAATTATTCACTGTTTTTTAGGTCTTCAGTGAATTTTTTCTTCTATTTTTTAAAGCTCATTTGATGTCACTCTCTTATCTCTCGACCAGTAAATTCTGTTTCTCTCCTATTATTACACATCTAGAACTTCCTCTTGAATTTTTGTTGTCTTACATTATTAGATACTGCAACTTCCCCTTGAAACTGTCATTTAATTATATGCTAGTGATGCTTGGTCCATTTATCAGATTGCCTTTATTATATGATCTGAAGCGATGTCTTGCTTTTCTTGAAGTATTTCTAATTTGTTTAGTTCATTGTATGCTGAGGCCTGACCAGAGACCTGGGAAGTCATCCTAGTTTTGTCTTTTTGTACCCTTAAATTCATTG
>NW_006355630.1:0-603 GCF_000327345.1 Myotis davidii
CCAAACGGGCTAGGACAATCATTCTAATCCTAGGTGTGTAACCTAGAGAAACAGAAATATGTACCCACCCAAGACTTATGCAAGAATCTTTAAAGCATCCTTTATCATAGCCTCAAGCTAAACAGAGCCATGGATAGGCATATGGGTAGTGCATATTTGCAAGTTGCTAAGAGAGTACAACTTAAACTTTCAGGAAAAAAAGAGGTATATGGATAAACACATTTCGGCATAAGTATACAACGGAATATTCCTCAGTCGCAAAGATGAATAAATTACTGACGCATAGAACAATACGGACGGATCTCAACAAGATGACGGAATGCCAAGGAAACCAGACCCTAAGGAATACACACCTTCAAAGCCGGTGACCTCTGCGGGGTCTGGGATGGAGTTAACTGGAGAGGTCACAAGGAAACTCTGTGGGACCCAAAACTCACTCAACTTAAGATCTTAGCATTGCGTTTTTGAAAAGTGTACCCTCAATCCCAGAAGGCAGTCTTCAGAAGCCACAAATAGAGCCCCCCTTAAATCTTGTCATTTGGTGGCAGTAAGTTATTTATTTAAAAACACGTTTTTATTGATTTCAGAGAGAGGAGGAGAGAG
>NW_006355631.1:0-603 GCF_000327345.1 Myotis davidii
ACACAGGCTCCAAGAAGACAAGAATCAACTCTAGTTCAGATCCTACAGTGTGGTTGATGTCCTGTTGACTTACCTATTTCACGAAGACTCAACCTCATGTTATAATCGCTCTTTTGAACGTCTTTAAGTGACATTTTATGCCATAGAAGAAAAGTTCCAATTAGGCTAATGAGGCAGGAAAATCAGATTCTCAGAAAGCCTTTTAAAATGCTGCAGGAAGGACCTTCAAATGGGTGGATGCCCCTCACCATCCACGGCACACGGAAGCAAGGCCGAATCTGGACTGCCACCCAAATGGTGCAAGGAAAATACATGTGGGTCCAATAATGATTGGCAAGACAGGGGCCGAAATGGGGGCCTCCTGAACTGAGAACCCAGAAGATCTGCCCTAAGGTGGCCCTATCCCTTCCCTTACTCACTTCTCCCTAAACGGCTTTTCCTGTGCTCCTCCTCTCTGTTGCCTACTCCTGCAGATGAATTGAGTTAAAGGGACATAGCCAAGGACACTCCCTAATATGTTCACTTGTTGATGCCATCACCCTGGAACCAGTGGGGGAAATGATGGCATTTCTGGTTGTTATGTTTGGCTTGTCCCCTCTCTTT
>NW_006355632.1:0-603 GCF_000327345.1 Myotis davidii
TATTAGAATTAACTGTTGGTTTGAGCAAGGTTACTGGATATCAAGTTAATGTTTTAAAACCAATTATAAGAAACACTAGCAAAAATAAATAGAATGAAAAAATGTTAAAAGATGTCATTTGTCATATCAAATATCTAAGAATAAATAAATTCCATGCAAGATTTCTACATAGGAAACTTCAAAAGAGGGTGAGAAAAAAATAAGGACAAAAATAAAACTACCTTCCCAGCTGTGTAGATGAACTGATTTGCTCTCCTACTGAAAAGAGCTAGAAAAGTTGAAAGAATATATGTGGAATAAAAATAAATTATTTTATAGAAACAGAATAGAATGGTAACTATCATGGGGTGAGTCTGGCAGGGGGAGAAATTAGAAGATGTAGGTCAAGGGTACAAACTTTAGTTATAAAAAGAATAAGTTCTGAAGATCTCATACACAGCATGGAGACTTTAGCTAATAATCCAGTTTTGTATATTTGAAAGTTCTGAGAGTTCTCACCACACACACAAAAAAGTAGTTAACTATGTGAGGTTATTGATGTTCATGGTCTTAGTTTTTGAAATCATTTACTTACATATAAATATGTATAAATTTTACTATATA
>NW_006355633.1:0-603 GCF_000327345.1 Myotis davidii
ACCAGCAATGCATGAGAGTTCCTGTTGCTCCCCATTGCCACCAGCATTTGGTATCCTCAGTGTTTGGGATTTTGGTCATTCTAATAGATGTGTAGTTATATCTCGTTGTTGTTCTAATTTATAATTCCCTAACGACATCCCAGGTGAAGCATTTTTTTGTATGCTTACTTGACATCTGTACATCTTCTTTGATCAGATGTCTATTCTGGTCTTTTGACCCTTTTAAAATTGGGTTGTTCCCGTTATTTCTTTCATGCATTGTGCTTTTGGTGCTGTATCTAAAATGTCATTGCCATACCCAAGTTTATCTAGCTTTTCTCCTATGTTATCTTCTAGGAGTTTTGTAGTTTTGCATTTAAGTCTATGATACATTTTGAGATCATTTTTGTTAGGGGGATACAATCTGTGTCTAGATTGTTCTGGACGTTCAGTAGTTTCAGTACCATTTGTTGAAAAGGACTATCTTGGCTACATCATATTTCCTGTACTTCTTTATCAAAGCTCAGTTTACTATATTTGTATGGGTCTATTTCTAGGCTCTATATTATTTTCCATTAATCTATTTGTCTGTTCTTTTGCCAATACCACATTGTCTTGATTATT
>NW_006355634.1:0-603 GCF_000327345.1 Myotis davidii
CTAAAAGCAAGGAGCCAGGTAGGGGAGGGACTGTTTGGAGGTCAGACTTAGGTTAGAAACAAAAGGGATTTCTCTTTGAGTGAACTGGAACTTGAAGCAGGGTCTGAGTCCTGTTAGTACCTTCCAGGTGATTTGAAGAGGGAGGCACAGCCATGCCTCCTGAGGTTGCCACTCACCAAGCTTCCCAAGTAGTGGAAAGTCAGCCCCTGCTCAGGCATTTGTTCACTCAGCAGAGAACAGCGGAGAGCCTCTGCGTGCCAGGCACAGTGGACTAGAGGAGACAGCCTGGTGATGCCCGTCAGGCCTAGGCCCTGCCCTTTGTCTGCAGCCTTTTCCCTCAGGCACCCTGGGCTCCAGGAAAAACTAAGCATTTACTGTCTGGAGAGGCAGGTGGGGGCTTCCTTTGCAAGGAAGGCTGGAGCAGGGGGTTATGGCTTGGTAATGGGAGCAGTGGGAAGCATTTTAAGTAGGAGGGTAATGATCATTTAAAGAACTGCTTATGGCAGTTCACAGGTGTGAAGCCATTTTCCCAGAGGTCATTTGCGTATGGTGGGCGCCACTCTTACCTAATTCCTAGTCCTGCTCACCTTTTTAAAAAAAAAA
>NW_006355635.1:0-603 GCF_000327345.1 Myotis davidii
TCCAGACCCAGCCGGCCCCACCCCCATCAAGCCTGCAGGAGCATGGCTTCCAGTTGCCTAGCCCAGCACCAGGGTGGGAGGCGCATCTTGAGGTCCCCTCACCTGGGCTGGGGGCGTGGCCTGATGTTCACCATCCAGCCTGGCACTGGTGTTAGGGGGGCTGGGCGGGGGGCATGCCTTGAGGTCCCCCTTCAAGCCCTGTGGGCAGTGGGCTCAGCCTAAGGTACCCCAGCCTGGCACCGTGGTGGGGGATGCACCCTGAGGTCTCCCATCAAGTCCTGCTGGGTGGAGGGCACTACCTGAGGTCCCCTGTTAAGCCCCGCTAGACAGAGGGTGTGGCCTCATGTCCCACGGCTGGGTGCCACGGTGTGGGGCTCGGTCTCAGGTCCCCTGGTCCAGTGCCAGGACAGGGGTCATGGCCTGAGGTCCCCTTTCCTGGTGCTGGGGCAGGGGTTGTGGCCTGAGGTCCCCCATCCAGCCCTGCCTGGCGGGGTGTGCAGCCTGAGGTCCCCCATCAAGCTCCGTTGGGTGGAGGACACGGCCTGAGCTCCCCGTCAAGTCCTGCTGGGCTGGGGGGCATGGCCTGAGGTCCCCCAGCCTGGC
>NW_006355636.1:0-603 GCF_000327345.1 Myotis davidii
CCCCACATATCCTGAGTCACACTTGATCTTGCTGGAGAACTTCCTTCAGTCCCCTCTTCTGGGAAAGTACTGAGGCCTTGCAACCAAACTGGGGTTCAACCTAATGTTCAACATTATTTCTAAGCTATTCACTTGCAATATTTCTCATCAATTTGTTAATCATATAAACATGTAATCTGCATTTTCCCCTTCATTTGAAGACATCTGTAAACTTAGCATCCTGTTTTGGGTGTGTGTTTTTTTTCAGATACCTACATGTAAATTTTCTAGTTCCTAGATTTGATATATGAGGCTTATTCAGGTCAATGCTTAATAACAAATCATCAATAAACTCCTATTGGTATTTCTTTGCAATGTGTGCTAACACCTTAACAAAATACCTTGTGGGTTTCTGTTTGTTTTTATTTCATCTTATTTATTTTAGTTAACTAGCTACAGCCCTCAGGTGCATAATCTTTCAAGTAATCAATGATCTTAATGGACCAACATTGTGATTAAATATATGGTCTTCTAAGTGGTTAAGGAAGCATGCAGATTCATTCCATCAACTAAAAAAGTCTTAGTTCTTTTATCTCTCACTACCCCAACTTCATCTATAATAAT
>NW_006355637.1:0-603 GCF_000327345.1 Myotis davidii
TGCTGATATAGAAACTAATGTAAAAGGAAGACAAGTGTGTTATATTTTATTCATATCTTTGTAGGATTTACCTATAATTTTGTTTTATACAAATTTTCAAATGTATTTAAAAGTGGAGAGAATACAGCATAGCCTGGATTTAACAATTATCAAGATTTTGGCATACTTGTTTCATCTATTTAGACTTTCCCCCCCTCAAATATATTAAAACAAATTTTAGATTTTCTACTATTTTATAAAATGTTTTATTAAATCCAAGAGACATCCTGAAGACCAGTTGCTTAGAAGAACTGATCAGAATTGATCTGAGAACTGATCAGAAGATCAGTTGTTGGATTATTCTGTCATTTTACTTTTCTGACTCTGTTCATCCTCTTCTGTAGATAATTCTATAGTTGTCCATTTGGATAGCCTTCCATTATGGTAACAAACAACTCCCTAATCCCAACAGATCAGAAATTGCTTCTTTTTCAGCAGGCAAGAGATTCCTTACAATGAACAGATTGTGTAGTTCTGAAGAGAAAATGTAAAAGACACAATATATAAATGTGACAGATGAATACAACAGAAATTTTCAATAGGGATGTATGGAAAATACTTAGA
>NW_006355638.1:0-603 GCF_000327345.1 Myotis davidii
GATGAAATCATCTCAGACCATATGTGTCAGCTTCTTGAACTCCAGCCAGCTTTTGACATTGTCCATAGATATAATTCTTGCGTAACCAACTAAGATTCGAAGGCAGGAGCCCCTTTCTTTAAGAGAGCAGGAATAAGTTATAATGCTTGAACTCTAACTCACAGGAACTTTGGTTTTACCCCACAGAAATTACTTGAGCAAGATTTGTTTAAGTATCAAGACATGCCAGTCCCTGACTTGCAATCACAAGCATTCAAACATTTGTGGAACACAAAAACACCTTTTTTAAAAAATGGCTTTTTTTTAAACATTAGTAAGAGTGTTTCCCCCACACAGTATTATAAACTTTAGAGTACATATTGTGAGCTTATCATGCAAGTAAAAAGCACTATGATAAAAGGCATATTCTTTGTAGTATTACTCTAATGGAATTTTCCTTGCAGTACAAAAATAAATCGGATGGTTTTAAAGATAATAAACCTGAACCAAACAGTAATGAAACTGAACAATACAAACTAGGGGCCATCTCTTCTTCTTACAACTCACTGTCTTTGCTGAGTTTTAATGATATTCTCCTGTCAGGTAATAGGGATTCATTCAGGG
>NW_006355639.1:0-603 GCF_000327345.1 Myotis davidii
AAGGCTGCTCTGAGGAACCTGGTGAGTCAGAAACACCTAACTAAGTGACTGTCACAGTTTCCCAGACTGTCAGAATGCAAGACCTCCAAACTTCTCATTGTACTTGTGGGAAAATGGTAACCCAGGAAGGTCCTTGGCTATCAGTGAAAAGAGCCTTTTCATTTCTGGCACTACTGATTAGTTTGTTGGCTTCATACAAAACTATGCTGTATCATATAATAGCTATATTTTGCTGACCAAATCTTAAATCCTCTGATACCAGAACTTGATGAATAGCTATAAAAAGTTACGGATGTGGTCAAAAGAAATAAACAAAAATATGAGTAGTACAGGGCCTTAGAGTATATTGTCTTTCCCTGTACAGAACTGCTGCTTACTCGGTTCTGCTCTGGTCTCATCCCAAAGACCTTTGCTCTATATGATACAGGGATCAATTAAAAAATGTCATCTGCCTCAACGTATATTAGCAATCATTAGCACCATGACAGGCATGCCACTCATATATTAGCATGACTTATCTTGAACATTTGCTTGGTTTTGATCTAATGGAATCCTGTCATTCACCATATTCTCCTCTTTTTAAAAAATATATTTTTATTGATT
>NW_006355640.1:0-603 GCF_000327345.1 Myotis davidii
CCTTCCCTTGTGGATTCCTGATCACTGGGTTTCTGACACTTAGTGTTGATTGCTCCTAGAATTTAAAATCTGGGGTAGTGTCCTCTTGGAGACTACTAGGTTGAACAACTTAGCTCTCTTCTGCCAGTTGCTGCATTTAGGTTGTAGTCCCTCAACCACTATATAGAAGTCCTCTATCAGAAGGTCCCATTCCAGATCCACCAGGCTTATGATCAAAGTGAAATCTTTATGAGCATCCTGTGGCAAGTGTTATAAAAATGAGATGGAGATAGGATAGATGCCTTTGGGGAAAAGGGCCAGCTAGCATGTCTGAGAAGATCTTTGCGTCATTGGTCTGCAGGGCCAGCCTTGGCGACATTATTGTTCAGAATTTGATGTACAGAGCAATTTGTATATACAGCATCCCTCCATCTTTCATTTTCAAAAAGGGTTTATTTTTATCCCCCAAATATCCTTCAATTCATTTATCCTAAGGAGCCCTGCTTCTTTGGCAGTTTTCCTCTGGCTGCATTAGTTAGAAATCTCTCTGAGCACCTCTCCTTGGCTGCTGATGCCTGTCTGACTGACAGCATCTAAGAGATGACCTCTCTCCGGGAATAAGCA
>NW_006355641.1:0-603 GCF_000327345.1 Myotis davidii
CGCGACCCACAGGTTGAGAACCGCTGCTAGAACATTGATTTTTATCTGAGTGCCCCTTAAAACTGTAGGCAAAATGTGTTTATGTGAATATGTGCATTTTTCTTGGTAGTGTGTCATTTTCTTCAGATTCTCAAAGCTTCCAAAAGCTTGAGACCTAAGGAGAGTAGTGTTTGTTAGGTGAGCCTTTGTCTTGAACAACACCTTCTTTCTCTAAAAATTTCTTTATAACGAGAAATAATGATAATAGCAGCAATGATAATAATAGTTAATTCTTATGGCATTTATTACATCGCTGGCATTGTGCTGAGCACTCTGTATATGTTAGTTCATTTAATAGGGAATCTAACTGTAGAAAGCAAAACAGAATATTGGGCCATCATGAGTAATTACTCTTCCAGAAAGAGATTCATTTCCTCTAGCATGATATTCAAAGGCCTTCCTGCTCTGGCCTTGAATGCCAATCCTTTTCAATATTTATTTACCCAAAGTATTAATTTTCTATCCAAGATAACAAATTACTACAAACTAAGTGGCTTAAAATGTTCATTTATTGTCTGAAAAAACCCCCAAACAGTACGAAAGATCAATGAAATCAAGAGCTGG
>NW_006355642.1:0-603 GCF_000327345.1 Myotis davidii
TTTTGAATTAATTTTTGTACATGGGCATAAACTAATCTAGTTTAATTCTGTTGCAAAATATAGAACTAAAGATAGACTTTTTCTTTCATGAACAATATCTCTGTGGCATGTGATGCTGATGATAGCGTTTTACCCACAGAACTCCTTCCAAAATTGGAATCTATCCTTTCAAACTCTGCAGCTACTTCATCAACTAAATTAATCTGATATTCTAAATCCTTTGCTGTCATTTCAACAATCTTCACAGTATCTTCACCAAGAATAGATTCCATCTCCAGAAACTACTTTTTTTGCTCATCCATCAGAAGCAACTTCTCATCTATTAAAGTTTTATCATGAGATTGCTGCAATTCAGCGGCATCTTCAGACTCTAATTCTAGTTCTTTTGCTGTTTCCACACCAGCAGTTACTTCCTCTACTAAAGTCTTGAACCCCACAGTGTCAACCATGTTGGAAACAACTACTCAACTACTGTTAATGTTGCTATTTTAACCTTTGCAAATGAATCACAAATGTTCCTAATAGCATCTAAGATGGGTGAATCCTTTCAAGAAGGTTTTCAATTAACTTTGCCCAGATCCATCAGAGAAATCACTATCTATG
>NW_006355643.1:0-603 GCF_000327345.1 Myotis davidii
GGAGGTTCAGAGATGGCCTCGGGTAGCTTTAACATTGGAAAGCAAGGCCTAACGCAGCACGTAGGTAGTGGTAAACAAGAGAAGGGACCTAACCGGGGATTGTGACCACATCTTTAATCAAGTCAACTTCTCAGATACCAGTAATTTGGTTTTCTTAGTTTTCCTAGAGATGTTAAGTGAAAGTGACAAGTTTAAGCCATAGTTGTGATGGCTTAGTTGTTGCTATTGGGCTAGTGATCCGCTTTGAGGATTATAATCCTCATGAAAGCTTCATCATCGTGCTCTGAGTTTTACTTTCATCTGCAACAAGGCAAAGTGATCATTTCTCCCAATGTCTACTCTGCAGCTCTTGAAACACTCAGTATATCACACCTGCTCTCACCCAGGTCCACAGGAAGGAGAACTCGCCTGATCCTTTCTTTGAAGATATATACATTGGGAAATAAAAGACGTACCCTCTGTATGTATTAATAGCATCTTTCCATGAACAAGGGGTATTTCTGTTTCCTTCTGGAAACTTTATGATTGATGTGGACACGAGTTTTTAGCATCATCTGACTGCCTTAGCCCAGAAGGAAATATCAATATGAAAAAAAATTTTTT
>NW_006355644.1:0-603 GCF_000327345.1 Myotis davidii
TTTATAATTTCCTAAAACTAGAGAATAAACTCTAGTTTATGTCAAGGGTTATACCACATCAGAGCATCAAGAGACCTAGGGGTCCCCTGGGTCCCGTGCTTCTCAAATTGAGGCAGAAGGAGCCCCAAGGGTCTGAGGCCGTGGGCCAGGGAATACATAAAACTCGAGGATAAACGGAATGCATCTTTTGGAAGCATCAATGTTACAGGTGGTTACAAATTTAAAATGCAATCTTCATATTCAATTTTAGACGGCTACAGTATGGTAGAATATATCCTTAAAACAAATTTTTTAGATAACTTCAAAGAAACAGTGAGTTTGCAGGAAGCAGCCATGAATATTCTAGCTGGCTTTAGAAGAACAAACTTAATCTATCTGTCTACTCAAGCCCACTTAATTTACTAGTGCCAAAAATGAATCCACAAAAATTATGTGGTTTGCTCAGGCCACTAGCAGGGCCCAAGCCAAACCTAGAGCCCAGTGTTCCTGTGTGATTAACTAAAGGATAACTGGGCTATAGTAATAATTAAGTTTTACTGAGATCAGAAGCACAGGTGTACTCACACACACAGGAAACCCTCCATATGTGAAGATTTGGGGTTA
>NW_006355645.1:0-603 GCF_000327345.1 Myotis davidii
GCCCTTCCTACTGAGTTCAAATTAAATTGATAATGCTAAGGCCTGCAGCTCAGTTTTAACCAAGACCTTTCCATAGGTTCTGGAAATCCTTGTTTAGGCAAACAATAGGTGCTCTTTAGTAGAAAGTTGCCTGTTTTGTGAATTTCCTGGGATTACAGGAACAAAGAGAGGAGCACAGTATCCGTGAGGTTGAAACCTTGGACAAAGGCCAAGCTATGTTTTCTTCTCCTTTCCCAGATGGCATAAACAGAGGGAAGCAGAAGATGAAAGGCTGTCCTCTTCAGAACATGAAGGTTACCTGAAGAGAGGGCTCTCCTCTATGGTTTAGCGGAAAAAACATCTTTATTGAATTTTCTTGCCAAAGTCCAGTAAGAAATCATTGTCAACTTAGATGAACGAACTTAGTCACAGCATCAAATAAACAAAAGAATCCAGAAATAAAATTAATATTGCTCTGTGCACTTAAGTAGAGGAATGTCATTATAGGATCAATAGCATGAAAAATGCAACCTAAATCCCAATGCTCTAACACACTACTTTTTTCTCAATTTTTTATCTTCTGATCCCAGTATGTCAAACTTGTGGCCCATGGGCCACATGCCT
>NW_006355646.1:0-603 GCF_000327345.1 Myotis davidii
TTTTTCACCTAGTTCAAGTTTTAAAATGGAGTCCTATTGCTACTGATGATTTGCCATAACAAACAAGGAAGCATGAGCTGGTAATAGACATATATGAAAAGGTTTTAGCCTCATTCACTTAACACACTACTGCTATTATACACATCACTATGTAGTGGAAATTATGGGGAGAATCCTCATAGTCTCACATAGTAAGAATCCAATCCAAGAAATAATGGATCCAGCAATGACATGTGAATATTTGTCAGATGAAATAGGAGAACTTATAATAAACCTTAACAGATTATTAATAACTGTACTTAGTAGTCACAGAGGCCAGAAGACCTAGTGTATTTAAAATACTGACTTTTACACCTACTTAATATCTAACTTTGAACATGTCATATGATCTCTTGGAAGTTTCTTACCCTATCCTTAAATTGAGGTTTAGATTTCTGGTCAAGCACCAAGGAAAACTATTACCTTATTACCTTTAATGGCTAAAAATGTTAGGGATGGGGAGGAAAAATCATTACCTATGTGGCTGAATGAGACCCTTTTCTTTCACTTCACTTTACTGGTAAATATACACACACCACCACCACCACCACCACAACAACAACA
>NW_006355647.1:0-603 GCF_000327345.1 Myotis davidii
AGACCAGCAATGCATGAGGGTGCCAATTTTTCTACATTCTCCCCCGAGTTTGTCACGGTCTTTTAAAAATTATTAAAGCCAATCTAATAAATGAGAAGTGGTACCTCACTGATGCTTTAATTGCTAGTTTCCTAATGTATTAAGCATCTTTTCGTGTGTTTATTAGCTAGTTGCATATCTTCTACGGGGAAATGTTTATTTAAATTTTGTGACAATGTTTTGATTGGGTGGCTTGTTGTATTTTTAACTGAGTTGTAAGAGTGCTCTTGTATGTCCTGGACTCAAGTCCTTCATTAGATGTATGATTTGAAAATGTTTTCTCCAATGCTTTTTTCATTCTCTTAAAGTGCCTTTCAAAGAGCAGACATTTACAGTTTCTATGGCACCGATTTATAAGTTTTTTCTTTTGTGGATCCAACAATTTTTTACCTAAATTAAAGTCACAAATATGTACTCTGTCTCTATTTTCCTCTAGAGGTTTTATAGCTTAGGTTTCCCTGTTAGGTCTATAAAACACTTTGCATTAAATTCTGTGTGTGGAATGGATATATACTATGTGTATGATATACAGGTGTCCCAAAAATGTGTATACACACTTTGAAT
>NW_006355648.1:0-603 GCF_000327345.1 Myotis davidii
TTTTCAGGAAATAAATATAATCAGAACCCAGGAACTAGGGATTATGCAATTATTGGAAACAAAATATTTATAACTGTTTAGATAAAAGTGGAATGAAACGTGAGGAAGGAACAAAATGTTTTAAAAAGTTAAAGCAGAGTAGATTGGACTTATGATGATAGCTTTAACATTTTAGGGTCTTGGAAAGTGTCTTTTCTGTCTTACAACCAGAAAAATTCTGAAGAAAGATGATTTAAACACATAAAATTGGCAACCTGCAAGAACTTAGAAGTGATGGAAACAGAGAGATGAAAGAGTCAAAGGGAAAGTGCAGTGGAAATGAAGAATGTCTGATGGGCTCATCAGTTGGCTGGGTCTGGCCAAGTAAAGAATGAGTTAGCTTGAAGATATGCCAATAAAAACTTCCTAAACTGAAAAGCAAAACAAAACAAAGCAAAACTCACAACAAGCTACCCAAGAATTGTGTGACAATTTTAAAAAGGATAATATATGATTAATTGAAATACTAGAAAGAATGAAACAGAAGTATTTAATCTAATAAAAGCCAAGATATTTCTAAAATTAGACACCAAACCCCAGAGAATACTTGAAAGGAAACCTAAA
>NW_006355649.1:0-603 GCF_000327345.1 Myotis davidii
ATTGCAAATTCACTGGCTTAAGACAAAAAGTTATTCCACAATTCTGCGGGCCAGAAATCTGAAATAAAGATTTTGATGGGGGCATGCTGCCTCCAAGGGCTAGGGGAGAGAGCTTCCTTGACTTTTCTAGCTTCTGATGACTCTATTTTTGGGAATGAGGCTGAGTAACTAATTTCTGCTTCCATCTTTGCAGGGCTTGCTCTTCTCCCTGTATGTCTTTGTGTGTCTCTTCTGTGAACATTTGCCATTGGATTTAGGCTGTACCTGAATAATCCAGGATAATATTATTTCCAGATTCTTAAATTAATTACATCTACAAAGGCCCTCCAAATAAGGTCTCATTTACAAGTGCTGTGGGTTAGGACCTCATTATATTTTTTTTTTGGGGGGGGGACGACACAATTCAACCCATAACATCCCTTAATATGCATATCTTACTGGTCCTGTGTCTCAGGCTAAACCCTGACTGACACACCCTCCCTGGATCTTGTGTCTTCATCTGTATAATTATGGAATCAATGGACAGAAAGGTCACATTTAAGGATCATCTGAAATAAATAATTTTAAAAATACCTTGTAATTAAAGAGAGCAAAGCTTTCTCC
>NW_006355650.1:0-603 GCF_000327345.1 Myotis davidii
GAATGCCAGAAGATCCCCCTTGTGGATACAAACAAAAGTTGGTGATTTGGTAAAAGTTGAGCAAAAAAGTAATGTTTTGTGAAGTGATAATATGGAGATCTACCAGAATAATGTCTTTTGATAAAGATGAATAGAGAATAAAATCTTCTGGGAATATTTTAAACACGGACTATGTAGTTACATATCTCTACCACAATTGTAACACTTATTGTAACACTGAAATGCCAGTCCCTACTTTTCTCTTTCTCATCTAGTTTTTGTTTGTTTCAGAATACAATAGCTTGTATGATGGGCATTTATATACTTTAATCACACCTGGACCCAGAAATGCATTATGAGACTTCATTTAATAAGGACAAACATGTATCACTAAGATTGAGGAAGTGCAGGAAGCAATAGACTTTGGAATCGGTCATGAAATAATTGAGAAAATTACTCTGCATTGTGTTCAGTACCTGGTCTTAATAAGTAAATTCTCTAGGTAGAGTTAGGAATATCTGCATGAGTAATATTCCAGAAACTAACCTCTTAGGTGATGGCAGCAGGTACTGCATCTCATCCCAGATTCTGATCACTGTCTTGATATCTTGAATCACAAAATTA
>NW_006355651.1:0-603 GCF_000327345.1 Myotis davidii
AACTGGCTAGATTCAATTCAGAAACAATGTCACGCTCACCTTGTACATGCTGTAGCACTGCTGGAGCACGGAACTATAAACCTTGTCCTGCAAACAACACAAAGACACAGCACAAGTCTCAAGGTGAAAGGAAAGAAAATTCTATTACACGGTAGGTAGAGTACAATGACTGTTGGCAAAGCAATATGATGTTTATAAACCTGATCCCACAATAGTTGTGTGCTGAAAAGAGAGCTATTTAAATTCAATTATAAAGCAGTAAACCGGATTGCAGGAGGGATTTAAACATGGATGATGAGAAGACATGGAACATCTAACTTTTTATAAGATTGTACTAATGTAAACAGTAGTTAGAAAACCTTACTATGTGTGTCCTGAGAAACTTCTGCAAAGCAACATAGCTTAAAACTGGCTGAGAAAATCACCCAACATATTTAGGAATAAATGTTTTCCTAAAAAATATGAAATAAATGAATGACATTACCAACAACTCCTCTTCTTGGTATTCAACAACTGGTTTTCCATCTTTACTTTGCTTTTCAATTATAGGATTCCGAACAACCTACAAAGTTTGATAAAGTGAAATTATACAATGAATCAATT
>NW_006355652.1:0-603 GCF_000327345.1 Myotis davidii
TTGTTTGTTTGTTTCTGAAATGAGGGCTTCCCAGATAGCTGCAGACTGTGGTGAATTCCCAGAGTTTCTGGAAAGCTTGTTTCTGACGTTTTTGCCAGTGTGTTCCTGGCTTTTACGGGGAGGGGATTTTCAGAGGTCCTTACATTGTCATTTTTGCTGATGTCACCTCTTTTTTTCTTGGAGATACATGAAATAATAGTGTTTCTTACAATTGATGACTCTTAGATTTGATAAAATATGGTGCGTCTGAGCTGTAAAACAACTAAGTAGCTAATGGGAGAATTAAAAATGGTGACACCAAATGCTAGACAATAAAACATAGGTGATGGAGCTGATATATCAATGTAAAATATTAGTCCTTATATTATTATGGAAAATAATGGAGATATTGATTATTAACTCACTTCTGTTACATCAATGGTTCATATATGTTAAGATGTGTAAGGATAATTACTCAAATAAAATAGATAGAAAATACAACTTATGAACCAATAAAAGGGAAAAGGGAAATGACTAATGCAATTGAAGGCATAAAAGAAGGAAAGAATAGAGAAAAACATAGCGCCCTAACTGGTTTGGCGCAGTGAATAGAGCGTCGGCCTG
>NW_006355653.1:0-603 GCF_000327345.1 Myotis davidii
TGGCTGCCCTAGTGGCAACACTCTGTTGACCCTCTTGCCCATCTAGTCTACAGGATGCATTATCCGATGCTACGAAATCAATCTTAAGCACAAATATGGCCAAAGTGACAATAAAAAGGCATCATACCTTTTTTTTTCTTTTTGCCACACAGTGTAGACCAATCCTGTCATCTCATACACAGAGACATGCAGGCCAAAGACAGGGCCCAAATTATTATTCCACTAAAAACAAAAAAACTTTTACATTTTGATACTTTAATACTTAAAAAGAGAGAGTAAAATGAAGAATGAAGCCAAATGGCCAAGCCCTCCCCCCATGCCTGTCCCACAAACCAAAATGTGAATAGGGCAACCAAGGGACTAATGACCTCAAGGCGAATTATAGCATATGGCCTTGTGGGGGAACCACTACTAGACTGTTGCTAAGTGGTTTTCTATTCTGCACATCTACACTCAAGTGAGGGCATGGCGAAAATCCCTCTTTCTCAACAGAGCCTGAGGGTCTGAGAAAACTGCCTCATAAGGATGGGGTTGGACCAGCTGACCTAAGGGCAACATTTCAGAATGCTTCATTTGTGATCCCTGGACTCATCCTATCTAATA
>NW_006355654.1:0-603 GCF_000327345.1 Myotis davidii
AATTTGCATACAAAAAAAGGTCAGTCTTAGGTGTTCAGCTCCATAAATTTTTGCATACACACCCATGTAAACGTCTCGCAGAGCTGTACTGTCTAGGACAGCGGACTTTAGCCTCAGGTGGATGCTAAGTGCTTGAAATGTGGAATCCGAATGGAGATGCACAGTAAATACAAAATACCCTCCAGATGTCCGAGACTTGGTATATTAAAAAAGGATGTAAAATAAAGGACCTCATTAATGATTTATAAATACTGATTACATGTTGAAATAACACTTTACACGTGGATATCATCTACAATGTATTATGAAATTTATTTCTTCTGTTTCTTTTACTCTTTAAACGGTGGCTAGATGATTTAAAAGCACACTTATGGCTCACATTAAAGTTCTTCTGTTCAGTGCTAGAGCAGACAGGGTCTGATTTATTCACAGGTAAAATAGGTACTCGGAGAGGTGGAGTCATTGGGTGGGAAATCAGGTATTTGAACCCTGAGCCCATGGCTCCTCACAGTGTCCCCCCTACAGTCCCCTGACCTGAATGGGCTGCTATTTTATTTGACTTCTCCCAGGGTCATATCCCATTTGAGACTTCAACCATCCTCA
>NW_006355655.1:0-603 GCF_000327345.1 Myotis davidii
AAATAAGCTGGCATCTCTTCTACTTACTGCTTAAGATTATGTGAAATGTAAACTTATGTGTAACCAAATTGCATCATTATTCTGACAAACTTTATTTGAGCACTATTTATGTTGTGTAGCATGTAGCTTAATTATAATTCCTAAGATAATTTAGATATTTAGGCTATTTCTAAGTGAGAAGGAACACTTACTTAGATATATTAATTCCTATGCATAATTTTGAGCTTATACTCCCTGCTTCTTATTTGTGTATGCACATATATACTTGAGGCTGTTAATGGCAGTATTTCTTTTTTTGCCCCCCTGAGTTGTTCAATAGGACATTTATGGATACAGAAAGCAGAAAGTTCATGGAAAGAGGACTTAGTTATGATGAGTTTAGAAGATTTTCAAAAAGACCCACAATAGCAAATATTATATTGATGCATTACTAGAATTTGGTTTTCTCTCTCTTCAAGTGGCTTTTCTCCTGGAGTATTGGCCTGCTCTTACTAAGAGGTTGGAAATATTTCTTTTTATCTGTCGTGTAATCTGCCTAGACAGCAAAAAACTCTGTGGTTCATGTTGACTTTATTGTGTCCTTAATTATTTAAGAAATCAAAA
>NW_006355656.1:0-603 GCF_000327345.1 Myotis davidii
CTTTCATTTCCTGGGCAGCACCCAGTGCTTCCTCTACACCTTGATGGCCTACGACAGGTACCTGGCAATATGCCAGCCTCTGCGCTACCCCATGCTCATGAATGGTAAGTTATGCACCATCCTTGTGGCTGGAGCTTGGGTGGCTGGCTCCATCCATGGATCTATCCAAGCCACCTTGACTTTCCGTCTGCCCTACTGTGGGCCCAACCAGGTGGATTACTTTATCTGTGACATCCCTGCAGTATTGAGACTGGCCTGTGCTGACACAACTGTCAATGAGCTTGTGACCTTTGTGGACATTGGGGTAGTGGCTGCCAGTTGCTTCATGCTGATTCTGCTCTCCTATGCCAACATAGTCCATGCCATCCTGAAGATACGCACTGCTGATGGGCGACGGCGGGCCTTCTCCACCTGTGGCTCCCATCTAACTGTGGTCACCGTCTACTATGTCCCCTGTATTTTCATTTACCTTCGGGCTGGATCTAAGAGTCCCCTGGATGGGGCAGTGGCTGTGTTTTACACTGTTATCACTCCATTTCTGAACCCCCTCATCTATACACTGAGGAACCAGGAAGTGAAGTCTGCTCTGAAGAGAATAGCAGG
>NW_006355657.1:0-603 GCF_000327345.1 Myotis davidii
TATCCACTGAACCAAACCAGCCAGGGCCCAACATGGAGCATTTGGAGGAGAGTAAATACACACTTAACTTTATGCAGCCAGATCTCGGCTTACCCTTGGGTAAAACGAGGACCAGTCCTCAGATCCCTCCCGGTGACAGGCAGCTCGCGATGCCAGGAAAGTGCTGGGACCCCGGCAGGTGAGCTGTGCAAATGAGAGGTAATTTGACAAGTCAATGCGAAGCGCTCTAATGCACTTAAAAGCTCAGAGCAAGCCCGGCTGAGGAGTAATGGCCTCAGCCCGCGCCCCTCCCGGGATTGCCCATGTCTAATTTCCAGGCCCGATGGCCGGCCGGGGTGGTCCATCTCCATTGGGCTAATTAAGGCGCGGCGGAGACAGGATCTGACAGAGCAGCTCGCCCTGGCTTCGGTCTTGATTTATGGAGAAGAGAAGTTGCCAAGAAGGTACATTAGACATCAGGAGGGCTTCCCCCACGGTGAGGAGGTCTCGGGGGCTTTAAGACGGAGAGAGATTGAAAGCCACTGTAGATTGGGCTGAGCAAGGACTCCCCCGTTGGCTACCCATGGGGTCCTGGTGCACTTCATTCAAGTTCGTAACTTCTGC
>NW_006355658.1:0-603 GCF_000327345.1 Myotis davidii
GCAAAGCCAGTGTCCAAAGTTTCCATTCCATGAAGGAGTTGAGTTGGGCACAGCATCAGTCTAGTCACAGTCCGTCAGTCTATTGTGTGGAGTCCACAGGGCTGTGAGTCACATGGGGAGCACACCCCCCTGTAACAGGAGAGCTAGGAGCACAAGAGGGCCAAGAGAAAAGTCCTTTGATTAGGAGCTTATCAATCTCAAATCCGCCCTTGTGGTGGCCTGTCTATTCTGGCCAATGCCCTGAACCCAGGTATCTGACAGATAACTACCTTCCTTACCTCATTTAGACCTTACTGGGCATATTTTTATTATGTAGTCCCTTCCCCCAGTGGTGTGCGGGGAATAGACCTGGAGAATGTTAAGTGGCAGATTCCTGACAGAGCTGCACAAATGGCATGCCTATATTATCTGGCCTTTCTTTTACTCCTTTTCTGTAAATAAATAAGTAAATAAGTAAATAAATAATAACTGGGTAAATTATAATGGTATCAGTAAGACTGCAAAACAGGATAATTTTAGGGCCATTTAACACAGGATTTTCCTCCAAAATGTGGGCTTTGAATCCAAAATAAGAGTTCTGAATTCAAATGAAATGCACAGTGG
>NW_006355659.1:0-603 GCF_000327345.1 Myotis davidii
AGTGAATTATGAGGTATTTAGTGCTATGAAGGAAGGAATGAAAGTAAAGTAGTAAGGAGGTCAAGAATGGGGTCTTAGTTTGCAGTCTAACATTTTTAAGTCACTAGAGTGGCATTTGAGCCCCAATTGTGTGATGCTGCCACTCAGCCACAGGCAGATGGTGAGGTGTGGATGCAACCCTAGCTGAGTCAATCAGAAGGAGACATCTCACAAATAACTGAAAATTTTAGTTCTGGAGATCAAAGCAGAAGTAGAAATTTAGTTTGGAGAATTACCAACAGAAAACTGATCCTTAAAGTTGTTAAGATGGACAAGGGAGGGGAAAACAAGCAGACTCCTTAGGGTAGAATTCTGTGAGATGCTTGTATTTGGAGAGTGAAAGATCAAGAGTAAGCTCTGCAAAGGTGTGTGAGCAATAGGAGCCAATGTCATCACAACTAAAGGAAGAGTTTCAATAGGAAGATGATACATGCAGTTGGACATAGCATAGGGCCTTACATAGGAACTATGAAATAGTAGAGTGAGCACAGTCTTCCATTTATATGGGAGTTAAATGGAGCAACCTGAAAAAACTTTTGAACATCGATTTTCTCATCCTATATA
>NW_006355660.1:0-603 GCF_000327345.1 Myotis davidii
GAAACATCAATGATGAGGGAGAATCATTGATAAATTGCCTCCAGCCGGGCAAATTTACTTTGTTTTTCACTAGATACTCTTAGGGAAAAATTATTTGGTTAGCTACATTTTTGGCCAACATATGGCTCAGCAGTAAATAACCAAACTTTCAGAACAAATCTGAGGTACCTCTGTCACATTAAGTGGAGATGTCAGCAGACAATTATATATGCATGCTGGAGATCATAAAAGGGTCTTGACTGAAGATGTAAATTTAAGGTTCAAGAGAGAAAAACTTGTTTACGATCGAGATGTTCAAGATGATGCCCGATCAATTCTCAGCTCAGTTTCTATTATGTTCATTGCTTGTTTTATTCCATAGTCACAGAAGCACTGGAATGGCTTCATATTTTGTGAGGTGCCATTCACATAGCTGACCTATATCATTCTGATTTAATATGTTTCAATTTTGTTAATCGTACACATAAAAGAGCCCCAATGTAAAGTGCCGTATCCTGAATGCCTCTTATAAGCACACTTAATAGTTTAACCTAGCACTAGCCATTATATATTAGAAAGAAAATAAAATTCTTAACCCCTAGAGTGCCGGGGAGCGCGATCATG
>NW_006355661.1:0-603 GCF_000327345.1 Myotis davidii
AAAAAAGAATGGTGAGGTGGGTTGCACATAGAATATATACAATCCCCATCTGTTACACATAGAATATATACCTTTCAAAACAGATAAGGAATCAGGGGGTTGGGGGCTAGGGTTCAGGCCAAACTACCAGAGTATATAACTGTGTCATTAGGGGGAAGAAAATCTGGCAACTGGAAACAGGGTAGCAGCCAGACCTGAATCTCTGAAGCCTTAGGCCCCACAATAGGGATGAAAGAAGAGCTATCAAGAGAGTGAGCTCACTCCTGAAGGGCAAGCAGTAAAGTCTCTCTCTAGGCACTGTGTTAGAGTCTATAGGATTATCCTACAAAGAGAGAAATATTAACAGGAATATTTTTCCAGCTATTAGTGCAAGAGTTACGATACGAATGCAAGTTAGATTCTAAATTCCAAGCTCCCTTCACTAAAATGCATTGCCTCATTGAATACATAATTTTATCACCACATATACATTTGATTTTAAAATTTATACATGTTACCAAGACTGGTGTGTCACAGTTGATTGCAGCATCCTCCCGTACACCAAAAAGTAGCAGGTTCAATCTATGGTCAAGGTGCATGCAGGAGGCAACTGATTGATGTTTC
>NW_006355662.1:0-603 GCF_000327345.1 Myotis davidii
TTACATTCAATATTATTTGGTATTAGTTTCAGGGACATAGCATAGTGGTTAGCAGAAGAGAATTTTATGAATTTACACACCTAAAGATTTGAAATTGTGCAATATTTTTAGTATTATAGTATGTTTGCTAAAACACTTCCACTTGATTTGTTTGTGGAAGTTTAGGTAGAGGGTGGACTGGTAAGGTTAGGGGAGAGATAAGACAGACAAAGCTTTGTATATCTGTTTTTATTTTCTCAGGGAACTCTTGCAGCAGACAAGAATGAGATTTTGTATTCTGAATTCAACATCAACTACAATAATGAGCCGCTGCTGTATAGGAAAGGGACTGTGTTGATATGGCAAAAGGTAATGCTGTTGTTTCCTAAGAAAAAATGGAGGTCAGGAAAGAAGAGAGTTTGTGCCCATCCCAAGTGTGTCTCGCCTGCTACCAGTATGCTGGTGTGACTGCAGTTGCTAACACGAGTTAGATCCTTTCCAAAACGAGATGCTATAGGTTTCTATTTCGATGCCTTTTTTTCTTTGTCAGTCCATGCTCCCTGTATCAGTTTGTCAGTGATTTTGACTCTCCCCTATGAGTAGAAACACAGAATTTTAGAGATG
>NW_006355663.1:0-603 GCF_000327345.1 Myotis davidii
AACACTAATGGGAAGGGAAACTTGAGAACCAAAAGTCAAATCAGTTTGAGAACAAGACGATACAGAGGAATCAGGGCTGACCCACTGTGCAGAAGGTATAAAGTGTTGTGTGGCGTAAGACAGATCTGTCTGTACATTGATTGAAGAAATGCTGTTCTTTTGACATGCGTTCCCTAGTTCTTGTGAAGGATTAGATGGATTTTTACTCAAGTTCACTTGAACACCTGTACTAACTGGCTCAACAGTAACAGGATTTATAATTTTTGAAAGAGGAAGGCTCTCCTTAAGAGAGCAGGCTTCTGAGTCAAGGCCAAGAATCAGAGTTCCTACTGACAAGGGCAGTAAGTGCACAGCACCAGAGGCAGAGCCCTGATGATCAACACCTAACACCACAGGCTGGGCCGAGGAGTCAGCTGTAGGCACAAAGACAGGCACAGGAGAAAACTGCATAATAGGTAGTTTAACCAAAGCCACTTTGGGCTTTGGTAAAAGCAATTTCTGAGGATATTTTGGTGCTGTTGTAAGAGTCTGCTTTTTGGCATTAGAGCCACAAGAGTCTTCAAAAGAAGTGACTAGCTTTATTTCTGAAGTTTCTAATTCTTG
>NW_006355664.1:0-603 GCF_000327345.1 Myotis davidii
ACACTTCCGAGGTGAACACTAGGACGGCTTTCCCTCCGGGAGTCCTGCCTGCTCCTTAGCTTTGAGTTCTTCCAGTTTCCTCTCATAGCAACTCATGAAATAATCATCGGGCTCAATCCCTGCGTTCTTCAGGTTCTCCATGATCTTTTCCAGTCTGGGGGCCGATCGGGCTCCCTCAATCTTTCTTGTGCTCAGGTACAGCGTGAACTCCTGGAAATCCAGGAGCTTACAGGTATCCACAGAACAGATATTCCTGATACCATTAGTTCTATCCAAATGAGGGAAAAACACCAGTCCCGACAGTCTCTCCAGGTCCTGAAGGCTCACTTGGAATTCACTGAGCTGGGGTTGGAAGCCAATGGCTTCATTGGGCACCACGAAGGCCCCTAGTGCCAGCGGTTCCGTCGACTCTGGGCTTCTGCGAGCCAGGATCACCTTATACAGGTGTGAGGGGACCGCCACGTTGTCCTCACCGATCACCTAAAAACAAGGCAGCCCTATTAGTGATGCTAATCGATGCAAGCAGTTCCCAAATGTTTCCTGTGAAAACGTGAGATGCATTTCTAAAAATGCACTGACAAGATACCCCATCACAATGAACTT
>NW_006355665.1:0-603 GCF_000327345.1 Myotis davidii
CAATATCAATAACATATTTATTCAGTGCTAGTACTCACTTAATCCTCATCTCAAACCTGTGTGGTAGATCTAGTTCTTATCTCCATTTACAGTTGCAGGAAGAGAGGCACGGAGATGTGAAGGATCTTGCTCAGTGTTACCCAGCTAGTCAGTATGAAGCTGGCAGTGAAATCCGGGACTTTCACCTCCACTTATAGTTCTTACACATCACTGCTTTCCAACAGGTAAATCTCCTTTCCTCATGTACACATCCGTACCATTCACGTGTTCTAGACATCCATACACTTAGTGTGTTTAATCATACTGACAACATGCCCATTTCAAACCTCTGCAAAGAGAAACCCCGTTAAGCAACTGAATGTTATGTGTTTTGTCAGAGGCAACGATTCCTTAGAAGGCACTAGAAGCAGACACATTTACAATTCATTACTACTCAAAATAAGAACAAATAATTGAAAGTGTAAGATGTGGAGGAAGAGCAAAAGATAAATTGGAAATATTTTCCTAAAAACAAAGGTGTTTTTCATAATAACTGATTTAAACTCTTTTCTTCATAACCTGGCCATCACTTATATGAAAATAGTAAGGAAATAGGGGATATTT
>NW_006355666.1:0-603 GCF_000327345.1 Myotis davidii
GATTCCAAAGAAGACATCCTGAAAGCTTTCAAGTTCTTTGATGATGATGAAACTGGGACCATATCGTTTGACAATCTCAAACGCGTATCCAAGGAGTTGGGTGAGGACATGACTGATGAAGAGCTTCAGGTTTGTAATGCACCCGCCTGGAACCCAGAATTCCTGGTTAGAGCTCTGGGTGACTCTTCTGAGTTACATTTTGTCTGATGTGAGCACCACTTTGAAGGAAAACTAGTGTTTTTTCTTGTCCCTCTGTTGACCACTTAATTTCCCTTTTGTAGTGTGACAAACCTGTGCACCCTGCTCTCAGAAAAATACACACATGGACAGTTTTACTTTCAGTGTTAGGCTTTAGGAATCCACTCGAGCTCCCTTCTAGGTGATATATATGACAAAGTATGACTTCGATTTCAGATAACTTTTCAGGAACCTTGGACAGTTGTCTATTCATGTAGTATTAGAAAAGCCTGTTGCTTGGTCACATTTTAGCTTCATTATGAATTAATCTAACCTGAATCCTTACTTCTTGCAGGATATGATTGATAAAGCTGCTTGTAGTGGAGAAGGGGGAGTCAATGAGGAAGATTTCCTGCGTATCATGAA
>NW_006355667.1:0-603 GCF_000327345.1 Myotis davidii
AATTTTCAAATGCCACTTCAATTTAATTTCAGTGAAAACCAATACCGTTGCTAGAGACTGGTAAATGTTGCATTTTGGTAGCCAAGACTCATATAGACCCTTCTTTCTCATAACTTACGAAAATATTTGGCTATGGGGACATGGGCAATTTGCATGTCTTGGAGTTTACATGAGAGAAAAAATCATGGTTTTTAAGTTTATTTTCTGTGGATGCAAATGAGAGCATTAAATTGTCAACATATCAACAGAATGGTGATTTATATTTCATAGTTTTTATCGATTTTCAACTTTAGACAATTCCATTATATTTTTGATGATGGAAATTTCCCCCCTTATCTTAGGAAACTGAGCTGTACAGATGGGAAGTATTTCGTGCTCATCATACCTACGGACATCCCTTTTTTGTATAAAGCCAATGAAAAAACCAAGGTCAACTTCTTTTACAGTCATACAAGTTTCCCCCACATACATGGACTAATCATAAAATATAGCAGAATACTGTGTTTGGACTCAAGACCAGAGATTAAAGTATATTGTCAGTATAAGGGCTGGTATAAAGAACCGTGATTATTAAAATAATTGAAGTAAGAATTGAAGATCTAA
>NW_006355668.1:0-603 GCF_000327345.1 Myotis davidii
CCGCACCTTAGTGTTCACAAAGTTATAGAGGAAAAAACAATAAAGAAACAACCAAGCTAATCATGTAAAATTAGATCACAAGTTTCCTCTTGTCTATATCATCAGTTCCTGTGAAATGTTTATTGCCGAAATGAGAAACGCCATGTCTCAGGGTTGTCCATTGGAGGGTAGCTGCTGTAAAAAGCATTTCTTATTCATGTACTTGAAGCTCACTGTATGTTTTTATGTATTTTTCTTATGTTCTATTTAAAAATAATTTTTTACTTTAATTCAAAAATAGCGACGCAATTATATTAAAACTAAACTGCAGTCACAATGGTCACTTTAATTTTTTATTCAATGGTATATGTTTTAATTTTTAATTAAAATATTAAGTATAAAAATGCACAAATCACAATGGCATAACTTCCTTAATTACTCACAATAAACCCACCTGTGTAAAAAACACCTGAGCCAAGAAATGTAATAGTTGTAGCACCCAACAAGTCGCTCTCAACCTCTAAACTTGCACTTCAAAAATCGGTTTGGTTTTGGGGGGCCTAGAATTTCCAATACACTGTTGAATAGCAGTGTTTAAAGTGCTCATCTTTGTCTAGTTCCTGA
>NW_006355669.1:0-603 GCF_000327345.1 Myotis davidii
CAATCATCTATTGATGGACACTTAGGTTGCTTCACTATCTTGGCTATTAGCAATAATGCTGCAATGAATATAGGGATGCACATGTGTTTTCAAATTAGTGTTTTGGATTTCGTCAGATAAATACCCAGAAGTAGAATTTTGGGTCCTAGTGATCTTTTGGTCTATTTTGAATAATTGTCTATTTTAAAGTCTATTTTGTCTAGTATAAGTATTACTACCTCAGCTTTTTGCTTTTTTTCCACTTCCATTTGCATGAAGTATCTTTTCCCATACTTTTACTTTCAGTCTGTGTGAGTCTTTTGGTCTTTTATAAGCAGCATATGCATGGGTCTTGTCCATTTCTTATCCACTCATTCAGTCTCTGTCTTTTGATTGGAGCATTTAATCTGTTTAAATGTAAAGTAATTATTTTAAGGTATATAATTATTGTCATTTTATTATTCATATTTTAGGTCTCTTCTTCCTCTTTCTTCTTCTTGTCCCTTTAACATTTCTGGTAATACTGGTTTGCTGGTGATGAACTCCTTTTTCCTGTCCTGGAAGCTCTTTATCTGTCCTTTGATTCTAACCATAGTCTTGCTGGATAGAGTAATCTTGGTTGTA
>NW_006355670.1:0-603 GCF_000327345.1 Myotis davidii
AAAAAAAAATATTTTTTTTGAGTACCTACTAGGTTCCACATAAATCATACAACTAGGAGTTTCCAGTTTAAATTTCCTAACCTAAAAGAGTTGTTTTCCAATGTTGTGAGTGACAATTCAAGAAAACAAAAGTTTGAGAACTTCTGGTCTCAGAGATAAAATAAGACAAATCCACAAGGAAGAGTTAAATGAAGTAAAACTATAAGAGAATTATCAAACAAATATTGTATCAATCATATCTCTTCAGGATATTTCCTGACATTTTTTAAAGACATTTAAGGAGAAAGGGGAGAATTGTCAATTACAGAGAAAATACATGAATGGTAAAGGCTTAAGACCAAAAATAGCCCTGGTCTATAATGCCACAGGACAACAATTTTCAATTCTGTGGGCTGAATAACTATGATAAAAGAATGTTACATGGCTCAACAGAAATTCCCTTTGTGGTAAGTGAGAACTGAGCTCTTCACCCCACTAGCACATTCTCTTTTGCAAATTTTCCCTGATAGTTATTTCATAACATTTTAAGTCAATCACCAGTGCTCATTGATGAGAAGTATTAGATGTATTGTGATTATATCTTTCTTACACAACTTTATGTTT
>NW_006355671.1:0-603 GCF_000327345.1 Myotis davidii
TTGTTCCCCTGATGGTTGCATGGTAATCTATGGTTCACATGTCATAATGTATTTAACCTGAGTTTGCATCATTTCCAACTTTTCAGTGTTATAAACAATACTGTAATGAACATCTTCGAGGTACATTTTAAACATTCTATTTAGTTGCTTCTGAAGTTACTAACAGTTATCCGTGAGAGGAAACTTACATGTCTCAATGTCTGGTTAGAGAAAAACAACTGCACAAATCGGCCACGTGTCAAAAAGTAAAGCATTAGAAATACAGTAATTTGGAGATAACTTAAGATCTACTCATGGAAAAGCTTCCCATTGTGGGTGCTAAGTCATCTGATTGCTTCCTGTCTTCAAATTTCCGTTCCATTGTACCTAACGTTATCATCCTTTTATTTGTAATTCTCAGCATGCCGGGCAATCAGATGTCCATGTTTTGTCCCCAGCTTTCCCACGAGTTCCTTGACTGCGTTATCTCGGTATGCCCATAACCGCGCAGAAGATCAGGTTCACTGATTAACTCAATAATATTTGTTAAATGAATGTGTCAAGGAAAGAGAGTCAGAACAGGGCACTGTTTGAAGGATGACTCTGTTTTACAAAGACAGCCAT
>NW_006355672.1:0-603 GCF_000327345.1 Myotis davidii
ACTCGTAAGTCAAGGCCCCACTGTATTTGAAATCCTAACTTATGTGTGTTGATAGTATCCTTACCTTCTTTAGATCTTTAGTAAAATGTGTCCCCTCCTTACTGTGTCTTTCTCTTAACATCTCATTTAAAATATTATTTCCTAATGTTTTCCATTTCCCTACTATGCTTTATATTGTTTGCTACAGTATTGGTCATGATTGAACAAGCCCATATGTGTTTTACTTATACATTTACTTTTCTCTCTCCCTCCCCTAAAATATTAGCTCTGTGAGGCCAGAGATATTTGCATTTTATTTCCAGCTATATCTCCTCTAGCTGCAATAATTCCTGCCACATATTAGTTGTTCAATAATTACTTGTTAAGTGAATGACTGGATTTGACTATGGTGGACAGGATTACTGTTCAAATTCTCCACTCCCCCTAGTAACAGGATTAGACATCCATGCCTTTTTCTATGTAACTTTGTCATGCTCTTCCACTAGGGAGGAGATGGGGGTGGAGGGGCTTTCCATTCCTTAACTAAGACTTGGCCATGTAATTTCCTTTGGCCAATGGACTTTTAGTGCACAAATACAGTCTTGACAAGCTCTTGAACAGTCA
>NW_006355673.1:0-603 GCF_000327345.1 Myotis davidii
TGAGAACCACTGCTCTAGAACCTGGAAAAGGTGAGGAGACAGAATTTTCTTTAGAGAATTCAGAAGGAATGCAATTTATGCTGATATCTGAGTTTAGCCCAGTTGAGACTTGTGACATTCAGAACTATAAAATCATAAATCTGTGCTGTTTCAATAAGTTTGTGGTAATACGTTACAGCAGCATTAAGAAAATAACATACTCTGCTAGATCATCAAGCTGACAGCCAACCTGCTAGCTGCCCATAGATACTTGGCAGAGCCCAGCAGAGATCAGTTAAGCTGGTACAGAGCAGAAGAGTCACCTAGACTACTATAGGATAGTAAATGATACTAAACAGCTGTTGTTCTAACTCACTAAGTTTTGGGTGATTTTTTTCACAGTATCCTGATTTACTGATCTGTAAGTTCAAAATTAAAAATGTAGATCAGTGCTGGCAGGGTGATTCAGTTGGTTGAAGCATCATCCCATACACAAAAAGGTTTCAGGTTCGATCCCTGGTCGGGGCGCATACCAGACAACCGATCAATGTTATCCTTCCTCTTTTTCTCCCTCTCCCTTCCTCGTTCTCTCTCTCAAAAAAATTTTTTTTAAATTATTTAAAT
>NW_006355674.1:0-603 GCF_000327345.1 Myotis davidii
TAAAAAAAATCTTTTCCCCCAGCTATTCTTGTTTATTTTTGCATTATTTTTCCATGTGAACTTTAGAATCAACTTGACTCGTCCATCAATAAACAGAATCCTGCTAGTTAACATGACTGTTAACTTGTAGAAGAAAATCTTTAGGATGAGGATCTACTGTCCACAAACATGCATGTCTTTTTGTTTGCTCAAGTCTTCTTTTGGGAAGCCCATTATTGTGTTTAAATTTTCATATCATATGATATCTTATACTTGTTAAAGTTTTCCTCAAGTATTTATTTTTTGTTGTTATTTTTATAAATGGGATTTCCCCCTCTTTTATTTCACATATTAATTTCTGAACAGCTAACTGAACTCTTGAAAACATTTTCATTTTATTTAAGTTAGACTCCACATTCCTACACCACAAGGTTTGGAAGGTAGAAGTGGCTCCTCAATGCTTAGATGTTAGAATAAAGATGAAGGATGACTTTAACTGCATTAATATTATATTTACATTATAGATGCTTACCTAGGGGCTTTGTTTTTAATTATGAAAATCTAGAGATTGATCATTCTGATCTTGTTTGCGCGTTACGTTATTATAGCTCTTGTAAATAAGAC
>NW_006355675.1:0-603 GCF_000327345.1 Myotis davidii
TTTTTTTTGCAATTTGATGATAAATACCTTTTAAATGCTATTATTATTGTTAATGTTTAAAATATTTATTGAAAATATTTTCAAAATAGCCATAACAATTATTTTAAACCTGATTCCTTCATGTTTATGTCAGTAAAATAGTGAAAATGCCATTATGGGAGGGTATTGTTGAAATAAATAATTAATCTCAATAAATCATTAATGGAGACCTTAAATACATGGCACCAATAATAGTAAATAACTGATGATTTTTCTCTTTGATTTTTTTTAGCCCGGTGAACTCAAGGACTGGTTTGTGGGTCGAAGCAATGCCCAGGGAATAGATCTGAACAGAAACTTTCCCGACCTGGATAGGATAGTTTACATTAATGAGAAGGAAGGTGGTCCCAATAATCATCTGTTGAAAAATCTGAAGAAAATTGTGGATCAAAACGCAAAGGTAGAGAACATGTATAGTTTTCTTGGGTTCTGTTGTCCCGCCTAATGAAATATGTTCAAATATCCTCATCATAATGAAGGACGTTGGCATAACGTTAAACCTTCTATGGGATGGTTAACTGTGCTGCCAAAGTCAAGGCTGCAAAGACTGGAGTCTTGGTACCA
>NW_006355676.1:0-603 GCF_000327345.1 Myotis davidii
AATGGATGTTGATCATTGAGTTACCTGGGCAGCAGAATCTGAAATAGAGGTTTATGGGGAAATGACTTCTGGAGTGACCACCCGTGTAAGGAAAAGGGAGATGTTGGCCATAATGCAGTCCCCACCAAGTCCTCAGACCCTCCATACAGGGAACTGTGAAGCTGGGATGGCTCATTCAGCTTTGTCCCACGTTGAGTCATGGGAACAAGGCATGAATGCTTCCACCTTGATTAATCTTCAGGGAAGGAATGCTCTGCTTTGGAAGTGTATCCTTGAGGGAGAGGACTTGCTTTAGCCAAAGTGAGCCCCGCAGAGGGATGGGACTGAGGGCTGTCCAATAGCAGCATCCTTTGCTGCTCCTTCTTTCTTGAAAGAGAACCTGGTGACATACCTCCTGTCCAGTACTGTTTACACTTTACCCTGACCTTACCTACCATGGGTTATGCTTACCTTTATGGGTATAAGGTTTCGAAGTAGATGCCCCAGTGTTCCCAGGAAAAACTATAAGGAAGGTTAGTGAGATGAATTGCAACCCCTCCTTAACGGATAATAGCATGGATACACTTGAAAGTCTTTGTCCCTCTCCTCTATGTCCATCCTAGG
>NW_006355677.1:0-603 GCF_000327345.1 Myotis davidii
ATGTGGAGAAAAGGGAACCTTGCTGCACTGTTGGTGGGAATATAAATTAGTGTAGCCATTGCAGTATAAACGTTCCTCAAAAACTTAAAAATGGAGCTACCATATAATCCAGCAATCTTACTTCTGGATATATACCCAAAGAAGATGAAATCACTATCTTAAAAAAGGTATCTGCATTTCTATTGTTATTGCCACATTTTTCACAATAGCCAAGACATGGATATATCCTAAGTGTTATCAATGGACAAATGGATAAAATGTACTATAAAAATACAATGGAATGTTATTCAGCCATAAAAAATAAGGAGATTCTGTCATTTACTATTAACATGGATGACTCTTGATGGCATTATACAAAGGAAATAAGTCAGAGAAAGACAAAATTGTATGATCTCATTTATATGTGGAATCAAAAAACATCTAACTTAGAAACAGAGTGGTGGGGGAAATGGGAAGATGTTGGTCACAAGGTATAAACTTCCAGTTATAGGATGAATAATTTCTGGGAATCTTATATACACCGTGGGAACTATAGTTATCAATACTGTATTATATACCTGAAAGATGCTATGATAGTAGAGCTTTAATGTCCTCACTATAACA
>NW_006355678.1:0-603 GCF_000327345.1 Myotis davidii
ATATAATATTGAATGTCAGCTATAATTGAAAAATAAAAAAATAAAGAGACCGGGTGTGCAAGGGCTTTATGAAATAGATTATTCTTCACAAGTTAGTCATTGTTATTAGGCATGAGGAGTTCCAACTCAAGTGACAGGTGGGAACTTGACTCCGGTGCAGGTGACACTCACAGGAGTACCAAACAGAAACACCTCCTTCCCGTGAGCATGTATGGGGAACTGCCTGGTCCCCATGTTCTTTGCCCAGTGCTCTTCCTACTTCCCAAGGTACAGACACAATAAAAGATAATTTTATTACTGTCTTTAATATTATTAGTACTGAAATTATAATAAATACCCTGGAATGTCTCAAAGGCAGTAGCAGACCCCCAGCAGAAGGTCACTCTAAGTTGTTACAGAAACAATGACAGTGGCTCAAAAATGTCCAGTGGCTTCTCATTGCCTAACATACTATGCAGCATACAGGCCATAAGAGGCACACAATCTAACCATGGAGTAGGCTGAAACGAAAAAGCAGGTGTTTCTCTCTTGGTCCCATACTATTTGAGTGGGAGAGGGCTTTTCCTTACCTGTTTTCTTTGATTACAAAATCCGAATTATTAA
>NW_006355679.1:0-603 GCF_000327345.1 Myotis davidii
AAAGAGTGGCTATCTTTTTCCTAGCATACTCCTATTATCTTAACCTTAGCAGCTAAAATGTTTTAGAAGGAAAAATTAAAGAAAAACAAAATAAGTATGAACTTAGTATGGATAAATGCTGAGATGAAAGCTTTGGCCTTCTAGTCTACCAGTAGAGATCTAGGGAATGGTCTGTGGGGGAAGTGGTGGCAGTAGCTATTGCAGGAGATTATATCCATGCCAAAGTTGGAAAAACTCCCATTATACTGTGTGTATCTATAATACCAACTCCTCATCAGAAAGCAAACATTGGCTCTAGGGAAAATGTTTTAGACACACTTGAGGCTATATCATGGACATGTTGCTGGATGATTATTTGAGCATCTACAGGCGATTAAGCTGCACAGGGATTTAAAAATCGTGAGAAGTAAATACTTACCTTCTGGGAGCTCTCCATGAGCGAGCTATAACATCTCATTTGGAAGGCTTCTGAGTCTCCTGTCTGTTCTGTAGAGGATTGCCGTGGCAACCTGAGGTGTCTGAACAAGACATATTGTAAAAGAAACATTGTCTTCAGAATGACAGAGCAGGCTACACAGGTGACTCCTCTGGAGGCCAGCAGGA
>NW_006355680.1:0-603 GCF_000327345.1 Myotis davidii
AGGGTGCAGGCAAGCCCTGTTAACTCTGGCTGGTGTGCTCTTGGGGCTTGTCAGTCTCACAGCTGGGCAATGCCTCAGACCTGGGGTGACCAGATGGCCCAGCGTAACGATGACTAGTGTCCCGCTCACTCTCAAAAAGACCTTAGATTGGGTGATAAACTATATTTTTAAAAGAAATAATTTCCTATTCACAAATAAAAAGGGAAGCAGATAGGTTTTAGAGGAGTCTTTTTTGTCAAAACCACGTGATGTTAGGGGAGAGATCGGACCAGCCCAGAAAGAGATGTACGAGAGAGACAGACAGAGGGCAATGCTGACGATGCCACAAATTGTCAACTTCTCTGAGAATGAGAAGAGACAGACAGCTGGGCATAGAACCGTTGATTGGAGGCTTCAGTAGGTGCAGACCATTGCGCTAAGGCTCAGAGCCCAAGACCGTGCTAGGTACAGGGACGTGTAGGTGAGTTAGCGTGTCTGTGCCATAGGCCATGGTCCTGGCATGCCTGGAGGTGAGGCGGATCATTCAGGGACTTGAGTGGCTTGCAAAAGTCAATGGAAAAAAAAAATTGAGCCCTGGCTGGTGTGACTCAGTGGATAGAGCGT
>NW_006355681.1:0-603 GCF_000327345.1 Myotis davidii
CAGGATGTACCGACACTTCACCAAATGCCTGCTCTGCTGTCTGCACATTCTCGCGGGGCCAGGCCGGGATCCGCGGCCATGGGGCGGGCCGGGCAGCTGGGGGCAGCGGCGGCGGCGGCGCCGGAGAGAACCACGCGCGGCACCCGTTCCAGGCAGGCCTGCTGCGGCTGGTTCCCGAGACTCCGGGGCTGCAAGGGCCGCGGCAGCAGCCATGGCAGGGACGAGGGAACCTTTCCCCTGCCTCCTCCGCTAGGCCTCGAGGGGTTTGCTTTTCACATGGGCCCCGGTCGGGGGCGGTGGGCAGCAGGTAGTGGATGCAGCTGCACCCGCAGCGGCGGGCCGGGAGAGCCGGGCGCCCTCGGAACCCGACCTGCTGGTGGGCTGGCATCAGGCACCTCGGCGGGGCCCGGCTGGAGGCCGACCGCACGGTGTGGAAGGCCACCTTCTCTCTCACACACCACCTCTCTCCCCAGCCTGCCTCCTTCTCCGTTAGCGCTACCGGTTGGCCGGCGGGGGAGGGGAGCGAGGCGCGTTATTCCCGGGGAGCTGGAAGGGCGAGGGGACGGCATCACTTACCCGCGTTACTGAGGAGGAGGAGGCGGT
>NW_006355682.1:0-603 GCF_000327345.1 Myotis davidii
ATTTCTTCCATTCCACCAGAAGCATGGAATTTGTAAGGACCTTGTGAGTGAAATGATTTGCTGCTAAGTGCACCATCAACTTAAAGCCTTTTACATCCTATGGAGGGAAGTGCCTAGTGAAGCAGGTGTAGCATTATGCCTATCTTCCGGTGGTACCCAATCAAATCCTGAATACCTGTACCAACAAGCGTCATCTCTCCCCAGACCCATGTCCTTTTTCCAACCTTTTTTGTGAGCACTTGTGTAGGCTTGTTGGAAATATCCTGAGATTAATTACAAACTTCCTCTGTTTCTAGAACTCCTATGTATGTGAGATTGATATGCTAGTCTGCACTTGACCCTTAAGATTTTATAAAAGTATCAGCTAATGTTATCTTATCCACATTTATGGCAATCACCTCTTTCTCCAAAATGCTAAGAAGGGATATTTTCACCTCTTGAAATACAGGGTTTTAATTTTTTTTCTCTGATGAGCTCAATAAAATGTATGATTTTATAAATTATTTGTTTTTCTTTTCTCATTTTTTTTAATTGGAGATGATATTCTCACAATTTTCTACATTCTAAGTAGAAGCAGAACTCTCCTTTAATATTTTACTTATT
>NW_006355683.1:0-603 GCF_000327345.1 Myotis davidii
CCAAAAGTGTTTTCCAACTGACACACATTCATGCAAACGAAGTCATACATCTCTAAACTGGAGAGATAAAAACTTAGCAGAAAAAGAAATGAAGGATTTGAGGTAGTATTTTTTCTTTAATTTTTAATTGATTAGATGAAAAAAGATCCGGGGTGTGGGGGGGATGTTCTTTAAAAAATCCAGGTTAAAAGAATTTTAACCAATGGCTACAAATAGCAAAATTCTAAGTACTTCATACAAATACTTAATTTACTATACCTCCCTTCCTCTCTACAAGTTAGATGGCCAGGCCCAACTTTACTTTCTCTTAGTAAAGATTTCTGCTCTCAAAAAAAAAAAAAAAAGATAGGAAACTCTGAAATCCATTCAAATTAAATTGTAAAAAGCTTGTAGACACTGAACACTACTCTTGGAGGAAGCTGCTTTTCAAACAAGAATCTAGACTCATGCTGAAGAAAGTGTGTAGACATCAAAAAGTGAGGTTTAGGAGAAAGGAACCAGCAGGGTTCCTTCCCACTACCCTGCCCTAAAGATGAAGAAATTCTTCCATTTAGGATCTGCTTGTTGGCCTACACCAAGTAACTCTTTTTGTGGTTTTAACAA
>NW_006355684.1:0-603 GCF_000327345.1 Myotis davidii
AAAAAAATAATCTTCCTGACATGAAGTAGCAAAGGGCTTCAGGATGAGGAAATCTGAGTGCAATCTGGTTCCTCTATTTATTATTAGCCATAGAAACATCAGCAAGTTACTTAAACTTCATTTTACTCATCTGACGACTGTAGATAATACTCCTCCTTCAAGGGTTACTGTGGGGATTAAATGAAAAAGCATGTGTTCAATGCTTCACTCACAACAAGTGAACAATGTTACTTCCTGTTTTCCCTCCCTGTCCCCCAAAACAAGGAGAGCCAGATTATAGTGATATTACCATACGTAAGTGAAGAAAGGCTCGTTCGACCTTTTACACAAACAAAACTGTTAAATAAGGATTGCTAAGAAGGCTTTATAAGTGTGGATTCTACTAACAACTAAAGCACCCCAGATACTTTCTGATGAACTCCCCCATCTGCACCTCAATTCCAGCCCTCCCTTTGCTTTACTGTGAGTTAAGTGGCCCAGATGTCAAACCATTCCCCTACTCACACTGGGCTCAATTAGTCTGCTAAATCCTTGATATTTGGCAGAAAAACCAGTTCTGTACCATTTGCAGGTATTTCTTTTTTAATTGGCTTGGACTTTTTT
>NW_006355685.1:0-603 GCF_000327345.1 Myotis davidii
AAAATCAATAAAATATATTTTTTAAAAAGAACTAAAAAAGTTTAAAGATAGTTTGCATGAAGCAGAGTGAGGGCAGAGGAGCGGAATACCTTAGCTAAATGCCACATCTTTCATAGAGAGAAGCCAAAACCTGCAAGTGAAGAAATAGAGGTATAAACGTGTCGTTTAGAAAAGCGTGGCTAACTACCAGGAGGGGGAGAGAGGCAGAATCACGTGACGGCCTCAGGCTCCAGGGCACAGGGCCGGGTGGGCAGGAAAGACGGCTCTTATTTTTATGCAGGGCCTCCCGTACAGTTGGAGTTTTTGTTGGCATGTGTATGCATTCGTTCCTTGGCTCTTTATAAAATTAAGTTTTAAAAAAGAAAGAAGAGCTAGATTAAAGCTAAACAAGTCAGAAGGGCAACAGAGCGCTGTGGTTTGTTTGTTTTTGAGCATACAAAAGACTTGGACATATTTATCGTCAGAGAATAAAGGAAAAAATAGGAAGATATTAGAGTAAAAAAAAAAAAGAAGAATGGCAACTAGACCGTGGTTCTGACTCCTGTCTTGCCTCTGCCTCACCTTCCAAAGAACCTTGACCGGAACTTGTATTTTCTGAACCTT
>NW_006355686.1:0-603 GCF_000327345.1 Myotis davidii
AACAACAAAAAAGCAGAGAACAGACTCTGCAATTGAATCAAGAAAGTTGTGGGTGAAGTAACAGGATTTCCAAATGAAAGTTGCTTTTAAAAAAATAATGGTGTATTTTTTGATAAGACAAGAAGTCCATGGTTGGTCCAGAGGCTTAACAAACACCCATCTTTCTGACCGGACACCCTGTGTTTTGGAAATGCTTTCTCTCTGGTCTCAGCATTGGTTACTGCAGGTGGTCATCAAAACCAGAGAATGGTGTGACCACAACTGGCTTATGCTAAGTATATGCCTTCCCTGGTGATAGGGCCATGTTTCTTGAGCAAAAGCTGCCTGGACAAAAGTGGATTATAATGGCAAGAAAGAAAGTAGGAGTGACAGTTGGGTAGGCAATCATCTCTACCACAACAACCAAAATTTTCTGTCTGTGGATAATAATTTTTAAAAATTGAGTGAATTTGGACCCTGGCAGTGTTGCTCAGCAGTTAGAGCACTGGCCCACATATCAAAGGGTTGGAGGTTCAATTCCCGGTCAAGGACATGTATGTGGATTGCAGTGCAGGTTCCATCCCTAGAACATGCAGGAGGCAACCAATTGTCTCTCTCTTACAT
>NW_006355687.1:0-603 GCF_000327345.1 Myotis davidii
AAAATATATTTTTTTAAAAAAAGAAAAGAAAAATAAGAACTTAAAGTAAGTAACTTGTCAGGGGGCAGTACATGCTGTGGAGGACAGCAAGAGGAGGAGGGATAGGAAGTATTGGGTCTCTCCCCCTGAAGCTACAGTGCTAGGTGAGACCATTACAAGACTCCAGGTGAAGAGGATCTGAACAAGATCTTGAAGGATGTGGTGGATCCATCATGTAGCTACTTGGGAGCTGGGAGTGAGTCCCCAACAGAGTGAACACACAGGCGAGATGGCCTGAGGCACCCCAGGATGCCCTAGGGGATAGCTGTTTTGACTGGAGTGGAATGAGCCAAAGAGAGAAGGGCAGGCAATGGGGTCAGCAACAACACAGGGCTCAGACCACACAAGGATTGAGGACCAAGGGAGGAGGTTGGTTTTACTTTGAGGGAGATGGGAACCATTGTCGGATTATTACCAGACACCCAACTTCTTCTAATAGTGGAATTGACACCCCTCACCCCCACTTCTAAATCAGTCCCCAAAATATGACTCATTCACCACCCGAGCCCAGTCCTGACCTCTAACCCAATTCTACCCCTGGCCCATAATTGGTCTCATAATAGA
>NW_006355688.1:0-603 GCF_000327345.1 Myotis davidii
AGTGCTAGAGATACAGTAATAAATAAGACACACAGATCCCCGCTCTCTTGCAGATTATATTCTATGAAGGGAGACAGTGGATGGAAATGGGTGAGTGGATTGATGGACACTTAAACAAACGGACAAATCAGGAAAACATCGGAAATGCATAAGTATCATATAGAATATTAAAAATAGGGAGATGCAATGGAATGATTGACTGCCTTAAACTGGGTGTTAGAGAAGTCCTCTCTATGAATGTAATGATTATAAGAAGACTATGAGAAAGCGAAGGAGAGGAGCTGAATTAGGCCAGACCTAAAGGTTGATGGGTTTAAAGACTTGATAATAATTGAATAATTGCTTAGGCTGAGCTTACAGTTGCTTTCATTTCCTTTCACTACCCAAGCATCAAACAAGTGGTACAAAGAAGATATATACTCTACACCTAATAGCAAAGAAACAAATAGTACCCTTTTCCCACTTGGAGGCCGTCCATGGTTTAAGTCAACACGGAGTAAGCGATCCACCAAGTGTGAGCTAGGCCTTTTGTATTTTGGGGAGACTTGGGAGAGGAACTGTCAGTACTCAAAGGTCCACCTTATTACTACATAGGCAAATTCC
>NW_006355689.1:0-603 GCF_000327345.1 Myotis davidii
CATGTGTCATGAGGACAAGCTGTACACCTTATAAATGGGAAGTAATCACCTGAAATGAGCTGCATCCCTAAAAACTTTGGGGGAGCAGAGCTAACATGCTACGCCTGAACATTTTACCTTTAAATTCTTGCATGAGATAGAAATGCTTTTAATTCATGTAAGCCACTGTGTGTGGTCTTTGTAGTTTCTGACTGAATCTTATATAATACATCATGATTCTCATAATAAAAGTTTACAATAATGAAGGGTACATAATATGGGTCTGAAGTAAAATAACTGATAATTACTATCCTATTTCTACTATCCCTATAGCCATATGATAGCACTTTCTAAAAAAAGTTCTTTAGAAGTATTGTTTACACCAAGAAAAAGTGTACAAATTATGAAGGGAACCTATCTGTATAACCTGGACCCAGATAAAGAAATAGAAATAAACAACACACCAAACAATCTCCTCATACAAACCCTAGGATTTGACAATTTGGGGATAAACGCTGTGCTGACGTCTAACAATGTCAGTTGGTTTTGCTTAGTCTTGAAACGCATGTGCCATACTTGGAATCACGCTATATGTAGTCTTCTGTTTTGTCGAAGGGAGGGTTT
>NW_006355690.1:0-603 GCF_000327345.1 Myotis davidii
CCCTCTCGCAATCTGGGCTGAGGGGGACTCCCCGGTGCATACATTTTATGCACTGGGACTCTAGTAATTAAATAAAAAAATCATTAATAGAAATCATTCTAGAAAAAAGAGTGGTAGAAGGTGACAATAGATTCAGTTTGGGTTTTTAACAAAAAATCTGTGCTTATCTTTCTTCAAATAAGAAGCTGTTGAACTTGCAATTGTGTTGGTGACTCTAGTGGCATCTCTTGAACATTGACAATACACAGGCCTATTAAACAGTCAGCCTCAGCCACAGCCAAAGCTACAATAGGTGAAAAACCCCATAGTTCTGTTTCCTGTGTTGTAGACAGACCTGCCTTATGAATAGATGACAGATTAAATACACTTATTATGACAAAATCAGTTAGGATCTTTTGAAAAATTTTCAATGAGAGGATGATATCATTATGATAGAAAAAAAGGAATAGTTTAGAAAAATATTCAACCTCAGCAGAATTCAAAAATTCAGTCATTATATGACTTCCAGACAGGCCAAGTAGTGACAAAGCTATTTGACTGGGGCATTTTGAAAAGCTCCACATGGCTTCTGTTCTTTTTCCTTTCCTTTTCTTTTCTTTCTTT
>NW_006355691.1:0-603 GCF_000327345.1 Myotis davidii
AGAAGAAAACATAGGTGCATATCTTCATGACTGGATTTGGCACCATTTAAATACAATGTCTTCTCTGCCTTACTTCAAGTTTAGATGTGAAACCAAAAGACAAAATAGATTAACTGGACTTTATCAAAATCAAAACCTTCTGTGCTTTGAAAGTCACCATCAGGAAAATGAAAATGTGAGCTACTGAATGGAAGACATGTTTGAAAATCCATTATCTAGTCAGGGATTTGTATGTAGAATATTTAAAGATCTCTTACACTTAAATAATAAAAAGATAATCCAATTTAAAAAGGGCAAAGGAATTGAATAGTTTCTCAAAGAATATATGCAAATGGATAATAATCATGTGAAAAATTGGTCAAAACTACTAGTCATTAGACAATTTCAAATCAAAACCAATAAGATGCCACTTCATACTTACTAGGATGGCTACAATCAATAAACAGGTAATGACAAGTGTTGCCAAGAATGTGGAGAAACTTGAACCCTCATACACTGTCAATGAAAATGCAAAATGATGCAGCCACTGTTGAAAACAGTCTGGCAGTTTTTCAAAAGGCTAAAGATCTTATCCAACAATTCCATTTATAATTATACTAGAGG
>NW_006355692.1:0-603 GCF_000327345.1 Myotis davidii
CAAACGGTATAAAGAATAGGCTGGATTAGTGAAATCCATAGGAAATATACCTGCATTACACTAATGGCACCTCCTTTCTCTTTCCCAAGCACCTATTTTAGTTGAATGTTAGTACATAAAATAGTAAAATTTTGAGAAATAACTTCTTTCTACCATGCCCACCTTTTAGTTAAGTAGTAATGTAGCATTTTGCTAAAGAACAAGGTCAAAAATAAGGAAAAGAAGAAGTTCTAAACAATTTTCAAAGGACATATTGATTTCTTTCTAATTATGACTATAATTGCTTATTAGGTCTATAGTATACTATGGCTCCATACAATCTATGCTTCAAATATACTCTGGTTCAGTGAAATTTTGAGAGAAAGTAGAGAGGTGGAATTGGCAAGTAACTAGGCATTCCCATTATTAAAGATGCATTTGTTCATTTCAATAAACATAAAATTAGCTAAACGAATTCCTTTTGTACAAAATAATTGGAGATTGTGTTGCACTGTATTAAATTTTGTAAAACAACAACCAAATCTAAGTGATAAAATAACAATTGAACAACTTCAAAGTAAGAAGAGAGTTATTGATTTTTTTAAATATATTTTTATTGATTTT
>NW_006355693.1:0-604 GCF_000327345.1 Myotis davidii
CTTGATAGCTGGTGGGGATAACAGCACCCAATGTCCCTCTCAGCTCAGGGTAAATAAGAACTTCTGTCCTCAGCAACCATTTTCCTTTGCCCTTGGAAGATATAAGACATCTAAACCATAAAAAATGTTTATTTAAAAATATATACATTTACCTAGTCATGCCATTCTTTTGTAGAAGTCACCATTTTTCTTCCCTTTTGGAAGATTTCTAGCCATAGAGGTTTGATCTCTCCCAGATGGCTTATATCATTCATCTCTTCATTCAACAAATACTGATCAAATGTCTATTAAGAAGTAAGAACTGTTCTATGGGTTTAGGGTACATCAGGGAGCCAAACAGACAAAAAGTCTCTGGAGTCTTACATTCTAATGGAGATTAAAAACTCAGATGATTGAGCTCCAATCCAGTGTGAATATATGAAAGACTTATAAGAAAAATAGTACCATATTTGTAACCAGTTCATTTTGATGGCATTTAAAACATTAAGGAAATATATTTGATTACCCAAGAAGATTTTCCCCATCTATATTGAAACACTTAGCTATCTTTGTTTCCCTGCTTTTGATAGAGTTCAACAAATGTTTCACTTTCCTTTCAGATCTA
>NW_006355694.1:0-603 GCF_000327345.1 Myotis davidii
AGTTTATTGCTATAAATTATAGACTTTTAGATAGAATCTAAAGTTTTAAAATATAGTCCTCTCGTTTTCCTAGACTATTCTTAAACTTCCCAAGTTCCTTTCAATAACTACTTTAGAATGGAAAGCATAACCTCTTACCTAAGGCTTCACTGTAAAACTGGTCCCAAAGCTGAATATCGTATGGCTCGAGCCAGAAGTCAAAGAAAAGGGAAAGCAGTACATTTTTTACTCTCTCCAGGAAGGTCATTCTGTCTGTAAGTCCCCCCATGACAACAGGGACATAGGAAGGTGGAGCTGGGAGTTTCCCACAGTATTTCTCCACAGTGCCACCCATAAAGAACCTCAGTGTGTACACGAAAGGGACTTCCAGCAACTCAGCAATCAGCTCTCCACAGTGCACCACAGGGTCTATAACCATTACATCGTAGTTGGTTTCCCGGAGTTTCTTCATGATTGACTGGTTGTAGACTACACTCTCACACAGAAGTTTTAAACGTCCAGTTAGTTGAAGAAGAAATTCTTGCATTTTTCTTGCTGACTGCCAGCGTGACATTGTTGGCATGACAGTAGTAGCTAAGTCTAAGAAGTCATTTAGTTTATTTG
>NW_006355695.1:0-604 GCF_000327345.1 Myotis davidii
ACACCCAGAGTCTAGGCCTGTCTCTGTCGGGATCCCCGCTTTTGTGGGCATGTTACTGTCAGTAACACTGGCAGGGTGTTGGCTGTGACGGTTGGAGACCTGGCACGGCGGGTGGCACCCCCCAGAAGCCCCCCAACCTCTGGCTGGGAGCGGGTCTGCCGGCTTCGCAGCCTCACAGCTGTTGGGGCTTCTCAGAGCCGCTCGCTGAGGGCGTGAAATCGACACTGACGGTGGGAAAAGTCTCAGATTCTTACGGGAACCATGAACCACACCTCAGAACTCTACTCCCTCCTAACCGCACGGGTTTCAAACCAGGAAATGAGCAGGGCGGGGAGCAGATTAAGCACCTCCGAGATGCCAGGGGAAATGCCATGCATGCCAGGTGATGAAATTCACGTTTGTTTCTCAGGGAGAGCAGTGTCAACACCACTCCTTCGGGCTACGGCTCAAGTGTGCCCTCCACAGACACACCCTCCCAGGCGCCTGATCTGATCCGATCCCAGGGAGCAGCTGCCTGCCCCACCCCCTCCTGGCCCCTTCTCCGCCCTGGGCTACTTTTTAAAAAAATTTTTATTATTATTATTTTTTTAAAAAATATATTTTA
>NW_006355696.1:0-603 GCF_000327345.1 Myotis davidii
GCACCAAAAGGTCACCAGTTTGATTCCTGGTCACTGCACATACCAGAATGCAGGTTCATCTCCTATACCAAACAGGAGGGATCCCCAGTTTCTACAGGTTATCTCACATCCCTTGGATCCCTGGAATTGCAGGGACAAAAAGAAGAATGCTTTAAACATTATGCAATGTACTAGGTGGGCCAAACTTCTCAAAGTAGTCCCTGAGGTGGTCCTCAAACACTCCTTAGGTGCCTCACCCACCGGGGGTCATCATCGTAGTGCCACCCAGAGCAGTGTCCAGTAAGACAGTTCTGTTGAACCAGGATGATGGTGATGAATCATCTATTCTAGACCAATTGAAACTGCACCTGTCCTCTCTCTGGACTTTGAACTTTAGAAAACAGTAAGTTAATTGATAGTGACAGTGGAAGTGGAATACACAAAAGCACAAACAGAAAGAGTGGTTGAGTCATAGCAATGACAGAGCATTACAGTAAGGATCAACAAATATCTGCTAAAGAGTCACAAAAGAGAGCCAGCGCCTGGCTCAGAGCAGCACCGTGGCTGCCAAGGGTTTCTCTGGCCATTGTTTCTCCCTGTGGTCTACAGCATGGGAAATATCTT
>NW_006355697.1:0-603 GCF_000327345.1 Myotis davidii
TCCAGAGTTTTTACTGGGGTTTCGTCATGCAGACATGATTTTTTTTTTCATTTCCAACCGTATGATGGAGCCCAGTCTGCAGCTTCCCCTGCCCTCTGTGGAGATCAGGCTGACCCCAATCCCCAACCTTCCTGTCACTTGATTAGTCTTTCCGCTGATCCAACCCCTTCTGGATCTTGTTAGCATAAACTGAGGTGTAATCTAAGAGGTTTACACATAACAAAGACACTGCTATAATGAGAAAATGCCAAGAGTTTTAGAATTTCCATCCCAGGAGCCAGGGAGAAAGACCAGACAAATCATTGTACAAAATCCAAGTCTACACTTTTGGAATTCATTTGGCATTCACTTATTTTAAGCTTCCAAGGGCTACCTCAATGTATCTACTCCCTGGGGTCATTGTCAAGGGGATAAATCCTGCATGATAGGAGTTTGTCCATTATGGTTCCTCTTCCTTAGGATCGCCAGAGTCCTGGCTCCCAGGAATACTCTCCTGATCCTTCTCCAGCACATAGGTGTGAATCTGTAATTCCTTTGCAGTATAGTCCCTCCCCTTCTTTTATTTTTATAGAATTTTTGAGAGAGAGAGAGAGAGAGAGAGAG
>NW_006355698.1:0-604 GCF_000327345.1 Myotis davidii
TTTTTTTTTTTTAATGACAATAGGGATGTCCTTAAGAGAACATTTGAGATACGTTTGGTTTCAGATACCAGTGTGATATCAAGGAAGAAAGGGAGGCAGTAAGAAATGGAAGAGTAAAGTATGAGGGATTTTAAGCTTAGAAAAGTAAAAAACAGAGATAAACATTGGAAGTCAATCTTAGAAAAGCAGCTAACATAGATGAACATTGAAGTCTGAGAATTCAAGTCCCAGACATGAGTAAAATCCTCAAAGGAAAAGAACTTGTCACTAAGGAGTAAACGGCAGAGGAGTTCATGAAAGATCCTGTGAGCCTTTCATAGAACAAGGGAAAACAAGGAAGTGCACTGTCAGGGAATCCTGGGTAAAGGTCTTGTGTTAAGCGGAGACCAATCAAAGAAGAGAAGAATGATAAAATTGGTAATGTGATTGGTAGATAGAAGTCACTGGTGATCTCTGGTGGGGCTGGTATAGCAAAGCCGTAGGAACAGAAATTAGATTAGAACAAATTTAGAAGGATGGAGAGACTGTGATGTTGGACACTCTGGTGATAAAAAGAAGGGAAGGAGTAGGATGATAACTTATAGTAAGAGTAGTAGAGCCTGGC
>NW_006355699.1:0-604 GCF_000327345.1 Myotis davidii
CTTCCTCTCTCTGAAATCAATAAATACATTTTTAAAAATTAGGGGGAAAAAGATAACCCAGAGAATGGGAGAAAATAATTGCAAATCATATGTCTGTTAAGAAATTTTAACCAGGATATATAAAGAATTCTCACAACGCAATAATAAAAGACAACCCAATTAAAAAATGAGCAAATGATCTGAATAGACATATACATATAAAAGATATAGAGAGGTAGGTAGATAGACAGATATACAAATGGCCAATAGGTTCATGAAAAGATGCTGAAAATCATTAGTCATTGGGCAAATGCAAATCAGAACCATAAGCTACTACTTTGCACCCTCTAGGATGGCTACAATAAGAGACAGATAATAACAAGTGCCGGCAAGGATGCAGAGAAACCAGAAGTTTCCCATACTACTGGTAGGGATGTAAAATGTTGCAGCCATTTTGGATAACAGTCTGGAAGTTCCTCAAAAGGTTAACCAGAATTAGATATGACCATCAATTCCACACTTAGGAGGCATATATTAAAGAGAAATGAAACATACATTCACACAAAAACTTATATGAATGTTCACAGAAGTATTATTCACTAGAGGCCCAGTGCACAAATTCATG
>NW_006355700.1:0-604 GCF_000327345.1 Myotis davidii
TGAGGAAACTCCATACTGTTTCCAGAGTGGCTGTACAAATTCACATTTTTGCCAGCAGTGTATGAGGGTTTCTTCTCCTCTACACCCTCTCCAGCTCAAGTTATTTCTTGTCTTGTTGATAATAGCTATTCTAACAAGTGTGAGGTGGTAACCCGTTGTGATTTTAATTTGCATTTCCTTTTAATTAGCGAAGTTGAGCATCTTTTCCTATATCTGTTGGCCATAAAACTCCTCTCTAATCAAATACCACCCAGGGGACACCAGTGCTCCCGGGCGATGAACTGTGAACAGAAAGCTGCATGGCTGCTCTTCAAACTCAGAGCACCTGTGGACACACTCAACTCATTTAGGGTAGAATGGGGATCCCAGGCCTCTCCCTGTGTATTCCCTACAGACCCACTCACACAACATGAGTGAAAATGTCTGTGTATCAGCTCACTACCTCCGGGTCAATCCCACTCATGGGTCCCTTTAACAGCGACAGTTTGTGTAACTGGGGAAACTGAGAAGTGCACCTTCCTTAGATTATCCCATCATCTGTATTGCTACTGCTGCTCCCTTTCCACTAGGGAATATGGAGAGCTGCCCGTGACGATACAGCTAC
>NW_006355701.1:0-604 GCF_000327345.1 Myotis davidii
TGGCCTTGTCACAAATGGAAGGTCACTGTAGAAGATCAATAAATAACTATGTCAATCAAGACCACCCCAGATCACCTCGGCTGCCAGAGGGGCAGCATGGACCCCACTCTGGGCAGGTGTGGCGGGGCGCCCTCTCAGTGGGCTCCTGCTCTTCCCCACCGCAGTGGGCACAGAGGTTTACACCGGGGGCTGTGGGCCAGACTGCCTGGTCCAAGCTCTGCTCTGCTCCTCTCCAGCGGTGGGAACTTGGGCGAGTAACTTCACTCTCGGAGTCTCAGTTCCCCATCTGTAAAGTGGGATTAATGATACTCGTGAGTATTAAATGAGATAGGATATGGGGATCACGTCAGACGGTATCCAGGACATGTTAAGCCTTCAGGACTGTGTGCTAGTTTTCACTTCTTCCTGAGGGTCTACTAAGTGCCAGGGATGTGTTTCCTCTGCATCAGGGACATCAGCCAGCCTTCCCATAGGGCTCTTTGCCTCCCCTCCCCACCTGCTCCCCATGCCTCTGCTGCTGTGCTATCTCTTGCCCCTTCCTTCCTTCTTTCTTCCCTCCCTCCTTCCCTCACTCCTTCCCTTCCTCCCTCCCTCCCTCCCTCCC
>NW_006355702.1:0-604 GCF_000327345.1 Myotis davidii
AAATAATGGATAAATTGGACTTCATCAAAATTAACTTCTAGGAAAATGTAAAGACAAACCACAGAGTAGGAAAAATATTTGCAAAGTGTAATGACAAGAAACTAATATCTATAATATTAAAGGACTATTACAACTCAATAATAAAAAGACCCAATTGAAAAATGATTAAAGGAATGACATTTCTCTAAGGAAGATATACGGGAAGCCAATAAACATTTGAAAAATGCTTAACATCATTAGTCATCATGGAAATACAAATCAAAACCACATGAGATACCATATCATACCAACTTTAATGGCTATAATAAAAAAAGTAAAATAATAACAATTGTTGGTGAGGACATGCAGAAATTGGAATCCTCATACACTGCTGGTAGGAATATAATTGGTACAGCCACTGTGGAAAACAGGCTGGAAGTTCCTCAAATGATCAAACTTGGTTAACATATGACCCAATAATTTCACTCCATGAGAAATGAAAACAAATGCCCACAGGAAAAGTTGTACATGAATATTTTAACTGCAGTAGTTATAATAGCCAAAAGGTAGACCCAGCTCAAATATTTAACAACTGATGAATGGATAAACAAAATGTGATATGTCC
>NW_006355703.1:0-604 GCF_000327345.1 Myotis davidii
ATCCACTGAGCCAAACCGGTTTCGGCTACAAACCTCATTTTTTAATATTTATTCAATTTAAATGTGAATTTTACAAAATGGCTTTAGAATAAAATATATAGATGAGGGAAAATAAAGTGTTAGTAATACGATATAACTGGATAGGGTAGGGTGGTGTTTTGGGAAAGGATTTCATATATATAGGAGAATCAAATGCATAATTTCTCAATAGCACTTTGTAATTATTGCACTTCCAGTTCATTGTGGCTAAGAAATATTAAGAATATGAATTGTTAGATGTGCATATTTCAAGAAAAAAATATGAATGCTTATAGTCAATGAAAATGATCATCTCTGAAAATGACTACTAATGACAACAAAAAAGTGAAAAGATAATCTATTTATTAAGTATATTTGAGAGCCAAAATAGTGCTGCCTTCCAGAATACCTGTTACCTCCCTCCAAAAAAAAAAAAAAAAATCCTAAAACCAAACCATCTGGCAACTTTGAAGCCCTGGAGTACAGAGGAAGTGGGTATGACGGCCACATGCACAGGTATGATGGTAAAACTCCCAACCTGAACAGAATAAAATATCAAAATTGCTGACCTTTTTTCCACATTACA
>NW_006355704.1:0-604 GCF_000327345.1 Myotis davidii
AGGGTTTGTATGTCATCAGCACACTTGTATTTGAGATCATACTTCTTACTGACTTGGCTTTATCTTGATTAGGGGTACTAGATATAGTACTTACCTGACGAATTCAAGCTTCTTTGCTTTCAAATCACTGTACTTACCATTGCATAATCTTGATGTACATGTAGTCTTTCCCCAGTTCTCTTCGTGCAATGGAGAGAAGCAGAACTCGCCTATATATCACCTAGTAGTGACAATTTAAATAGTTTATAAATAGTGAACTAAATTCAGTTTGTCTACTCTATAATTTGTTAGCCTGTACAACATTGATACTAAATATGAATTGTTTCTGTAAAACTTAGTATGCAAGGAAAATGGATGCAGAGAGTTTGTAACACTGGTGGGTTCCGCATACCTTCCTGCTATCCCACTTCCAAAGACTACATATAATACACTTAGATATTTAGATACTCAAGTCCCATTTTAAAATATGGGAGCCCTAGCTGGATGGCTCAGTTAATTGGAGCATCATCTCCTGCACCAAAGAGTTGCAGGTTCAATCCCTGTCAGGGCCAGTAAGGGAGGCAGCCGATTGCTGTTTCTCTTTCACATTGATGTTTCTCTCTCT
>NW_006355705.1:0-604 GCF_000327345.1 Myotis davidii
GGGGATATCTCTAAATCTCTCCTGAGGAATACACTATCTCTAGCTTCCAAGGCTGTTTGCTATCCAAACATTTCCTCTGCTCAGAAGGCTCAAATTCTGCTGGAACATGAACTATTCAGGGGAAAGTGTCTCCCTAACATGTACTTTGAATATATTTTCATCAAAGCTGTTGAGCTGTAGATTAGTTAAAGCAATAATGGAAAATACTCTCCATACAATATAATAGACAAAGTCGTTCTTCATTATCAAATCAATTGGCCAAATAAGACTTCTTCCTATGAAAAAAGAAAGCTGACTTCATTTTTAAATTCAAATAAATGTATTTCCATGAGTCCCTGTAACAACCAGCTCCCTTCTGAATTTCATTTATGCCAACACTGACATGAGACAAATACAGGCATACCCCCTTTTATTGTATTTCACTTTACTGTGGTTCACAGATGCTGCAGTTTTTACAAATCAAAAGCAAGACCCTCCATGTGCAAAACCATTATGACTCACAGTATTGTGGTGGTCTGGAACTGAACCCCACAATGTCTCTGATGTATGCCTGGATCCTATTTCCAATGACATGCTTTAGCAGTGGTTCTCAACCTTCCTAATG
>NW_006355706.1:0-604 GCF_000327345.1 Myotis davidii
TGTCTTCATAGTTTTGCCTTTTCCAGAATGTTAGAATTATATAGTATGTAATTTATTCAGATTGGCTTATTTCACTTAGCAAAGTGCAGTTACATTTCTAACGTGTCGTTTTATGTCTTGATAACTCGTTTCTTTTTAGCACTGAACAATATTCCATTGTCTGAATGTATCACTTTTTTATCCATTCATCCAGGGAAAGACATCTTGGTTGCCTCCGAGGCTGAGCAATTATGAATAAAGCTGTTACAAATATCCATGTGCAAGTTTTTAGGTGGACATAAGTTTCAATTAATTTGGGCAAATACTAAGAAACTCCATTGTTTGATCATATGGTAATAGTTTAGTTTTGCAAGAAAATGCCAAACTGTCTTCCATGGCTGCACCGTTTTACATCCCTTCAGCAGCAAAAGAGAGTTCCTGGTGCTCCACATTCATGCCAACATTTGGTATTGTTGTGGCAAATCAGTGTTTTGGATTTTAGCCATCCTAATAGGTGTGGAGAGATATATCATTGTCTTAATTTGCAATTCCATAATCATATACTATATGGGACATTTTTTTCATTGCTATTTGTATATCTTCTTTGGTGAGATGTCTGTTCAGG
>NW_006355707.1:0-604 GCF_000327345.1 Myotis davidii
CATAAATTTGTAAGATTTCTTAAAAATTCTTTTTTTAAGACTTTATTTTTTAGAGGCATTTTAGGGACACAGAAAAATTGAGGAGGTATAGAGATTTCCCATTTACCGCCACACATGCATAGCTTCCATCATCAACATCACCCATCCCAGTGGTACATTTATTAAAATTAATGAGCCTATACTGACACATCATAATCACTCAAAGTTCATAGTTTACATTAGCATTCACTTTTAGTGTTGTGCATTCTATAGGTTTGGACAAATGCATAATGACATTATCCATTACTACAGTATCATACAGAAGAGTTTCACTCCCTAAAAATCTTCTGTGCTCTGCCTGTTTACCCACCCCTCCTAATGCCCTCACCTAACTGCTGGCAACCACTAATCTTTTCACTGTCTCTACAGTTTTGTCAACTCCAGAAGGTCATATAGTTGGAATCATACAGTTGTAGTCTTTTGAGTTTGGCTGCTTTCACTTAGTCATATGGATTTGCTTCTCCCATCTCTTCATATCTTGATAGCTCATTTATTCTTTTTTGTTGTTGTTGCTCATGTCTTCTTTTTTTAATAATATATTTTTATTGTTGATAGTATTACAGAT
>NW_006355708.1:0-604 GCF_000327345.1 Myotis davidii
AATGGCCAAGTTCCAAGGTCCTCCAATTAAAACCTGCCCGCCAGCACTCAGGCACACGTGTTCCCCCAAACCCCTTAAACACCCTCAACCAAGCCCTGCAGGCACAGCAGGTCTCCCATCTTCTCTGCTGGCGCCTTCTCCATTAATAACCCTTCCCTTACCCCAAGCTCTGCCGTTTTGGGTTTTGGCTTTGGCGCACCAACTTGGGTTTGGTAACACCCCGAGGGACTCCCAATGACCAGGGAGGGACCCCACACCCAGGCGGGAATGTTTACCTAAGGGGGTGCACACAGCCCTGCAGTTCTGAACTTGCACCCACATCCACTGGAGAAATCAAACTCTAAAGGTAATAATGCAGCCAGCATCTTTCATGTAGAGAAAAAGGAATTTAAAAATCTACCCATATATACCCGAACCATCTGAACTTGGGCTGCTAAATAAGAAAGCAACTGAAAGGATCGCAAATGCTAACCCCCACTGGCCAGATGGGCCAGGATGTCTGCATATGAAACCCCGTGAGCCACAAAGAGAAGAGAGTAGATCTCCGGGGAGGACCTGGGACGTGATCGGGATGCAGTAAGTTGCTGGAGAGGAAAAACAAGGC
>NW_006355709.1:0-604 GCF_000327345.1 Myotis davidii
CAGCATTAGGAAGGTTGAAAACCACTGCTTTAAGTAATCAGTGTATTCATGCAAGGAAACCCATGTTCACAATAAGAGGAAAGGTACACAACCTTCACTTTAACATTTTTAGATTGCAACAGAGGTGTTCTGTAGTAGTAGCTACCTTAATGTTTACCTGGTGAGTATGTCTACTAGTATTCTTGCACAGATCAGAATGAGTGTGGTTAATATGAAGGTATTGCAACTTATATTCTGTCATTGGCCCAGAGTAAGCCCCTTTTCAACTCCCTGAAGTTCTGTTTGTTTTCTATTTATAGTAAGGGGACTGCACAGCTATATATCTATTTCCTAAGAGCTTCTGATGACTGACTGACGGACTGACTGACTGAATGAATGCATGCATGCATGCATTTCTCCAGTCCAAGAAATTCACTCCATTCAAATTTCTGAAACATTCTGGGTCAGGGGATTAATGGACTTTGGTTTTGGAAGTCAGATAAAGAGGTTTGTTTCAATTTTACGACAACCAGGAGTTAAAGCCAGATGATGTATTTAAGGAAGCAGTTAAATCCTACCATTTAATCCTGTATCATGATTCACAATTGCATACTTTACAAAGAAA
>NW_006355710.1:0-603 GCF_000327345.1 Myotis davidii
TTTTTATTGTTATTTTAGAGTGTACTATTTCTACTTATAAGAAAAAAAGTTTGCTCTAAAGCAGTATGCTGTGTGTTAGACCAGCAGCAGCCTCATACATCTCGTGTTTATTGCATCCCTTCATTGCATCATTTCATCTTGTGCTTGATTTAATCTCATGTTATCTGTACAGGCTTGTAGCCCGGAGCAATAGGCTATACCTATAGCCAGGTGTATAGTAGGCTATACCATCTAGGTTTATGAAAGTACACTCTGATGTTCGTATAACAATGAAATAACCTAATGATGCATTTCTCAGAATGTATCCATTAAGCAGCACATGACTACTGGAGGTAACAAACTTCAGTTATTAAAATTTTAGGGTGTTTTCCCCTTCTCATTTTGAAGTATGTAAAGCCTAGCTATTCACTTTTCTTACTTCTTTCATTTTCGTCTTGTCTTCTATATTAACCCTACATTAACTTAGTACCCACATCACCTCCTCACATGTACCTTGCACCCGATTCCTGCTTCCCCATTTGTCAAAGCTTTACCATCATTCATGCATATAATCTGTTAACTAAACTTTTTAAATGATCCTATATAATAAAAGCCTAATATGCT
>NW_006355711.1:0-604 GCF_000327345.1 Myotis davidii
AAAAAATAGAAATAGTTTAAGACTTTCGGTCTTCTGTGGCTTTTCTATTATTTAAAGGTGAATTTATTACATTGCAACAATTTGCAAATGTTGCAAAACCAATCATAAATTACCTAGTTGTTGTCCATGAACTGCTGTTTTATGGAAATTAAGGCAGAATATCTTAAAGTATATCTAATAAGTACATGATGTCTTAAAGCGAAAGCTAAAGCATTTGTAGTCACGTTCTATTCATTTTTAAAAGAAAGAAGGTTGCCACCAAAATAGGAACAAAAGTTTTTAAATTTATTTTTGAAGGACCATTATTTGTTTAAGGGAGGCCAAGAAGGGGACTCGAGGTCTGACTATTGACCAAAGCACATATATTTGTGTGAGCTAATACAGTTAGCCTGGCGGCAGGGGAGTTGGGTGGAGCAGGCAGGGACAAGAAAAATGAGTCCAAAGAGGAAAATTTGTGTGTGGGTTCTTGGGGACGAAAAATGGGGAATAGTTATTAATATGCTTGTTTTATTAATTTAAAACGTGTCATCAGTCAGAAAGAGAGCTATAAGTAAAAATTAATATAGCTATTTTCCTTAGTGGCTACAAAATAGATGTCCAAACT
>NW_006355712.1:0-604 GCF_000327345.1 Myotis davidii
CCTCTCTCCATATAGGTCTGGCTCAGCTCCAAGGTTAGCTCAGAATGGCTATTTTCTGAAACCATCTTTGTGGATGGGAGGGTGGGGTGCGTCAAATGGCTAAGTTACATCGCTTACCTATTCCTGGTGCTGAGGGAATTCAGAAAACATAGCTTAGAAATAGAAAAGGGGGTGATTTTCAGGAGGAAATTGGGGTGGTCTTGCCAAAGGAATGGAGATGGGTATTGAATGACAAAAATGAACAAGTGCTCACTGTGGTTCATTTTGGTATACCCAATACTTAGAACCCGATGGGAGTTAGGTGCACATCTACTGAATTAAATTGAACCCTAGGATACCAGCTTCTAAATAACAGTTTGTAGGAAAGTGAAATGCTTTGCAAGTTGGGATGAATGGGGAAGACATGAGATATTAAACCCTCAGAATATTGGGGATTTATATCTAAAAGCCCATGTTCTGATTGTTATTTTTGATATTTCTTCTAAACCAGTGAAGGCGTTCCAGATACTCTCAAGTCCAAATCAGTGGGCACCAATCTTTTCATTTTGTAACATAGCTACTCTTTTATTTATTTATTTTTATTTATTACCAGTGGCCTGGTGCA
>NW_006355713.1:0-604 GCF_000327345.1 Myotis davidii
TACCATGTTTGTCTATTATTAGGTAAGATATATTGCAAAACAATTATAAGTTTATTTAACATACCTACCACTTCACGTAATTAACTTTGTTGGTATATGTGGTAAGAACACTTAAATTTTACTCTTTTAGCAAGTTATTTCCAGAACCTATCATTTATTTGTCCCTAATTTGTACCATTAGCAACATAGGTTGTATTTCTTACATTCTAAGTTTTTTCAAGAATCAATGACCTGGGCCACATGGTTCCTAGTGCCATAATGTCGTCCTTCTTCGTCCTTTCAACCACAGCTCATATACCACAGTCCGCAAGAAAGGATTTTTGATGCCTACTGTCTAAAATAATGTGTCCTTTCATATGTGATTATGGGTGTTTTTACTTTTCTCACTCCAAGCATGTGTTAAGAGAATAGGCTCAGAATTCTTTACTTGGAATTCAATGCCTCATCCTATTATGTTCTTTCTGTGTGATCTTGGGCAAGTTATTTAATCTTTCTGCCTCTTAGTTTTTGTCTGTAAAATAATAATATGAGTACTCATCTAAGTTTTGGGGAAATAATTATGTAAATATTTGTCAAGTTTTTCCATTGTCTATCACTTCCTATG
>NW_006355714.1:0-604 GCF_000327345.1 Myotis davidii
AAAATACATTCCCTTTTTCACAGCCCATGATTACATTGTTGTCATAGGTATCAGTTGGTATAAATTTGAAAAATGTAAACTCATTTTAATATTACCCCAAGCAAAACAATAAAACAAATCTGATTTTTTAACTCAGCAAAGCTTACATATTGATACTACTATACATATTTCTATTAATAGAGATAACCAAAAATTAATTATTACATAAAATCTGCTGATGAGAATAGTTAAAACTAGATTATGGGAAGTTTCCAGTTGCCAATTAATTATACTCCAAAGAGCTACTTGCAAAATGGTTATTGAGAGCTAAAACCCTGTTTTCCACAGAAATGATGTGCTAAGTTATAGTTAGGCTTCAAGGGCTGGTCATAAAAGTCTTAAACCAGAATGCATATGAACCATATTCTTGTAGAATCCCTAAAGCCCACGTGACTCCTTGCACCAAGGAGGGATTAGCTGTGGGAGAGCAGGGCTAGGTACTGCTCTTAAAACAAGCAGATCAGTTTGTCTATTTGGTTCATGGCTCTACCAACAAATATTTCAAACAATGCTTGGCACAATTAGGCATTCAGTATTTGTAAGTAAGTGAATGAATGAATGAATG
>NW_006355715.1:0-604 GCF_000327345.1 Myotis davidii
GGAGTAAAGTCAAGATCTCATGACCCCTTGGTTCTGTGCTTCTATCCCTGGAAGTATTTGAAATCTAAACAGGTATTTGACACAGCATGCTATGCAACAGTGAAAACTTTTACTAACTTTTGTGCAGGGTACCTGTCAGCTAAAAGCCCTCCGTATGTCATCTGTAGAACTGTGCAGTTAATTAAACGTGAATTTGAGAGACATTTTATATGGCACTTATGTTTTAAAAAAGCATTTTTATAGTAAAAGGCAAAAGTACACTAAAAACATTCACGATCAAAGTAAAATGCGTCCTCTTGGTTGAAGCAGAGCTGTGTTATAATGCGGAAGCGAAGTGACAAATGGTGCCGCTAAATGCTCTTTTGGTGATTCTGCAGCCTTGAGAAGTGGTTAGTAAAATGTTTACGCATGCAGAATGAATAATCTCAAAAATTCTTGTAAAATGTCCCTAAATTGTGTGCTGTTAGGAGATGTGGGGACATTTCTAATTGAAGTAAAGTATATCTTTGTATTCCTAGTAAGAGGGTCATTTGAGAAGTAAAGCTGACTGGAGCATCTTGTGTGATATTTGAGACTGGACAGTAAGTGGCAAAGTCTTATCCAA
>NW_006355716.1:0-604 GCF_000327345.1 Myotis davidii
GTTGTGATAAAAGGCCTAGAAGTGAACATTAAAAACCTGTTATAGAGAGCACCAGAAAGATCCTTCCCTGCCTACACCCTGCCCCAGGAGGCTGATCCCCGCAGACCACAAACATCCCCCAGACTCCCTGGTGGAGTTCCTGGCTGGAGACTGAGGGTTGGGAAGAGAGGGAAGTTGGTGAAACCTTCCTGCAACCTCCCTACTTTAGTGTCCCCTCTGGCAGGGGCAGGGTCCCCAACTTGGGCTCTTTTCAGGGACCTATTCTCCAAGGTTCCAGCTCTCTCTGGGTTCCCTCCACCCTCTCCCTGCAGCTCTGGGAATGGGAATGGTTCCAGGTTACTGTTAGTCCCCATGCCTCACCATCACCCTTCAATTTATCCACACTTGTATACACAGACCTTCATTAAAGACTCTTTATTAAAAAATAGAAAATGAAACATTTTTTGTGGATGGAGATAATATGTTCTTCATAATCTTTATATTTGGAAGTATCATAATTCTAATGAAATAATTTAAAGTCACAGAGAGTAAAACTATTTTATTTCTTCCCAATTCATTCATGTGGTCATTTATTCTGTTTTAATCAAGTTTAGAGCTTCATAAA
>NW_006355717.1:0-604 GCF_000327345.1 Myotis davidii
TGTGAGGTATGTGGAAAGGGCTTCAGTCAGAGATCAAATCTTCAGGCTCACCAGAGAGTCCACACAGGAGAGAAACCATACAAATGTGATGCCTGTGGTAAGGGTTTTCGTTGGAGCTCAGGTCTCCTAATTCATCAAAGAGTCCACAGTGATACTTTTTATAAAAGTGAGCAGTATGGTAAGCATTATCCATCAGATAATCCATACACAAATGAAATCCTATAAAATGGTATTTTGTTTTGTTTTTAAGTCCTCAAATGGAAGCTGAATTTTCCCATTTACTAGAGTTCTTATAGTAGAAAAAGATTATCTTTAATGAAAACGTGATGTTTTAACCCAATCTCACAATATTCACAATAGGAGACCACACAGCAGATATCTTATGAGAGAGGTTTCATAAGGGATGTATAGCATCAGTCATTGCACATGACTTTAACTAGTTGCACTAGGGCTTCTAAAGTACGGTCAGGAATTTAACAAAAGTATAATGATGAGCATGCCTAAATCCATATCCACTAGAATGTAAGCTTAAGGGGAGGAGCTTCATTCACTGCTAAGACTATATCATTGCCTAACTCAATGTAGGTGCTCAGTACTTTTTGCT
>NW_006355718.1:0-604 GCF_000327345.1 Myotis davidii
CATACAAGAAGCAACCAATAAGTGCATAAATAACTGGAAAAACAAATTGATCTCTCTCTCCTCCCCCTCTCTCATTATTAAATAAAATTTAAAAATAAAGAAAATAAATGCCCATTCCACCAGTTACTAAGTGGGTGAATTTGGGTAGGATATTTAGCTTCACCAACTCACATTGTCCTCATGTACAAATGGCATAGCAATCATAACTTTCAGATAGATATTTTCCTTTAAATATTTTATTTTTAGAGCCCTTTTTATGGGTTCATAGCAAAATTGATCAGAAAGTGCAGAGATTTCCCCTAAGATTTCCCCTACCTGCTGTCTCCATATACATATGGCTTCCCCTACTATCAACATCCCCACCAGAATGATACATTTTTAAAACTGATGAATCTACATTGACATATCATCGAAAGTCCATAGTTTACATTAAGGTTAATTATTGGCTTTGTACCATGTGTAGATTTTGACAAATGTATATTGACACCATTATAGTATCACAGAGAATAGTTTCACTGCCCTAAAAATTCTCTGTACTCCACCTACTCATTCCTCCTTTCCTTCTAACTCATGGCAACCACTGATCTTTTTATTGTCTCCATAG
>NW_006355719.1:0-604 GCF_000327345.1 Myotis davidii
GGGGGGCATTTATACATCAAAAAATATGGTAGTTGACAACTCTGTATTTTATGTACATTTCAAAGTTGTTAAGAGTGAGGTGATGTATGTTCACTAAACTTATTGTGGTAATCTTTTTGCATTATATACATATATCAAATCATTGTGTACATCTAAACTATACAATGTTATATGTCAACTATATCTCAATTTTTAAACAAAAGGCATATTTAAAAAGAAATGTCCTGTGGACATCAGTTTCTTCTTAAGGGAAGAATAAATGGGTACAAGTCTCCCCAATTTAAATATGGAAAATGGAGTGACTCTCCAAGGAACTGACCGGTAAAAAGAGTGGAATCTAATCTACCATGGCTTCCTGGGCAGCCACCCCATACTCCCTGCCAGCAGAACCACAGCGGAGTGGTGGAGAGAGCACATGACCAGTGGTCAGAGCCACACACGCCATTCTGGGCTGAGTCCCCTCACCCCTCCACCCTCAGGACGATTGTAGCGTCCAGACGCTGCCTGGACCTGAACAGCAGCAGTTGGGGAAGAATGTAGAATGAGGGCCAAGTTGTTCTTAAATTTGGGGAGATATAGGCATTCTGTGCCCAGAGATATAAAA
>NW_006355720.1:0-604 GCF_000327345.1 Myotis davidii
GGCCCATCCCAAACCATTGCCTTGGTCTGAGTCAGTGCCAACAGGGAAGGCCTACAGTGCAGCCGGCTTCTTCGTGTCTGCCCCCAAAGACACCCAGAAATGGTAATTAAAGAGGATACCTGCTGCTTTTTAAGGAATGAAAAAATGATAGCTACCACCTCTGTAATACTTATATTGTGACAGGCAATGTGCTAAGCTTTTTGTGTCCAATAAACACTTAATCCTCACTGGACCCTAGGAGATGCACACTGTTGTTATCACCACTGACCAATGAAGAAACTAAAGCAAAAAATAAGTCAAGCTACCTGCCCAAGATCAAAGAGATAGCACATTAGAGATGCCAATTTTCACACCCAGGAAATTTAGTGCCTGAGCGCATCCTCTTGACCACGGTACTCAATTGCCTCTCATCTACTTTTTCCTTAGATCCTCATCAGATGTGATATTCAGTACAAAGTGGCACTGAATAGCCAACAAGCTAAGTCTATTATGAGTAAATTCTGAGAGAAAAAGGGAAAGGACCCAACTAGAAAGTATGGCTAGAAACAACACATGCTGATGTGAAACTACTGGAAGCCTGCGTTCTTCTCTCTAGTTTAGTTTC
>NW_006355721.1:0-604 GCF_000327345.1 Myotis davidii
AAAAAAAATTTACTCTGACCATGGGAGAACTAATTTTAGCATTTACTTACCAATGTGCTAATTTCACATTTATCCCAAAATTTAGATAAGCTGTTTTCCCCTTTTTCAATAAATTAGAAAATTGATCCTCCACAATGAGAATTCTTGTCCTAACAGTTATCTGTATAGTCCCTTCTTGCACCCTTCTCTACCTAAGGAAAGAATTTATTTTGGTAATTCTTCAATTAAAAGCACCTTAAGAATCCAAATATTGTCTTTTTTCCTATAGTTAATTTGATTTGCTTGATTGGACACCTTTTAAAATCTATACTCTAAATTTTAATTTGAGCATCAACTATATGGAAGACACTCTTCTAGGCAAGACACTTAAAAAAAGAAAAACTTATTACATAATTTCAGTGTATAAAACAGATGTAACACGAACTACTCTGGTCAAAATGGAGGGTGTGTCTGGTTGTAGAACATGGAGATGGATTTCAATCTGGTAGATGGTGAGGAATTCTGGAGCTATCTGATCAGGAGAATAACAAAATTAAGGCTATCTCTGGGGGGAAATCAAGTGATAGTAGTGTTTGGGATTAACTGAAGCAGGGAGAAGTGGGAA
>NW_006355722.1:0-604 GCF_000327345.1 Myotis davidii
TTTGGATAACCTGAAAGTTGAGCAAGTGCATTAAAAACAGATGGTAATGCATTAAACACAGGATTGTTGAGTGTAGGTAGAATATGATCTCTGCCTTCAAGAAGCATATGATGTGGTTATGTATAAATCTTTCTTTTATTCTCTATTTATTAATTGAAATAATAAAAGTTGATTAATATATTCACAGTGTTTTGGAAGCATAAGGCTGGTAACAGAAAAGTTTTAGTCTTCTGTGTTAAAGTGGATGATGGGCTCTAGGGGAAATATTTCCACATCCACAAAGTCTTAGGATTGGGAAACGTTTCATCACTGAGATTTTCTTGTGGGGAAATAAACGAATCAATATGATAGTGTATAGCGAAGAATAAAAACCTAGGGAAAAATACAGTTGCATTGTGATTGAGCAGTGTCATTCAACACACAGATTAAGAAAGCCATGGGTGACTTTGTACTTTTATGTGGAGTTGTCATTGAGGGGGAGGGTAAACAAGGCTCAGTTTTCTCCACAGAGCACCATGGTCGTGTTTTGCTTTTTGGTCACAGTATTTCTTCAATATGCCTTAATTAAGCCTCTACTACAATCCAGACACATGTGGCAAATGCA
>NW_006355723.1:0-604 GCF_000327345.1 Myotis davidii
CCACAGCTGAGTCACCTCCTCAATCACTTTGCCGGGGATCAAAGGGAGTAGGCAGGTGCACAGGCCTAAGAAAGGAAACTTAGAAAAACTGAACCCTCTGTTCCCACATAAGAAAGTTAACCCTTTGTTCACATAAGTATGTGTATTCTAGGATTTAAAATTAATATGATTATTTTTCAGATTCACTCAGGTGCTCTATCTGCCAGATTATAAGTCCCGTTCACCCATGTAAGGAATTAGCTCACATGATTTTGGAGGCTGAGAAGTCCAAGATCTGCAGTCAGCCAGTGGGAGACACAAGAAAGCTGATGGTGTAGTTTCAGTTCAGTTTCAAGAGCCTGAGAACCATGAGAGCTGATTGGTAAGTTCCAGTGATTCTGAACCGAAGTCCAAAGGAAGGAGAAGACAGATCTCTCAGCTCAGAGTCAGGCAGAGAGAGACAATTCTTTCTCATTTGACCTTTTGTTCTACCAGGGGTGGGGAAGGTCCTGCCTGAGAAATCATCTGGTCTGGCCCTGCCGAGGCATTGGGGGTGTTAATCAAATGTGTGACTAATAGAGCAACTAATTTTTAAGGTGATAATTTTGTGTGATGTTACAGATAT
>NW_006355724.1:0-604 GCF_000327345.1 Myotis davidii
ATATGGTGAAACTTAGAATTACCTGAAAGACAAGTACAAATACTTGAACTTACTTTTATGTACCAGTACTCAAATACCTTGTAGCTCATGTAGCCAAACATTTGCCATTTCTTTCCTCTTGATTTGTAAGCATAAATCCAAACGTTAACCAGCATTATTTGTCAGAAAAAGTAAGGTATAGATCTTTTAAATTATATTTGAGATGCTTCGTGCTTTGGGGAAGAGAAGAATATCAGGGAATAAAGTGTCATCAATTACTGTTTTCCTGTGAATGGCCTTAAAAGATAACCATTCAGGTTCTTAGGAATGATCTGCCTATATCCTTGTCAAGAAAGAATGATAGGCTGTAGATATTTCTGAGTAGAAAATACTGCTATTTATTGACTTTGAACAAATTGATAAAATGCTTTGATCCTCAGTTGTCTTCTGTGTAAAGTGAATATCACAATGCCCACCCACTCTCAGGGCCCTTGGGGAGGGTAAATGAAATAACACCCATGAAGTGCCCAGCACATGGTAGGGAATATGTTCCTGGGAACGTGGTAATTAGATCAAAGCCCCACCTCTGAATCTTCCTGTCAGTGAACGTGGAATTCAAGAACTT
>NW_006355725.1:0-604 GCF_000327345.1 Myotis davidii
AAAAGAAAAGAAAAAGGGGGGATACTTTAGAATAAATTCATTTTGGGATACATATAAGACTACCTGGACAGAACCACAAACTTTAGAAGGGAATTTCTTATAGTCACAGTATGGAATATCGGGTAGAAAGAGCAACTCAGCTTTCATTGATTCATTCGTTCATTTATAAAACATGCTTCAGCGTTTGAGTACCCACCTGAGCCACATGTACACATAGATGCATAAATACACAGGTTACATGTTAAACCTATTAAGTCCATTTGCTCTTCCCTGTAAAAGAAGTCCAACCTGGTTTTACTCTGCAATTTGCCTCATCTTCAATTTGCTTCTAGTGTAGAGGTTTAGCAAGGACAATCCCAGGTGCAAATTTCTATCTTATCTTACACATACCCCTGGAGGTTTGAAAAACCCTAGTAATGTTGAAGTCTGCTCTCTTCAGCTGGAGATAACGGTTACATCTTGCGGCAATCTGCAGCTGAGGTGTCTGGTCTGACCACTGTGAGTGCTGCGCTTGCCCAGGATCAAGGGAATGAGCATGGGCCTGGAGCCAGAGGTAGAAAGAGAGTTCACACTACATGTTGACATTTGCCATCATCGACCACCG
>NW_006355726.1:0-604 GCF_000327345.1 Myotis davidii
CTGGTCTGGTTCTGATTCCAGAGAGAACACAACAGGAAGAGAACAATTATATTGGGGGAGAAAGGGTACTACATTTTCAATACATCTAATTCCTCCCTTTCATAAGCCCTTCCAGCCAGGACAATACTGGAAGCAAATGATAAGGATGTCCTTTACTACTGTGTGAGAGTTCAGCTGCAGGTAACAGAAAACATTTAGCTGTTTTCAGCGAAAATGATTTAATACAGAGGATAAAGTATTTACAGAATTGTTACAAGAGCTGTAGGAGCAAGCTCCGGAGCTAGGACTCCAGGAATGACTCCCAGAACCACCCTGTAGAACCTGTCTGCCAAGGGAGTTAAGTCTTCTGGGAGGGGATTCGGGAGCCAATTATGACTCTACAATCACGCTGGCCTTAGCTATGATCTGGACCGAGGCCACCGCTGCCACTGTGGGTCCCAGAGTCTGCAATCCCACTAAATCTGCACCTGCAAGCGCGTGTCTCAAACATGAGGCCTCAGTCCTCGGTTAACTCAGTTCTGGTTGCAGGAGTCAGACAGCTTTGATGGGCAGGATCTAAATCCCATCTGGGATCTTACTTCAAATGCCTCTTGGATTTTTTTTT
>NW_006355727.1:0-604 GCF_000327345.1 Myotis davidii
TCAGCCAGCTGTGAAGGGAACGGGAGAGGGTATTGGAAGCTGTTAAAATGGACACAAAATGCACGCTTGAGAATCGTATGTAAGCCAGTAGCACCAGCACACGAAGTGGGCCCTCATCCGGGAGAGGCTCCGCGACTCCTCCCTGACATGAAAGGCAACACCACGCTGTGAGGCATCTTTTCAGCTTTGCTCCTAGATCACGCATAGAAATACGTAGAGCAGAGAACCAGGCTCTGGGGAGGAGAATTTGAAGCTTTGTCTATAATAGGCAGTTCGAAATGTGAGTATGAAGCTGGGAAGAGAGGTTTGATCTAAAGATAAACACATAGGTAGTACTTATAGCCCTGCAACTGGAGGAGATGACTAAGGGTGTGTATAGATAAAAGAGAGATGCTGCCCAAGGACTAAGCTGTGTGTGGCATGTTCCAATATTAAGAGGCTGGCAGGAAGAGGGAGGAAACAAAGAACCAACAAAGAAGATTAAGGATGAATGAACAGATAATTCCCAAGCTATTTTAGCTATTCTTGATCAAAACGGTAGATCAAACCCTTTCCTTTCCTCCAAGAATTCACTGATGTGACAGTGAATGTATATGAATAAGAA
>NW_006355728.1:0-604 GCF_000327345.1 Myotis davidii
CTCTAGTTAAAAATAAAAATCCAATCATTCAGAATGTCCAGCTTTTAGCTTGGGGTATAAATTTTAAATCAGGGCTAATGGATGATAATAGTAAGAAAACAGTTTGGCATTTGTAGTATAAAGTGTTGTGTGGCTGACATTCCCCAGCATCCATTATTTTCCATTAATCAACAAAAATAAAATTCAGATTCTTGACAGAGTAGAGACCACCCAAAATAATGATGGTATTTCCCATCCTTCCTTGCCGCTAGAAGTGACCATGTGACTAAGTGCAATTTCTAGGAAACGTACACTGGAATACAGAGGCAATGACTGGAGTCCGAGCAGCCTTTTTAAACACTGAGGTGGAAGATGGTGGAGCAGTGAGGTAAAGGAGTTGAGGTCCCTTAAAATATTGTGAACTACCAGGCTAGTCCTGTTCTGTTCAACTTCAGACTTTGACATGAACAAAGTCTCTCTTGTTTAAGCTACTTTTAACTTAGGTGTGTATCATCATCTCAGCTAAGGCATGTGGCTCTGCCAATGACAATTTGGATGCATTTGGGTTGTTTTCAGAGGAAAGGAGGGAACTGACGTAAGCTGCATCATTCGTTTATTTGATGAC
>NW_006355729.1:0-604 GCF_000327345.1 Myotis davidii
TTCTAATTAATTTCCTTTCAATGGGCACGAATCAGTGCACCAGGTCACTAATTTCTTATAATTTTGTTTGCAGAATAGATCAGAGACCTTTGTCTGAATTTTATGTTTTAAAAAACTGATGAGAGAGCCCCCTCTAGTGTCTGAAATATCCATTTTTAAACATTTGTGTCAATCATGGGAAGTTTAGGGAATAAATTAGCTGCTTTTTCCTTTCACATCTGGACATAATTTTTTTTAACTTTTCTTTTTGGAGGGAGGGAGGGTTTTTCCTTTTTTTAAAAGGTCACCGGAATTATGGGTAGGGTGTGGATTGAGGGCAATAGAAAACATGGAAAGGAAAGATCAAAATGCCATTTCTACCTTTTTAGAAATAGTTATTTTTGAGTGACCTGGAAAAAGGCCAAACTATACAGTGTTGTTTTGTTTTAGTTTACATTTGTTTTTGAATTGAATGAGTCTTAAAAATACTTTGTTTTGAAATTCTTTGTGATTAGATCTCATCTTAAGAGAATTCTTTCCAGTTTCTGAAGCAAGTTTTATTGAAAAATGACTTTAAAATAGAGCCTGCTTCTCTTCATGAAAGTGTTCTCATTTGGTTATTTTT
>NW_006355730.1:0-604 GCF_000327345.1 Myotis davidii
GAAGCGAGATCATTTCTGGCCTGGTTCCCAGGTGTGACCCTGCTAATATTAAGTTAAATTTTCTTTTTTCTTCTTCAGGAGGATGTGAAATGTATAGAATAACTTAATATTTTGCCAAAAACATACATATTACATGTCATATCATATACCATATCATATTTCTTACCAGGAGATTTTCAGATTAGATTCCCAAAAGGTAACTTTGATTGTAAGTACCGTAACTACAATAAAATAATATAGAGATGATGAAAGTAGAGTGGAATTAACTATATTGTTCAAATACTAACCAAAAGTTTGTTGCATTGGACAAAATATAAAACAAAGGAAAAGTTATTAATAGGAACTCAGGGGACATATCATGTTAATAAAAAAGAAACAAGTTTTATATAAAACATGCACTGTACATTCTTAGACTACAAAGGAAATCTTCACAACTTTTTTAAAAAATTATTTCCTAGAGTCCATGTTCACTGACAATTCAGTAAAATTAGGATTCAAAATAAAATGTTGGCTAATAAATAATATTTGGAAACTAAAAAAATAAATTAAATTTAGATTGTTTAGCTTAGTGCTTTCCCCACATTTCACTCCTGTTCTTTCCAGG
>NW_006355731.1:0-604 GCF_000327345.1 Myotis davidii
CAAGAATTAGAAACTTCAGAAATAAAGCTAGTCGCTTCCTTTGAAGACTCTTGTGGCGCTAATGCCAGAAAGTAGACTCTTACCACAGTGCCAAGATATTCTTAGAAGTGGCTTTTACCAAAGCCCAGAGTGGCTTTGGTTAAACTACCTGTTATGCAGTTTTCTCCTATGCCTGTCTTTGTGCCCATAGCTGACTCTTTGGCCCAGCCTATGGTGTTAGGTGTCCATCATCAGGGCTCTGCCCCTGGTGCTGTGCACTTACTGCTCTTATCAATAGGAACCCTGATCCTCGTCCTTGATACAGAGGCCCTCTCTCTTAAGGAGAACCTCCCTCTTTCAAAACTGGTGAATTCTGTTGCTGGTGAGCCAATAAGTACAGGCGTTCAAGTGAACTTGGATAAAAGTCCGTCGAATCCTTTACAAGAACTAGGGAGCACATGTCAAAAGCATAGCATTTTTTCACTCAATGTACAGACAGATCTGTCTTATGCCATGCAACACTTTATACCTTCTGCACTGTGGGTGAAGCCCCGATTCCTCTATATTTTCTTGTTCTCAAACTGATGTGGCATTTGGTTCTCAAGTTTCCCTTCCCATTAGTGTT
>NW_006355732.1:0-604 GCF_000327345.1 Myotis davidii
AAAAAATAAGAAAATTGTAAGACTGACAGTTTAAAATTCAAGCGTATTAGGTCTGGGAGGGGACAGTATAGGTTATTGCCTGGCCTCATTCCAGTGACTTGCGGGGGAAGGAAGGAATGAGCATGTGATGCAGAAAGAGGCTACCCCGCTGCTCGTCTGAGTGGAGTGTATGAACTTCTGTTGCCAGCGTCACCCCTGGGTAGCTTTCTGTAATTGTTTGAAAACCAGATCACCAAGGCTGCCTCATTCCTGTGGTTAACCAGCAAAGCTCTCCTTTGTTAAAGAAATACCCATCCCTGCACATATTCACTCACCAAACCTTGCTGAGCGGGCACTGTGCATGCAACGCCCAGCGTTGGGTGCTGGAAACAGAGGAGTAAGATGACCCTGCCTCCCTCATGAGTCTGGCAGGGGTGGGGCAGGTTTGTAACCTGACAAGTGCCGGGAGTTGGGAGCGACAGAGGCCTGGCTCACTGAAGACTGTAGCTTGGCTTTTGGTTACAGGGCTCGTTAGTGTTAAGCACTATGCTAAGTAGTTCACGGATATTGTCCCATGCTCTCAATAACCCTCTTAGGTTTGGTAAAGAACAAAATTCAGCCCTAA
>NW_006355733.1:0-604 GCF_000327345.1 Myotis davidii
AAAAAAAAGTCCTTTACCGAAATTACCAAGATAATGACTTCAATGTGCACTTAGCAAGCAAGCATAGATCTCCCTCTATTTATCTCTGTTAGCTACCTTGGATCACTAGGGCCATTCTGCCACAGCTTTGTATTAAACTGCCTCCACCGCCTTCTTAATTCCCACCTCTAGGCATTGGAAAGATTCTAGACCATGAATGTAATTTCCAAATAAACAGTAATACCAGCAACTTCTTTCTCTGGTTTTAACATCTACTAGACATAAAATTTGGTCTCTGTAAAGAAAATAGTGCAAAGTCCTCAACAGGGGGACCCGTAATAACTGAGACATTCTGACTTATTGCTGATTCATGACACAATTGATTTTTGTTCTAGTTATAGTTCTGGTACTTCAATGAATTGGTTGTCATCTTGGGCAAGTAATATAACTTGTCTGAACCCGTTTCAGCAACTGTTAATACACAGATTAGAGTAAACAATCTGTAAGACATTCTCTGATATTCAAGAGTAATTAAAACAGCAATATGAAATGGCTTTCCCATAAATTTGACCTGTTTTGATTAAGGTCTAACCAATCAAATCTGACACTATAAAATAGTATAAGA
>NW_006355734.1:0-604 GCF_000327345.1 Myotis davidii
CTGCACTGACATGAATGTCCTTTCAGCCTGTTCAATTTCCCTGGAACAAAGCCTCACTATAGTCACCTGTTTGTACAGTTACCTGCAATAAACTTGAGTAAGAATAAGATCATGAATGCTATCTCCAAATACCAGGCATATGCCCCAAATCAAAAGAACTATATTCTTACAATTGCCCTCAGTGCTGTTTGCTTGGATTATTGTATCAGTTAGCTATTGCTACATAACAAGCATCCTAAACCAAATGGTTTATTATTATGCCTTTCTTATTTAATGAGATTATATGATGGGAGTTGTTCTGATCTCTGCTCAGGTACTCCTGAGCCTGCATCAGCTGAGTGTTTCTATACTGTATTTCTATAGCTCATCCTTGACATTGCATGCGGCTGTGCCACACCCCTATCTTGAACCAAATTATGTCAGTTAATTTATATATGTATGTTAATCTTGTAGTCTAGAATAAAATGAGTTTATATAAACTGCCTATATTTAATTGTACTATTTTTATACCCGTAGAGGACACTCTGTTCTCTGTTTTCTAACCAGTTTGAAGATGTATCTTCCACCGTAGATAAAATGTGACTCAGCTACTGTGCTCTAGATC
>NW_006355735.1:0-604 GCF_000327345.1 Myotis davidii
AAAAAAAAAGTGAAAATCAAATGAAGCGTGGCATTTAATTAATAATAACATGCCAGTGTTGATTCCTTTGCTGTGGCAAATTTACCATGAGTGAAGAAACATAATGCGTTACATTGGGCAGCGTCTTCAGAAGATTATTGCTTTAGTGGAATGAAATGAGTCCTAGGGCAAATACTGGACTGATGAGAACAGCTTGAAAGCAAGCCTGGAAAGAATATACTAACCATAAGTAACAACATGCCAGAACAAAGTTTAACAGTATTTAAAGAAATACAAAAATATCTAGCACCCCAAAAATAAAAAATTGAAATGTCCAGAACTCAATAAAAAATTACCAGGCACAAAGCAATATATGTCCATATCTTGGGGGGGGGGGGTTGTTTCAATCAAAGAAATAGGCCTAGAATTGACATAGATTATAGAATTAGAATATAAATATTAATAAAATGGCTTGGCTATTATAAATGTTAAAGAAGATAGAGAAAAGCATAAAAGTAATGAGGAAAGATTAGATTAAATGAACTGAATCCTGCAGAAATGCAACTTATTAAAGTTAACACAAAAATTAGTGAAAAATACAATAATTCTATGACTAGTAAAAAAA
>NW_006355736.1:0-604 GCF_000327345.1 Myotis davidii
TTTTTTAAGAAATTATATTAATAGTGACTCTATCAGGCTAAGCATAAATGCCACCAAAATGAGCTATTCTAAAGTTTTAACAAAACATTTGCTGCAAGAGTATTTGTAGATCTTCGGAATGTTTTATTAGTTTAGTAACATTTTTAATAGCAGTAAAAATAAATAGCTACCATAACACAGAGAATAATAAAAGAATAACACAGTAAAATAATAACATTTAAAGCTAAAAATATTCAATACTCTGAGGCTTGGGGATGGGAGATCAGGAACATAAACTTTCTGCCAAGAAGAAAAGAATGTCTAATAGAAATACCCTAAAACAGATTTTACTGTAAAATATTTATTTGACAAAGTCTTAGTTATATACAAAATGTAGGAGAGAAAGCAAAAAAACCTTAAATACAATAGTGAAAATAAAAGTTAATTTGTTTAACCACACTTGATAGGGTTAGGAAGTCCCAGTAGGCCCTTACGTCATTGGTGTAATAAAGTTCAAGGAAAAGGAAAAATGATATCAAAAGGTATTAAAATGTGCTAAAAATATATTTTTACCAACTTAACAATTTTTTTCTAGATAAATCCCTAGATGCAACTTAATGTGCTT
>NW_006355737.1:0-604 GCF_000327345.1 Myotis davidii
TCCTATGACCGCTATGTGGCCATCTGCAAACCCTTGCGTTATGTGACCATCATGAGCAGCAGAGTCTGCAAGAGCCTGGTCCTCTGTTGTTGGATGGCTGGCTTGTTGATCATACTCCCACCATTTATTTTGTTCCTAAATTTGAAATTCTGTGATTCAAATGTCATTGATTATTTTGTCTGTGATGTATCTCCTTTGTTGAAGATTTCATGCTCAGACACATGGCTCATGGAGCAGCTGGTTATTGTCTGTGCTGTGCTGACCTTCATTCTGACCCTTGTGTGTGTTGTTTTGTCCTACATTTACATCATTAAGACCATTCTAAGATTGCGCTCTGCCCAACAAAGGAAAAGGGCCTTTTCCACCTGTTCTTCCCATATGATTGTGGTTTCACTCACTTACGGAAGCTGTATTTTCATCTATATCAAACCTTCAGCCAAGGAATCAGTGGCTATTAATAAGGGTGTGACAGTGCTAATGACATCCATCGCTCCTGTGTTGAACCCATTCATTTACACTCTGAGAAACAAACAAGTGAGACAAGCTTTCAGTGACTCATTCAAAAATATGGCATTGGTCTCAAACAAGTAAGAGAATGTTCAAG
>NW_006355738.1:0-604 GCF_000327345.1 Myotis davidii
TTTTAAGCTATAAGCAACCCATGTCTCAGAAAATGTAGTCATCCAAAACATATATGGTTTGTAAGGTTATTCATATGCTTGTATGTATTTGTACTTATTGTATTCACACCCGCACACTCACATGCATGCACTTATACTCACCTAACTCCCCATTTATATATGGTCTCATAACAATTGCTCATGTTAGAAAGCAGGGATTTTATTTTAACATGTAAATTCAGTAGAACTTTAGTATTCTTAGTTTTATCATTTTATTAATTCATTCAACAAATATTAATGAAGGCTAATTGTGCTAGGTACTAGAAATGCAATGACAGTTCAGTTTGTGATCTAGTAGAAGATACAGAGAAAAAAATCATGCAATTACAATACTTGATAAGTGCTACAATGACAATGTGTTCCCTTGCTAAAAGCACAAACCTGAATGCTGAGCTGTGAATTACTAAGATAGTGAATGATGATAGTCTATCACATCTCAGTGCAGCTGGATTGTTTTCCCCTTCTCCTCATATGCTTATAAATTCTCCGAAGGTTGTAAAAATGTTTTATTTATGAAATATTGCTGACAGGGGAGAGATAAAACTTTAGTAAATGTTGAAAACTG
>NW_006355739.1:0-604 GCF_000327345.1 Myotis davidii
TTGTTTCTACTTTTCTGGAGAGCAGGGATGGAGAATTTAAAATGTGATCTGCCAAGTATGTATCACTGTAGCGAGTGGTTCGAAATTCCATTATTATAAATAACACTGCAGTTCTTACTTTGCCAATTTGTAATATCACTACTTCTTGGGCTGTGCTTGTGGACCTGGCATTTTGTTTGGGGTCCTGTTGAAATAAATGAAAAGATAAATAGCTTCAGAAGTAATGTCCTTTGTTAAGTGCGATTGAAGTCCTTGTTTTTCCTTGAGGCTCTATATCTGAATAGCAACTGATAAGAGAACAGCACCTGGATTTAGTTTGGGTGTCAAATTCCCACACTGACATTTCTGTAGGAAGCCAAGCATAAGCCGATTACAAGCCTTTGTGCATCTTGCAATAGAAAGCTTGCTGGACCTGAGGAGTTGGCTTTCCTTAATTTTTTTCTGTGCTGGAGAAAATGTGTCTTCTGTCGGATAAGTATTGTTCTCCCAGCAGGTAGTCTGCCTGAGAAAAGGACACATGGGACTTTCTGAGGAGGTGGAATGTTCTAGATCAGTGGTTCTCAGCCTTCCAAATGGTGCGACCTTTTAATACAGTTCCTCATGT
>NW_006355740.1:0-604 GCF_000327345.1 Myotis davidii
AAAAAAGAGAGAATTACTCAAAGGAGTGAGGTGACTCCAGCATAGTTGTCTGGGGGAGTAGGTCATGAGAAGTCAGGAGTTGAAGGAGGTGTAATCAGCCAGCATCTGAGGCATGAACTGTGTCAAAAAACTGCAGATGGGGTGTCATCAACTTGATAAAGAATAAGCAGTCAGGCTATAACACATAGAAGGCCCTGATGCCAGGTTATAGCTACAAGTGAAGTAAGTCTTTTTATGCCTCACTCAGCTCTGCCCTTGCTCCAACTCCCCACAGGAGACACAGGGAGCCCACACAGGGGTGTGGGTGCAGGAGGGGTATGTAAGCTAAGGGAAATAGTAAAGAAGCTTATCATGCCCTCTTGGTCTAAGGCAGTCTTTTTAGCCTGAAGCAGGCCCAAGTAGGGGTAGCTAAAAATCATTAAGTAATTGCAAGTCAAAGAATTGAAGTGTAGATGTTTCCAGATTATAATTTTAATGCCTGAGAGGATCAAAGAAAGGTATGGGATTATCCATTGTGGAGGATAATGAATCAAGAGATCCAGGTTAGTAGAAAGGTGTTTGTACGTAGGGCTCCGGAAGTATGTCTCAGCACTGCGGCTGATGC
>NW_006355741.1:0-604 GCF_000327345.1 Myotis davidii
TTTTTTTCCATGAAATAAGTCATGCCTTTAGAACGAAGGTGGAGCATTAATGATTATAGCGAAGACAAAAATGTTTTAAGGATGAAAAGGAAAATAAAGCATGAAATCGTCATCTGTGAAACTAGGAGAATGAAGGACTGCAGAAGTATAGTATGATTGCTTAAAAGTGTCTGGGCCCTCTTCTGCATAAAAGTCTACCTGTCGTTTCTCATCTCGGAGTAAGAAACGAAGACTTTATGCTGCCCGGTCAGGTCTTACTTCTAATTTTCCATAATCTCTGACTTCATCTCCTTCTGATTTAGTGCTCCCTTATCCTGCGCTCTTTATCCTCCACCTTGCAATTCTGACGTGACAAACAGACTCATCTCAGGGCCTTCACACTTGCTTTTCCTCCTGCCTGTTAATCTTTCTTCCCAAATCCCCAACTAGTTCACTGCCTCTTCTTCCTTTAAGTTTTTTTTTAATTATAGTTTACATTTGATGTTATTTTTCATTAGATTAAGGTGTAAAGAATAGTGGTTGGACTGTCATACACGAAGTGGTCCCCAGCTGGTACCATATGTAGTGATTGCAATATTATTAACTACTAGAGGCCTGGTGCATG
>NW_006355742.1:0-604 GCF_000327345.1 Myotis davidii
CCCCCCCTTCCTTGAAATCAATAAAAATATATTTAAAGTAATAAAAATAAAATAAATAAATAAATAATATGTTAAGAAAAAAAGTCACTTTCACCTCCATGACTAAGAACCAGAAATCCACATTTAAGAAAGTTTGTTCCGGGATTTCTGATTTCTGGTCCGGCATATAAGAAGCTTGAAAGTTGCCACTCTGTCCTAACAAGAAGTAAAAACTCAACAAACTGAAACATCAACAATATTCTTAGATCCAAAAGAGAAATGTCACAGGGCAAAGCAGTGCCCCCCCCACCCCCACCCCCAAATTGTAGAGACAAACAGGTGACTAGAGTCACAACTTAAAGGAGCAGAAACCTCTGTGGGAACCAGTGGCAGGTAGGGAAACCTGAACTGTAATTAAGGAATTGCTGGAGGCTCAGTGTGGACAATTGAAAGTTAAAACTCCAAGGGAACCCAGTCATTGGGAGAAAGGAGGGGGTCACACTTGTGAGTTTTACTTCCTGGATTTCTGCCAACTTCTTAGAGAATATTGGAGAAAAATTCCCTCATGCTTCCAGCAGCGGGAGGGAGAAAGGAATCATCCTATATAATAAAAGCCTAACATGCT
>NW_006355743.1:0-604 GCF_000327345.1 Myotis davidii
CCACTGACAAAATGTATATGAGGCTATAATTGCTCCACATCTTTGTCAATATTTGGTACTACTGGCATTTGGTACTACTGTTTTGATTTTAACCACTCTAAGAGGTGTGAAATGACACCTTGTTGTGGGTTTAATTTACTTTTCCCTGATGCTTAATGATTTTGAGCACATTTTCACGCGATATTGGCTATACCTATATCTTCTCTTATTGTCTGGTCAAGTCTTTGCCCATTTAGAAAAATAGGGTTTTCTTTTTATTGTAGGTTTGTAGTAATTTTTAAGAATATATTGGAGCTATGATTTATCTCTTAAGGTTATACTGTGACTGTTTTCCCAGTCTGTGGATTGACTGTTCACTTTCAAAGGTGCCTCTGATAAGCAGAAAATTATTTTTAATAAAATCTAAATTATCATTTTTTTCTTTATGGTTAATGCTATTTGTTTTGATTTAAGAAACCTTTCTTCCCTCTAAATCATGAATATACACATACCTGTGTTTTCTGCTAAAAGCTTTATGAATCTTGCTTTTATGTTTAGTTCTATGATCCATCTTAATTTAATTTTTTTGTATGATTTCATAGAGGTAGAGACCCATTTTTTCCCC
>NW_006355744.1:0-604 GCF_000327345.1 Myotis davidii
ACATGCAAGTTGGACATACACCATGAAAATATGGGTGGTATTTTTTGAAAAAACAAACAGTTAGTAATCTTTAGTGAGAGTTCAGTTTTTTCTAACTGAATGTGTTGGTTCATCTGCGTGGAAAAATCCCTATCACTTCCTCTGAAAGCACACACAACTCAGTAGAAAACACAGGCACATAAAGAAATGGTTGTGATTCCTAGCCCTGGGTGTTACTATGCATGTGTGAAAAAGGTGAGTTGGGCTACAGAGCAGCATGTGAGATGGGCTGAAGAGACATTTGACAGTGTCTAGAAAAATAGTAGATATAGGAGGAGGATGGCCATTTGTGAATAGGATTGTATGTGTTTTTTTAAGACTAAGGATATTCACAGCACTTAGCTGTCCTTTAGGCTTTAAGTTTTAGCTGTGTTTTTCTCCCTTGGTTCTTTCCACTAGTTTTCAGAATTCCATCCAGTCAGCCTCTTTGCCAAAGGAGGTGAAAGAGCCAGGCAGCGGTTACTTATAATTTCTTGGTAGAACTAGCAACATGCTCTCTGTGCAGCCAGTAATATGGAAAGAATAGAACCTGCATGGTCCCAAGGGAAAGATATTTGGTATTTTT
>NW_006355745.1:0-605 GCF_000327345.1 Myotis davidii
TATAGCATTGTTCTGAGGGGTTTATTTTATCTTATAGCTCAGATAAATATAGCATAGAAGGGGCCTTGTTTTTCAAGAGCAGGGCAATATGCTCCCAACATCGCTATCAATGTCAAATTATCAAAGCAGTTGATCCTGAAGTCAAAGTTACAGTTTTTGTTCCGTTCTATATTTGAGGCATGAGTATGCTTGCCATTCATGGAATAGTAATAGCTGATGCGTTCTTAATTCTCTTTACAACCAAAGTGCTGGTATATTATTACAGATATTCATGCCCAAGGGAATGATGCAGTTTCTTGGGTGAGTCTTTGCTTTTTAAATAGGAGATGTGTCAGACAGCATTTGGTAAAGAAAAGAGAAAATATAATGTATTTGATAGTTCCTGAAAAATGCATAAGTAGACTTTATAATCAGGTCAATATTTCTATTGTGGACTTTGCATGTATTGACAGCTTGAAAATAATTTATGGAGACAATGAGAAAAAACTAATTCATATTAATTTTGTTTTTATTGTTGACACCATTACAAATGCCCTTTCCACCAAACCCTCAGCCTTTCTTCCCCCTGGCCATCACCACACTGTTGTATGTGTCCATGGGTTATG
>NW_006355746.1:0-605 GCF_000327345.1 Myotis davidii
TTTTTTTATGACATATCATCATTCTTATGTTTTTGTGGGTTACTTTTGTTTATTTTTTTAAGAAACCCCTTACCTTCTGATACTATAAAATGCTCCAAAACCATCTTATATTTTCCCTTTTTGTACTCTAGAATTAGCCATTTCTCCAAAAAGACCCTACTTATTTTTATGGAAATTATACTTAGAAACCAAAATCTGGTTGCAAGATGTGCTTGTTGCTTCTGCTTCTTGCTGGTTTTGTATCACTGTTTCTAGGCTCTCAGTAGACAGAATTAGGTAATATGTGAATTAGGTGATATATAAATATCTAATGCATACATGCATATATATAATTAGTTCTTTATCCTCTATATGTCTCTTTGTGTGTACAGACACATAATCTTATGCATACACATATACATTTAAACACACGCATACATATTTATGTATTAGGTAGACATTAGTTCATATGGCTCTAAATTTAATCCAGTACCACATGGTTTATTATAATCTTCTTTTCATGCCTATCTGCAAATTTCCTCTTTGATTGCAAGAAATCTGGCTTCCACCATCATCTATTTACTTATCTTTTCAATCCTATTGTATACACCATGACTTTTTTTTTT
>NW_006355747.1:0-604 GCF_000327345.1 Myotis davidii
AAAATAGGCTCAGTTCTCAAAAATCACCCTGCAAGCTTATTTAAATGTAGATCACTAGATTCCACTTCCTAATAATTGCTACTAGTAGCTGGGTCTGAGGTGCACTCCAGAAATCTAATGAGCAGGCCATGGGTCAGGAGAAAACATTTCCTACTGAGTCCGTTAGAAAAGGCTGACATGAGGTCACAGACCAAACTTCAAGAAAGACCGGGCTAGTCAATACCGACCTCTGCGCCTGTTCTCTACGATGCAAAACAGCAGTGTTTGCGCGACTGACACAATACGATTGCTGGGCCACGGGAAGGAACAGATGTGGGGAGACATGTTTTGCCAGCCAAATAGGCTACGTTCTCAGACTCACTGACAGTTGGGTGAGAAGAACGTGGGAGAAAAAGTGACTGAGGCTGTGCTCTGGCCTTAGCTGCTAACATTTTGGGGTGGCTTTCCAGGACCCACTGTGCACCAGCTCAGGGGGAGAGGGGGTCCCCCACACCACGCCCTGCATTCTCATGCAAGGAGCCCAGCCATGTCCCAGACAAAGGAGACTGGCAGAGCCGCCCGCCAAGGGCCACCTCCCCCGGGGGCAGCCCATTTCCTTTCAGGG
>NW_006355748.1:0-604 GCF_000327345.1 Myotis davidii
TCTAAAATCAATAAAAACATATTTAAAAAAACACACAAAACCTTACCAGTCAATACTGAGCAAACAAGCCAATTAAAATATGAACAGAGATTTTATGGACAAAAATTTGAGCAGACACTTCACCAAAGAAAATATATGGATGCTAATAAAACCCCTCAATGTCATAGTCGTTAGGGAAATGCAAATTGAAACTACAGAATGTCACAGCCGCAGATCTATTAGAATGTATCGAACTAACAAGACTTGACCACACCAAGCCTTGGTGAAGATGTGAAGCAGCTGGAAGTCTCAGATGTTGCTGGTGGGAGTGTCAAATGGTATTACCACTTTGGAAAAACAGTTTGGCAGTTTAATAAAAAGTTAAAATAACCCATGTTGTGACCCAGCCATTCCTCTCTTAATTATTTACCCAAGAGAATTGAAAGCATTACAAAAACTTGTACATGAGTATTCATAGCAACTATATTTGTAATAGCCAACATCTGGAAACAGTCCAAGTCCCAGGACGAAGGAAAAAGGAAAAGGGGTGGCCTGGGATTATTTAAATGGAGGTTTAAACAGGAGCCACGGAGGCCCTGGCCAGGTAGTTCAGTTGGTTAGACCA
>NW_006355749.1:0-605 GCF_000327345.1 Myotis davidii
CTCTGCTTTTCTTCCTGTTCTGCCACTGGTTGTTTTTATGCGAGCATTGCACTTTTATGATTCCCACAAATCCTGAGTTGTCTGCTTTCTCTGCTTCAATACCTTTGCCAAAGATTACATCTCTGTCTGTGGTTGCTGACATCCTTATCTTTAGTGACCTGGCTAAGCATCCTGTAGCCTTAGAACTGAGGATGACAAGGGGCCAAACGCTGCATGTAAATGAATCCTCCATACAAATCCTCAGCTTGTGTATTTTCCCAAAGAATAGTTTATATGCCTTAATTATGTTCCTGATTTATACTATGGTGCAATGTTTTTCTCTTGTTAGTTTTTGAAATTTTAATCTGAAACATATATTCATTGAAAACAATAACAAAAAGTAAAGTTTAATTTAAAACAAAATAAGTACCATATTATTATATCATATCCACCAGCAGGTGGCAACAAAATCTTAAATGTTACTGGTAGTAGGAAATAAAATAATTTACAGAAGATGGAAATAGCATATTAAACTGATTGATTCAACTCAATTTCACCCATATAATTTTCCTGAACCAAAACTTTTTTATGTCTTTTCTTTTAATGCCTATTTAAAAGCTATAAAA
>NW_006355750.1:0-604 GCF_000327345.1 Myotis davidii
AAAAAATAAAAGGTCTCACTTACAAAAAACGAGTATGAGCTGTTCAAAAACCGCTTTTACTTTCAAGGAGAGGGAGTGAGAGCTTGTGCAGGTGTGGCAAGAGGGAGAATGTGATCTGTTTTCCCTAAGCCCCGGCCCTCTGGACTCAAACGTTCTGACGATGAAGCGTGTGGACTCGGAATGAGTGAATGGCTGACATATTTAATTTTCCAAGCAGGGAGGTCGTCATGCTGCCTTTGTCCTCCTGCCAATAAGTTGGCCCGGGCACTTCAGTTAAGATACTGCTTCCTCAAGTCACGGGAGACTGATGACCAGGCTGAGGGTGCTAAGTGCGGGAAATGGAACGCCATCCAGCAGAGGCACAAACTTGGCAAAAAAATTACAAACTGTGTCAGCCTAGTGATGATTGCAGCTAATAGCACAGATTACGTTTCTTGGAGTTACAACACTGCCTTAGAAAACAAGGCTTGGACTAAAGAAGAAAAGTAAGTGAGCTGGTATGTTAATTACATTTCAGTGGGAAATAAAATAAATGAATTGGGCGATGAAGAAAGGCCACGGAGAAACTGGTCTGTTGCGCTTCCTGACGAGCGCGAGAGAAGAC
>NW_006355751.1:0-605 GCF_000327345.1 Myotis davidii
AAGGCAAAGATAAGCCTTTTAGTAAAGAAGTTGCATGCCTGGTGTCACCAGGACCTGACCAATTATTTGTGATTTATTACAGCATCCCTTTTTCGTCCGCAAATGTTATCATCACAGTGAAGCTTTTCTCATCCATCTGTATACAATGAACACCCCACATCTGTTTCTAGTCCTTCTCTGCTTCCCTTATCCAGTTTTACTTTTCTTCACATCATTTATCACCACCACATGTATGTGTCACATGTTTAGAAGAGTGGCTGACACAGAGGAAGCACTTTATGTTGACAATGAACATGGACTTACATAATGCTCACTCTTTGCCAAGCACCTGTTTTAAGAGCTTTATAACTATTAACTCGTTAATATCATCATACCACTTCATACCAACCATCTAAGGTAGGAACTGTTATCACTTGTATTTACAGATAAAGAAGCTAAGGCACAGAGAGGTTATGTAATCTGTCCAAGGTCACACAGTCTGTTAGGGATAGAGCAGAGATTTAATTGAATCCTTGATGGGAATTATATACTGTGGTAGAATAGAAACCTTGTCTTGTTCATGTTCTAACACCAGGGCTTACAGGGGTGGGCAAACTTTTTGACTC
>NW_006355752.1:0-605 GCF_000327345.1 Myotis davidii
AAAAAAAAGGAAGTCACCAATTCCTTGTTTGAAGAAGACACAGAGATCACCATCTTCCAAGAGAACATTCAACTGTTCTCATCCAGAATTTAGTCCATCTGTTGGGAGGTACAAAGATGACATGATCTGACTTTCAGCTCACTTCATAAAAGGTAGGTGCAATGGTGCCAAGAGTGGAGTATCAAGAGGACTGGTGGAATCTCACCTTGGTGCCACTCATTTGTGACCCCAGATGTTATATAAAGCCTTCAAGTCTCCTAGTATGTAAATCACTACACAACGTTGCAGTGATTACTTAATGAAAATGCACCTCTGACTTCAGTACAGTTGCTATTGTAAAATAAGAATTCAACACATGGTAACCACTGATATTAGCATTAGGTATGACAGAGCTTATGTCTATGTAATTTCTTTATTGTCAAAAGCCCACTTTCCCAACTCACCTCTAATTTACATGAATCTAAATTAAATTAATGAGTGATTGAAAAGAATTGAAGGATGAAAATGTATTCATTTTAATTATTAAATATCTTCCATATATTAAGCATTTAAAACATATAATATTACATAATAAACTAGAGGCTCAGTGTACAAATTTGTGCACT
>NW_006355753.1:0-605 GCF_000327345.1 Myotis davidii
TTGTTCTTTTTCTCTTCCTGCCTTTTCTTTCTCTGTGTCCTGTGCAAACAGGCTTTGATATTTCCACTTTCCAGAAGGCTGTTGTCTAGTGTCTGCTAATCCTTTAATAGTTGCTCCAAGTACTACCCATACAGGAAGGTTTTCCCAGTACGACTCACCATTCACCACTGGTAACATATGTAATGTTTCTACGTTCTGCTTTTGTAACACCATGAGCATAGAGATCTATTTTAAAGCATTCCTCATGCTCTATTATGGACATTACTTTTCTATGCTCTTTCTCACATTAGGCAATAAAGTCTGTGAGTTGGAAATGCCTTAGTCATCTCTATTCCTAGCATGCTGTGTGGCATAGAATAGACTTGTCAAAAATAATGATTTTGAGTGAATGACCAGACAAATGAAATAAAGTTATCCCACTAAGAAAATGAAAAATAAAATTTCTGAAAAGGGCTGAATGGTAATATAAAGTGTAGTTATTGTGATAGGTAGACAGACGTGAGTAGAGCAAGGACTATGAGCTGGGTATAGAAGGTCACCAGGATGAAAATCTCCAGGTGCCTCGCAATGGAAAATCAATTGTAGGGTGGGACCTTGCCCCCAGG
>NW_006355754.1:0-605 GCF_000327345.1 Myotis davidii
TTGGTCCTGTTACCTTACTTTTTATTTCTATTGAAACAGAAAAAAATTTATGGTAATTGTGGCCATATGAAGGGTCATAATAAACAATTATATTAGCTCTTGTTCAAATGTGAAGTGCTTTCATTGTCTAATAATTTCCAGCAAATCAGCCTGTACAGAGCAATTTGCTTTAGATAGATAACATGTTGAAAATATGGATAATAATCCTGGAATTTACATCACATTTTAGTGTTCAAGACAAGAATGTGATAACATATTGTAAAAGCCATTTTATCTGGCATCTTATCAGGATTTTTCTCTACTTATTAATACATTTGAAACCACTAATACAAAAACAGTCGATATATATGAAACTGAAGCACAATGGGACCCATTAAGGATTAAATTATGTTCACAAATGTTGCATTGTAATGTACCATCTTTTACTCCCACTAATTGCAAGTTGATAATATATGTCTGATAGAACTGATAAGACTTTACTCAGAACACTTTGTAACAGTTTTAATATTAAATAAGTTGCACCGAGTAAAATCTTAAAAATACAGAAAAAAGCAAAGAAAATGTAAAGTACCATAATCCTATTACCAGAGTGACTATAGAATGGT
>NW_006355755.1:0-605 GCF_000327345.1 Myotis davidii
GCAGTGCTATCCATCTCTCTGAGTTTCACATCTCTAATTTGGAAAATGACCGGTGGGTTATGGTGTCATTCGTATATAATTATGGTGAGGATTAAATCAAATAGTAAACGTAAAGTTCTTAGATTAATACATACTAAATAAATGTTTATTATAATTATGAGGCTTATTTCTTTTGAAACCTTCAATTCTCTTCTCTCACATAAAAAAAGGTCATCTTATGACCGGATTTAAAACATAGCGCTTCAGCTGTCCACTTAACTCTGGGCTGAGAAAACTTTGTTAAAAAATATGAAGTCACAGCACCAAAACTATTACTTATGAAAAAAAAATATTATTGATAAGCTGGGCCACATTCAAATTATAAACTTCTGCTCTGAGAAAGACAATGCCAAGAGAGGGAGAAAACAAGCCACAAACTGGGAGAAAATAATTACAAATACATATCTGATAAATTATGTTATCCAAAAGAACATAAAACTCTCACACTTATACACAAAAACACCTAACAGCTTATTTACAAATAGACAAAAGACCTGAACAGACACCTCATCAAATAAGATTATATTCTGGTTAATAAGCATATGAAAAGATGTTCAACATCACAT
>NW_006355756.1:0-605 GCF_000327345.1 Myotis davidii
ATTTTTTTTTTTCACTCTACACAGCCTCCTTGACTAATTTTATATGCACCCATATCTTTACTATTTATTGTAAGGGAACCAGGAGTTTTTTACTTCCTGCCAAACACCTTCCTAGCTCCTTCTCTCCATCTAAGTCTTGAAAAATTAAATGATCAAATCTCAATACATTATTTGGGCAAAAGTATGAAAGGCAAACACAAAAAATGGGTCCTTTCTCCAGTGACTGTATGTCATTGGTTCTAGGTCTAGTATATGTGCTGAGAAGAAGATAGTAAGATTCTGCAATTTGGGTTCTAGCTTGTAATAAAGTTAGAGATCCTGCCTTAGGCCTGTACATAAAGACTGCAGTTTTGTGACCAACACCTTTACTAGAACCCTGAGCATTTGGCACAGGTACCTAAATGGTATTTTGTTTCTCATGCTTTACTGTAGTCTCCCATAGTCTCCTAACTAGTCTCCCTGCTTCAAGTCTTGCTCTCTTCCAATTCAGTTTTCACACTGTAGGCAGAGTAATCTTTCTAAAATCTTATCTTACCATGTTACAAACTTCCTTAGATCCTCCAATTTATCTTTAATAATCTATAACAATAAAAGCATAATATGCT
>NW_006355757.1:0-605 GCF_000327345.1 Myotis davidii
CTGTGCACGAATTTGTGCACCAGGCCTCTAATGACATATAAAGAATATTTATAAAGTCAAAGACAGAAAATGCTAAACCCAGCTCCAGGCTTCAATATGTGACCATTACCCATCATGGCACTCAGAGAAGACTGCTTTCAGCAGGTGTCTCAGCTGCAGTGGCAATGCCTAACGATGGTGGTCTGGAATTCGTGCTCTTTACAGAAGAGTCACTCACTCACTGGACTACATGTTGCACGTCTCCTGTGTGCTGGGCAAGCAGCCAGTGAGGTTGTCCTCACTGACCTGGATTACACCGCACCTTCCTTCCTGGAAGATGTAACTTCTTACCACTAATCTGTGTTGAAAAAGTAAGTCCATTCGTGCATCACAGTATGTTTCATTTTCATTAGCAGAGTCTGAAAATTATAGTAGTCTAACAGCTATTCATGACTACTAATTACAAGAAATTACAAGGACCATGAATGATTTTATTTCCTCAGTGCCTAGCTTCGGCTCAATGCTACTGGAGTTTGGGTTATCTGGAGCTGGTCTGTTAAGCTCTTCTTGTCTTGCTGCCGTTCCATCCTTTCTATACAAGGGCTGGGGCCTTTTTTTTTTTTTTT
>NW_006355758.1:0-605 GCF_000327345.1 Myotis davidii
TTTTTTTTCTTGTCCCGAGATGTCTGTCTGATTGTATTTCAAAATAACTATTTAAGGTGACTAATGCTTAAAACGGTGGTTGATTTGTGAAATCTGAAGGTTTCTCTGGGAAACTGAAGCTGGGACAAAGACAGGCAGGGATCTCTAGTCATACCTTTTTGACTTTAAATTATCTTTAGAGAATCCACAGCTTTCTGTGGGATTAGGAAAATGTAAAGTATCTTTTAGGATCTCTGCCAGCTCTGAGGGTATCAGGTGAAACCCAAAAGCTATCATATCACTCTGAAATACCCGAATAACCTAACAAAACCTCTAAATGTCCCACAACTCAACTTGGTGAACACTAGACCACGTCCGTCCCCATGTCGGCCTTACCCCAGCTGCTTCTTCATCAGCCCCATAGTTAGTGTTGTCTACAATGGGCTCCTTCTCTCTAATCCATGCCTCTGCCTCATGCAGGTCGGCCAGGTACTGCTGGAACTGGACGTTGGCCTCAAGATCATTCTGCCGTCTAGCAGCTCGACCTTGGAGAGACTCCATGTTCTCATTCAAGCTCTTGACCCGGGAGGCCACATCTTCTGCAGCGAAGTGTCCTGTGGAGCAGA
>NW_006355759.1:0-605 GCF_000327345.1 Myotis davidii
AAAAATATTTTTTAAAAGAAGAAGAAATTGACATGGCCCAAACAGAAGTCTTGGTTATCTGCAATCTACTCCTTCCCTGGGTAACCCATGTCACTAGTCATCACTACTGTTCCCTGGAAACCCAAGCCTAAAACCAAGTCATTATTAATTCCTCCTTCTCTCTCCCTTTGCATCTAATTCATTAACAAGTCCCATCCATGCTGCTTCCTATATATATAGCCCGTGTCTATTCACCTGCTTCAGTCTTTCAGTCCTCTCTCCTCTTGTGCTTGGATTTGTGCAACTCCCTCCTTGCTGCCCTTCCTGCTGCTTCCCTTGCCTCTCTCCACTCTCCCACAACATATTTTACACCCAGGGGCCAGTTATATTCTGAAAGCAGCGCAACATGTAAGTCACAATCAATGAGTGGGCTGTGAAATCAACTTAATGGGTCTTGACCGGGTTTTTATTTTATTGAAATAGAAGAATCGAGACTATCAAAATACATTGTGAAAAATATCTATTGTTTTGTGAAACTTTTATTTTATTTATAAAAAACATACACTTATATACATCCTTGTGTTCCTGGTCATGATACAACATTTCTTTCTTTTCCCTTTCTTTTG
>NW_006355760.1:0-605 GCF_000327345.1 Myotis davidii
TTCCCTAGACTTCCTCACGTCTTTGCTCAGAATGCATCTTCTTGAGGACACAGATGCTTATCACTCTCATTAATATAACAGCATGCCCTCACCTCACCCCCACACTCCAAACTCAAATCCTCATGCCTTCAGTCCCTCATGCACTGAACCCCCAAACCCTTCTCTATTTGTTTCCTTCATTCGTTAGCAATGATTACCTCTAAATATCCCCACCCCAAATCTACAAAATGAAAACTCCTTTAGGGTCTTTGTTTGATTTACTCACTGAATAACATATTTCAAGTCCACTTTGGACTGATTTTAGTCCTTTTCTTTCATAATATGCTTTGATTCATGTAAAAAGTAACTCTAATTACCCAGGTTTGAAAATGGAAATCAAGGGAGCAAAGGGCTTACCTTTTTTGCAGTCACTATTAGACATTAGTGCTCTTAGAGGAGGATAAGTCAAGTGTTCAAGATTAGCAAATGCTAATGTTTGACTTTAAAGCAATTTGCACTTTTATGAACATTCTAAAGGCATCAAATGCAAATCTCTTGTATTTAAATAGTTTTCTCCTTGTCATAAACCATAGGTCAATATGTTCACTTAATAAATATTTAAGGTT
>NW_006355761.1:0-605 GCF_000327345.1 Myotis davidii
GTGGCCCGTGGGCTGCGAGTTTGACATGCTTGAATTACATTATTCAATGTGATAGTAGGGTAACTGATTTTTAAAAAATCATAAATGTGACACCTAACTCATGTCATACACCAAAACTTATTGACAACTGATGAATGAAAGATTTGATGTAAAATGAAATTATATAAATGGTAATGAAAATGTATGGGTATTTATGTAATCTGGGGTTGGGAACTGTGTTCCCTAAGCATAACAGTTAAGCACAAACCATAAATCGATAGACTAAAAATCACACAATATTATAAATTTTAAAACAAAATATAATAGGCAAAAGACAAACTACAAGGAGATGTATGTGGCATGAGAAAGCACATACATATATGCTTATTGAAATGTCTCTAAAATCGGTAACAGAACAGTTATAAACATGACTTTTAAAAAGTGGGTCTCAGACATGCAGGTCATTCAGAAAAGGCAACAAATATCCAGTAAACATTTAAAATGCTCAAGCACACTAGAAGTTAAAAGAAGAGAAATGAGAGGGTTTGGTTTTCATTCATGCAATTAACAAAGTTGCAACATTTGTTGCTGATATGGGTGGGGAGAAGATATTAACAATTCTACTA
>NW_006355762.1:0-605 GCF_000327345.1 Myotis davidii
TTTTTTTTTAAGGGTTTTATAATCACGCAAAAAGCACTTACTGAGCACTGACTGTGTGCAGTGACTGATACTAGGAATTTAAGTCATCTGAGGTGCATTTCCTGTAAATATGATACATACAAAACTCCTACCCTGTACCTGTTCCTGGGTGGACAACCTTTTCGCCTGTACAACTCCAGAAGCACTTATTCGCAGCTGTTCAGAGAGATCTGTCACTTTCTAAAGGCCATTCAGCTGAAGAGTAGACTTGCCGACAGGACTTGAACCCTGGCCTAACCAACTTGAAAGTCCAAGTTCTTTCTCCAGCACCATGCTGCCTTCCAGAATACCCAGAGGTACCTGTAACAGGTACCTGACAAAGAACAATGTTTGGGCTGACCGTATCCCCCCAGATGCATGTTGAAGTCCTAACCCCATAGCACACCTGAACGTGACTGTCTTTGGAGAAAGGGCCTTTAAAGAGGTAATTAAAGTAAAGTCATATGGGTGGTCCTAATCTAGTATAAGTGGTGCCCTTATTAGAAGAAGAGACTGGAACACAGATATACACAGGCGGAAGACAGTATGAAGACACAGTGAGAAAACAGCCATGTATAAGCCAAGGT
>NW_006355763.1:0-605 GCF_000327345.1 Myotis davidii
TCTCTCTGTCTCCCTTCCTCTCTGAAACCAATAGAAATGCATTAAACTGAACAATTCGGTCACTAGTACATCCACGGCCATACGCAATGGTCACCATGATTATTATGACTCTTTAGCTCTGCAGGTGCGTTTTATTGATCGATGGAGCTCATCACAGTTTACAATGAAAACAGGAGGCCCGTCCGAATTACAGCGGCGGCTCTTCTGGGCGAATGTGGGGGCGCATCTCTGCCCCCCTGTTTGTTTCTCTGTCCTTTTCGCGTTGTTTACAGCGAGGAGTTATTGTTTTCAACCCAGACTCTATTTCGAGAGGAACTCGGAAAACAGACACGGTGATTTCCCTCCCGGGAGCGGCACCTGCGCCCTCCTCGCTCCTTCACGCCCGGGTGCCTCCACCTGGCCCCGCGTCGGCACCTGAAGGTCTCTGACGGGAGGGCCCCCAAACCGGAGAGAAATCTCTTCCAGGCTCGGCGGTGTCCCCCTGGATCCCCTGCTCCCGGCCCTCCAGCCCCTCCATGTCTGACAGACTCTTGGCCCCGGATGTTTGCGAGCCCAGACCCTGAACTGGAGAATCAGAGACCCCTGAGGGTGTGGGTGGAGATGTG
>NW_006355764.1:0-605 GCF_000327345.1 Myotis davidii
CATTTTGTATGTCACTAACCTTATTGAACAGCAGAAGAAAATGTGTTAAAAGATCTTTTTAAAAAGTGTTTTAGAAATAAGAGAATGAGCAATTAATACTGGCTAGCTGGCTGTGAAAAGATGAATGTTATTTTAATAGAGGTATTACTTGGTGGGAGGATAGCCTGATCAAAGACATGGAAACAGAAAAGTGTATGAGGGTCACAGAATAGAGAATGATCTGGAATTCCAGGGTAAGGTCTGAGCAATCATTTAGTGGAAGAAAAGACTGAAAAATACAGGTTGGAACAAGAATATGTTAAAATAGGGAGTTGGCACTTTATTTTTGTAGGCAATTGGAGATTGTCATGGAGAAAAGTATTGTTTCTAATCTGTGATTTAGGAAGATCTAAAGCCAATCTGAAATATGAGGTAGAAATGCAACAGAATGTAGTAGAAGGAAATCACTGAAGAGGTTACTGTGATTATGCAAGTGAAAAACGATCGAAATCTTGAACTTTAGCATTGTTATTGGGAGTGCAAATGATAGAAGGAAGATGTGAGAGACATTTTGGAGGTGAACCATCTTAGCAAAGTACTGGCTGTTGAACATAAAGATTAAAGAG
>NW_006355765.1:0-605 GCF_000327345.1 Myotis davidii
TGCCCTTCCAATCGGCAGCCCAGGGACCTCTGGCTGCTGTTGGATTTGTAGGTCCTTGTTAAGTCATCACCAAGCGCCACATATTAAACTGCAGTGAGCGCCTGAGGGAGTTGTTTTGCTGAAGGCCTTTGGGTCTTTCTTTCGTAATATAAGGCTCCCTGGAAACCACAATAAAAGGCTGGGGAAGGTACCTTCTGAAGGCTGGGAAATTCCCTCCAGTGATCGAAATTCACGCTAAATCCCTCTGACCCTAATCCCCAACACAGAGCAGCCTACAGGGAAAAAGCTCTTGGATATTCTTGATAGAGGCTGTATCCTAAACACTGATGATTTCCTTCAAGCTCATTAGAACATACGGAAGATTAGAAAATCCAATTAAAACAAGATCCCAAATGGAGTTCTCCTAATGAGTCTGAGCTGGATACCAGGTAGGTCTGAGGAGATGGGATCTAAATTTTATTCTGCTTGTATTCTTATGCAAACATCGCTGTTTTATTTCCATGGACCACAATATCTTTCTAACTGGCGCCCAGCATGGAAAACTGCATGCTGTTGAAATGGAGGTGATTTCTAGTCTCTCACCTCGTCACTTTGCCAGTGAGGAG
>NW_006355766.1:0-605 GCF_000327345.1 Myotis davidii
ATGTAATGTCTAATAACTAGAAACTATGAAAACATTATGTAGTATTAGCTTGGCTTCATAGTATGAACTCTGGGAAATACATATATATTGATTGGCAGTGTGAGAACCATTCCTCTGGAAAAATAATAGGCATCTAGTAAATGCTCCTTTGTTTTACTGTATAAGCGTTGGGGAGCCGTGACTGTCCTAAGACTCTGCTTGGTTTCCCTCCGCAGACAGCGTGGAGGATGAGCTGGAGATGGCCACCGTCAGGCATCGGCCTGAGGCCCTTGAGCTGCTGGAAGCCCAGAGCAAGTTCACCAAGAAGGAGCTCCAGATTCTTTACCGCGGATTTAAGAATGTAAGGACTTCCTTTTCAATTTTACCTTCACCCTCTTCTCAGGGGAGCATAGAGAAGAGAGAGGGGAAGAGGGCAATATACAGTTCTGGGAGAGCGCCCCCGTCTGCACATTTCAGACCAGTCTTTCCTAGATGTGACTATTGTTGTAACCATTTGGACTATGACTCACTTGGGCACACCGATGCTCATACATTGTCGGTACACATAAAGCAAGAATGAGCAAAGGAGAAAGGTTTACTCAATTCAATTCTTAGTATTTTTTTTT
>NW_006355767.1:0-605 GCF_000327345.1 Myotis davidii
TTCAAACCACAGTTTGGCAGACTATTTTTATAATAAATATTTTGGACTTTGCGACCCATAAAGTCTGTAGCACTGCTCAACTCTTGTCATAGGGAAAAACATCCAGAATCAGGGCAAATGGAACAAGTGTGGCTATTTCCCAATAAAACCTTATTTATACAAATAGATTTGGCCCATAGGCCAGGGTTTGCTAAAATAATCACATTATGTTTAATGTAGTTATTGAATTAAAAAATGTAAATACTTGAACTCAGACCTACCATTTTATTGTTTTCTTTTTATTCCCAGTTTTGATAATCTGTTTTTCCCTTCCTGCTTTTATTTGGGTTATTTGAATATTTTTCAGTATTCCACTTTAATTTGTTTATTGCATTTGGGCAACATCTTTTTGTATAATTTTTTAATTGTTGGTTTGTAATTATAATGTACAAATTTAACTTTTCACAACCTAATTAAACAATATTTTACCATCCCAAGCGCAATGCAGAAACCTTACTGACATATGGTCCCTCTGCACTCTCTCCTTTGTATGCACTGAAAACCCCACCAGATAATGCTATAATGTTGGTTTCCAACTTTTAAATATATTTTAAGGAACTCAATAG
>NW_006355768.1:0-605 GCF_000327345.1 Myotis davidii
GCAACCCACAGGTTGAGAACCACTGGTCTAGAACAACCACTGACTCAGAAGTACCCAAGAAAGCCTAGAGCACAAGACCCAATTTAAAAGTCCCAGAAGAACTGGAGATAAGCAGATGAAAGCAGTTGTAATAAAGTACATTATAAAACCTACACACGGCAGAGGTAAATGTGAGGCCACTGTGTGCTATTGAAACACATACCGAAAAAATGCTTTTGTTTTTATGCTGTTTATGTTTAGTAGATGTTTCAATATATCTGTGAATATTTGTATCTTCAGTTTATGCCTTTTGAAATAGATACTAGTCATTAAATCATCAAAAATGAAGAGGAAGGTGAGGAGAAATTTATTTAACTGTCTTAATTAAAATAGAGGGTACATTCTCATTGGTAAGAAATGGCTCTAAATACACATCTAAGATAAAAAAAATTCAGAATGAGAGGTGAAAGAAAAAAGACAAGAAGGATGTGAAATGGGTGAAGAGGTGAAAAAGTACAAACTTCCAGTTATAAAAAGTCATGGGATATAATGTACAGCATGGCGACTATAACTAGTTACTAGTCCTGTTTTGCATATTTGGAAGTTGCTAAGAGAGTAAATCTTAA
>NW_006355769.1:0-605 GCF_000327345.1 Myotis davidii
ACTATCAACAATAAAAAATATATTTTAAAAATGTGGGAAATCCTGTCACATGCAATGACGTGGATGAACCTTGACGACATTATGCTAAGAGAAATAAGCCCAGTTGCAAAAGGACAAATACAATATGCTTCTACTTACATAAGGTACCTAAGTAGTCAGCATACTAGAAACAGAAAGTAGAATGGTAGTTGCCAGGGGAACAGAAGAGGGAGAAAATGCAGACTATTGTTTAATGAGTATAGGGTTTCAGCTTTGCAAGATGAAAAGAGTTCAGGAGATTCGTTGCCCAACAATGAGAATATACTTAACAATACTGAACTATATGCTTAAAAATGGTTACGATAGACTATGGTCAGCCTATGAGTGTGTAGTGGTATCTTATTGCTGTTAATTTGCAATATCTTTATGACAGATTATGTTGAGTATCTTTTTGTATGCTTAGTTTTGCCATGTGTATCTTCTTTGTTGAGGTGTCTGTTCAAGTCATTGTTCACTTTTTAATTGGGTTGTTTGTTTTTTTATAGTTGAGTTTTAAGAGTTCTTTGAATACTTTGGATGACAGTTCTTGATCAGATATATCTTTTACAAATATTTTCTCCAAGTCT
>NW_006355770.1:0-605 GCF_000327345.1 Myotis davidii
CACACACACACACACACACACACCAAAATAAAACAGAACAAAACTAAAGGATTTGGACTAGATGGGTAAGTCCCTCCCAGCTCATTAATTCTCAGAATCTGTAAACCTAGTCCTGAGAGAAGCATGTTAGTACAGAAATATAAACTGGAGAGCCATTTATGAAAAGGCCATAGTTGAAATTATGAAGGTGGATAAGATTTCTGATGAAGAAAATGAAGACATGAAAGGTCTTTCTAGAGGATATCTGTATTTAGAAGAAAAAGGAGAAAGCTGATGTAGTGAAATCCAGCTCAGACAAGGAAAGTAAGAACTGAAAGGGCCAAATAGGAGCCCAGAAAAAAAGGAATCATTCCCAAGCAGGGTGTCCAGCGGAGTCCAATGCAGTCAATATGTTAAGTGAAGACTGAGAAAGGGTCTTTGGAAATGAAAATGAAGAGACCACCAGGGACCTCAGAGGGAACAATTTTAGAACAGGGGAGGGGGAGTTAGGGAAGGACAGTTTACATGTTTAAGAAAAGCACAAGCCAGATAAAAATGGGGGAAATTACTATATTATTATGAGTACATTGGCAAATTGGCAGAAGGAAAATGAGAAACTAAAACCT
>NW_006355771.1:0-605 GCF_000327345.1 Myotis davidii
TTGTTCCTTCAGCTCTAAGGATGAGTTGATTCCTGAGGTGACTATGTCTAAAATATCTTAGTCTTATTCTCTTTTTAGCCTTTTTAGTTATCCAATGAATAACTTTATGTCTGGTTAATAATTCTTTATATTACATTGCCTTTTGTTAAAATAACTCTTGTGACTTCTGCCTCTTGACTATCTGATACAGACATTGAGTCCAGGAAAGATAATAGAAAGTGAAAACATTAAGGATATTTATACAGAAAATATCCTTCTAGAGATCACATAAATAGGGAAGATTTCTTTATAATTGGTTCCCACCTACTCTGGTTAAGAACATGAGCCAAGTAATCAATATTTGTGGAGAAGCACAGCATAGTGATTAAAGTCACAGGTTTTCAAAACCAACTAGTAGGATTCACATAGGGTTGCAAGTTGTTTGCTACACATTTATGGGTATTGCTCTTTGAGTCTCAAATATTTTGTTTTCATCTGCTAGGGAAGCTAATAATAGTAAACTATCTCATAGGTTAAATGAAAAGGCTTATAGAACAGTTTCAGGTATTAGTAACTTTCATTAATATGCATACATATAGCATGGAGGGACCTGGAGAGTATTATGC
>NW_006355772.1:0-605 GCF_000327345.1 Myotis davidii
AATCACTTCAGGTATGACAGTCAGCATGGAATCAAATTCTCTGAAGAAATGTATCAGTTGCGTTGAGTCTCCTTTGAGATCATGTACACTTGGACCGTCATTTGCACAGCTCGGCCTATGAACTCAGTCCTTGGAATTCCTACTAACACTTTGCGACATAACGGTTGTGCCACCTAAGATGTTTCAAGGTGGGTACATTGTTGGCATCACAGTTTTGAAAGCACTGAATCTGCGTCTGGTAGAGCAAATGTGTCTCTTGTCACCAAAATCCTTGAATAGTGCAATCAAATTGTTGAGCATTGCATGATACAAAGCAAGTCGTGTTATAGTTCATCAGTAACGTGTATGGTATTGGAAATTCTGGTTTCCCATGTGCTTGGTAGCCATGGAGCTGGAGTATCAGACTTGGAGGTGATTGCAAATGGCACCTCTAAGAATACATACCTTAGAGCTGGGCAGTCTGCACTGATGACTGACGTAGATTGTACTAATAGTATGAGGCCTTCGTTTGCTAGGTGTACAGCATATCTAACACTGCAGTGTCCGATCTCACAGGTGTGGCTGAAATCTAATTATCACTTGGAAGAGCCAGGGAGACATGCTGA
>NW_006355773.1:0-605 GCF_000327345.1 Myotis davidii
TCAAAAGACATAGAGTGGCTGAATGGATAAAAATCAGGACCCAACTATAGCTGCCTACAAGAGACTCACTTTAGCTTTAAGGACACAAACCGACTGAAAGTGAAGGGATGGGAAAAGATATTCCATGAAAAATGGTAACCAATGGAAGGTTGGGTAGCTATACTTACACTAGACAAAATAGGCTTTAAGCCAAGATATAGTAAGAGAAAATGAAGGTCACTATATGATGATAAGGAGATCAATCCAGCAAGAGGATATAATATTTGTAAGTTTTTATGCACCCAATATGAGAGCACCTAAAAATATAAAGCAAATATTAACAAACAGAAGGGAGAAACAGACAGCAATACAATCACAGTAAGGAACTCTAATACCCACTTCCAACAATGGAAACGTCATCCAGAGAAAAATCAGTAAAGACACATTGGATTTAAACTATCATTAGGACAGATATTTACAGAACCTTCAGTTCAATAGTAGCAGAATACAACTTCTCAAGTGCACATGGGACTTCCTCCAGGGTGGATAACATGTTAGGCCATAGAAAAAACCTAAATGTCCATTGATGTACATATCACATCTTCTTTACACACACACACACACAC
>NW_006355774.1:0-605 GCF_000327345.1 Myotis davidii
TTACATTGTAGAAAATGGAGAATAATGCAAATAAACTATGAACTACTACTGATTTCTGCTCTGTAGAAGAGATGACTCCTTTAGATTTTATTGCCCTATAGGTTATTAGCCAGTCATATCTATTAGCAACTTCTTTTAAGCATTTCTAACTGCTTTTATGTCTGTTCTTCAAATTCTCCCTTTTACCAGTTCTAACATCTTATTAGTTTCTTCATTGAGTTCAATGAAATGTTTAACGTGTTGAAACAACAAAAGCACTGTTGCCTATAAGCTTTAATTGTTAATCTCCAAAGATCTTTTGTACTATTTTTTTGTACTATTTGATAATGGGTAATATACTAAAACTAATGAATGTGATTCTGGGAGCCGTATAAACTGCTATTTTTATTTTATTGTATTTTTAACTGTGAGTAGTCTTGGAATAATCTCTTCTCCCTTTATGCAAATTGATGACTCTGGTAGATCCTTAAACATTCATTCAAGTAATTTGGTAAGTATATGGCAATTTTTTATAAAATGATTCCTCTTCCAGGAACCATCAATTCACAGATATATGCAATTAGCAGTCATGTTTATAGTTTATAATTCTGGCTTTTATAGCTCTA
>NW_006355775.1:0-605 GCF_000327345.1 Myotis davidii
CAACCCTGGCTGTTCATCAGAATGATCTGTAGAGATGATTAAAAATGCAAAATCCGAGTTGCTGCCTCAGAAATGTAGAATACGAATCCCGAGAGTGGGGGTGTGGCATGTGTAAGGGAGTGGGGGACCGGTGATATCTGAGGGCATGAAATAATTATTCCACATATAGCTTTATGTGCTGCTATCTTAGAGGGGGAAGTAGGCATTTTGGAGGGGAGGAAGCTCCAGCTGTGTTTCTATGGGCGGCACGCAGGACCCAATCTTTTCAGCTAGGTTAAAGGGAACTCAAGGAAAAGTATGTCTTTATGCTACCGTCTGCTGATCTCCCACTCCTGCTGGTAAAGTTATTCTTTCTGGTCCTCCCCTTCCTATCTGCAACCTACAGGTACACAGTCCTCAGAACCACTTCGCTTCCCAGCTGGTGCCAGTAGCACAGGGCAGGTCCACCCTGCTTCAATTAGGGAAGCAAAGAAATGCCCAAACCAGCACAGTGGACATGAGAGAAAATCCCTTTCAGCTTTTGATTTCCTTTCTTTTATCAAACTTCACCGTTCAGGCTATCTTTGTAGAACTTGCTGCAAAAAGTTCTTATCAAAATGTGAGTG
>NW_006355776.1:0-605 GCF_000327345.1 Myotis davidii
GCAAGATGAAAAGAGTTCTGGAGATAGATGGTGTTATACTCACAGAACAATGATGAATGTGCTAAATACCGCTTAAAAATAGTGTAAGATGGCTATTTTATGTATATTTTACCACAATTTAAAATATAAGAAGGAACACTTAAAAGTAAATTAGAATAAAAATGTATGAAGAACAAGGAAGGTCACCTAAGGTTGTAGCTTCTTCTCATAGGGACATGACAATGTGGTAGTTGCAATTGCACATGATAATCAGAGCCCAAAATAGAGGTTTAAGAAAAATGGTCCATTTCTCTCTTCGGGGAACAGAGTTTAGAGAGAAGTCTAGAGCTGGTTTAGCAGCTCTGTTCCTGGAAGTTCAGACCTCGATTCTTATCGTGCTGCGCTAGCAGCGGGCCTGGGTCTAATGGTCCAAGATGGCTATGGCCTCAGTTCTGGCAGCAGGATGGAAGGATGAACAAAGAAGCAAGCAAAGGGAGAACTTGTGCTTTCCCTTAGGAATGTTCCCAAGAAGTTGCTGCAGGACACTTCTGCTTATCCTGTTGACCCCAATAGGGATGGCCACATCCAGTTACAGAAGGTGGTGGTGAGCCCTGGCCGGTGTGGCT
>NW_006355777.1:0-605 GCF_000327345.1 Myotis davidii
AAAAAAAAAAAAGGAATGAGGAGAAGGAAGAACACAGGCAGTACAAAGATTAAAAACAAAAAGAATGATGGGGCTAATCTTGGAACCCATTTCCCTTTTCACAAAGAAACATTGTGAGTTCAAGTCATAGCAACTTTTCCCTCTTTTTAACTTAAATCAAGGACTGCCAATTAAAGAAATTAGAATCATAAAATGAGTACATCCTGACAACATCACCCTGAAGTAGAAATCTTGATAATACTACTTCATTTCCCTTTTAGCTACTTTAGCTTCTGGCTTTGAGAAGAACTGGCTGGACCTGTATTCTGTGCTTAGATCTTAATTTACAAAGGTGACTGAGTGACAACACAGAAAGATCAATGCCATTGAAAAAAGATTTACTGGTACAGCTGCCCTAGAATCACCACACAGGGACAGGGGAAGAACATCATACAGGGAAACAGGTTTTGGTAGGAAGCAAAGGCAGGAACAAGCAATATGTGTAGGCCAGAATATTGGGGCTTCTGTGGGAATGGTGGGGTAGGGTAGGATGAACAGTCTAGGATTGGCTATTAAATAATTTCCTTGGATTTGGGGCTGTAGGGGTGGTACCTTGTTGCCTGGCA
>NW_006355778.1:0-605 GCF_000327345.1 Myotis davidii
CCTGTTGCCAATATATATTTCCATTCCATGGGTTGGGTGTGCTTAAAAGTAAGTGGATGGAATACAACCAGCATTTCAGGTGTAGCCTTAGTAATGTGGTTCTTAAATTTCCACGCGTGTGAGAACCCATGCACCCATCCCACCTTTGCCTCCATCCACTCGGCACAATTTCCTGAGGCAGGTGCGGGTACCGACAGCACAGATGCCACCAATACACGGGCTCCCCATTTGGGTGGAAATTATTTACCTTTCTATCAAAAACCGTAGTATAATTTCCATGTGTACCAATAAAACTTTATTAACAAAAATAAGCAGAGGGCCAGATATGGTGTTCCTATTTCTAGCCCTAATACAAGCTGTCTCTCAGCCACATTATGAGGTTTGAGACCATGGAGCACAGAGTGGATTTGATAAAATCATCTAAAACATCTGAAATTAATAGGACTGTGAAATATGTATTATCTCACCCCACTAGTGAGGGAGCACCCTAATGCTCTATGGGCCTTGAGAATGCTATCAAGGCAGAGTTAGCAAGACCTTTAAAAGCTAAGTGCTTGGAATATTAGTAACATTATTAGCAATGCCAGGTATCTATACTAATAATA
>NW_006355779.1:0-605 GCF_000327345.1 Myotis davidii
GCCTCCCTCCGCTGGGTCCTGCTCTCTGGATGGGTTCCTTGGACCTCTGCGCACTCCTGAACCACAGTTCAGCGCACCATCAGCCTGAGTCTCTCTGCGGGATCCCGGCTAACCCTCCCAGCGCTGGTCAGTGTACGGCTGGTTGCTCTGGTCCTCTTTTCCTGGCTGCTATGTTGCTGAGCCCCCAGCATCGTGCCATGTGGTCCCAGCTTTGGGGTGATGTCCTGAAGTCATATCATGAAGTCTCCCAAATATGTGACTTTCTAGCTCTGGCCTCTCCACTACACCTACAACTATTTGTGTCTAGCGAGGAATGGAAACACGTCATTCCCATTGTCCTCTTCTCATCCAAGATTTCTTGGGCATCTCTTGGTGGCCCCCAAATCCATAGCACAGTGCCTGGACACTCAAGGATACAGATGTGGTCTCCTCCCTTAAGAGACTTGCAGTCAAGATTTTCATATTTAAAAAAAATGGGGGTGAGGGAGCTGGAAATAGGTGTCAAATAAATGTTTCAGGCAAGGGAGTGATTTTGAGAGATCATTGAGGTGCAGTCAGGGAGGCTTCCTGGAGGAGGTGGGCACTTGAGTCAAACTGTGGGAGGG
>NW_006355780.1:0-605 GCF_000327345.1 Myotis davidii
CTTTTGTCAATCTTATGACTTTTATCTCAAAGTGCCATCTCTTCCTAATCCTTTTCCTATCACTTTAGCCTTTTGCAGACTTTTGCATTTACTCATCTTGTTTCCCATGGACAGTCTTGTCTAAACACATTCCTTCTCCAGCTGCCTATATTGTTTGACTATTCCAGCTTGATTTCTCTTCTGCAACCCAATCTTATACATTGTGTTTTCCACCTGTACCCAACCTTGTTCCCATCCAACTTCCATGCCAAATTTTCCCTCTTTGGTTTATTTTTCACTTCCATACACTTAGTTGCCTGAATCAGAAATCTCAGAATCACTCAAGAGTCTTATTCAAAGCAAGAGTTTACTTGCCTTGTTTAATTCTATCCATTCTAGCATCCAAATCCTTTTGCAATAGCAAAATGCTATTTCATCCCTGCTCTGGCTGCTCTAATTGAAACCTATATGATTTGAGGATTAGAATAGTCCATTACCCTTCTGAGCAGTCACACAATTCCAGGACTCATGTCTACTCCACAGCCAGAGTGATCTTTCTAAAACATCTTGTTTAGATATTTCAGTTTTACCAGTGAGTCAAAGTTCAAACTCTTTAGTATGGTACA
>NW_006355781.1:0-605 GCF_000327345.1 Myotis davidii
ATCTGTCCCTGGCTGGCTCCTGTGGCATCTGTCCCAGGTGACCAAGTGCTGGGTCCTGCTCCTCTCCAGATTTGGGGTCAGCTCTTTGCCCTGTGACCTCAGTTCTTTGATCGGGTCCAGAAATGCATTGATTTGCAGTTTGTGAGTGATGTTCTTCCCAGCCGTCTGCAACCTGAGCTGAACCAGGCCTTGGATATGATGTGGGATGGGACCCTGGCTCTGATTTTCCCAAAGAAGTATAAGTCATTCCTGGAATGCAAAGTTGGTTTAACATGTGAGAATCAATCCATGTACTTCATCATATTAGCAATCTATAAAATAATAGCTATTATCTTAAGCTTAGAGGCAGAATTTTTTTTACACAATTCTACACCCATTTCAATTCAACAGAAATTCTCAGCAAATTAATCGAGACAGTGTGCTATAGTTATTTCTGTTGAATTGAAATGGGTGTTGAATTGTGTAAAAAACTTTTTTTCTGCCTCTAAGCATAGGACGATAGCTATTCTTTTAGTTTGTCAACATGATGACTTGTGTGGATTGATTTTCACATGTTCAACCGACTTTGCATTCCTGGGATGAATTACACTTGACCATGATGTGTC
>NW_006355782.1:0-605 GCF_000327345.1 Myotis davidii
TCTATTCTATTCTATTCTATTCTATTCTATGCCATCACAAGCCATCCCATGCCATGCCATGCCATGCCATCCTATCCTAAAAACCCTATCTGTGTTTTAAGTGGATTCTTAAAGAGCAGGGAGATGAGGAAAGTTAGAATTTAACACATAAGACCATCAGAACAGTTCCAATGGATTGGACCTGGGGTATATCTAATCCAAGATATTTTTTCTGCCCAGGCCTCCAAGACAAACCTAGGAAACTATGATTTTCTTTTATATTGAAGTTCAAAACTAGAGAAAACCCTAAAACTCTTTTTGTTTTGCTTCATTACTCAATTTGCATTTGTCATTATTTGACAAATATCTGAACTTCTTGGGAGCCATTTATATTTTCAGCTTCTCTCCCCTTCTTAGAGTAATGAGCACCATATGTTTACTCCCTGTTGTGTGAAGTAGCATTTGCCAGAATTGTCCCAATTTGCCTTTAACATAAATCAGAGGGCACTGGAGTCACCACCCAGGCTGACACACATCTGACTGCCTCCTCATCTCTATCGCTGCAACACCTCCCATGGCTGTTAGTACTGGAGCTACTAGGTACTGAAAGCAGTTGCTCCCCACCC
>NW_006355783.1:0-605 GCF_000327345.1 Myotis davidii
CCTGGAGCAGCCATATTCATGGGAAGACTTTGGCCCATCTAAAATCAACCTCTACCCCTGAATTTGACCTTGGCTGGTATGCCTTACATCACTGTAGTGAAGAAGTACATACTGCTATTCTTAACAGGACTTTTCTGAACATCTGTCTAAATGACAAGACAGATGTTAAACGGTCAAGACATTTGTTAAATATCATCAGCACAGCCTAGACTTCAGTGTTAACTTTTCTTTCTGGAAGTCAAGATGACACTGAGTGCTCAGACACACAGAGGCAATTCTACCTAAAATTGGGGTGCCAAAAGACTGAAATTGCAGGGAAGGTTCAGCAAAGAAAGGAAGCTTTCATCTTGCAGGACAAATAGGACTGATTAGTAGTCGGTACCTAGAGCACTGTGCTGAGAAGAATTATGAAATAATATTTGAGCTCATCTTAAAAAAATGCTGTGATTGATTAATCATGTCTGATGCAGGCAGAGAAAGGAGATGTTGCAGTATATTTGCCTTTTTTGTCCCAGTCCACAGTTTGTTTTCTTCTCTTTCTTATTTTTAATCAGAGAGGGAGAGTGAGATGGAAGCTGCCTCCTGCACACCCCCTACTGGGAATG
>NW_006355784.1:0-605 GCF_000327345.1 Myotis davidii
CAGAACATTTTCTATGAGGGCCACAATTTATTAGCCCTATTTGTTGCATAAAAATGTATCCTTTGTTTTGGAGCATTCATGGGAAAGAGAAAAGGGATTGCAGTTTTCCTCTTAGACAAGTGATTGATCAAGGACCTGGAGGATTTGTATTCATATGGTAAATGCACCCATCCATCTAAAGTAAAAGCCGTTTTCCAATTTATGACAGTAATAGGAGCATGCGATCTATTTTTCAAAGGAGCACACTATTCCATGTATCTCACATCATGAGCTTGGGCATAGATCCTGTTTCCACTATGAGAATTAGGGAATCCTTGATGCTTTGCATTTATTTATGCAGACATATATTTTTAACAGTGTTCTGACAGACCAACTGTTCAACCCTAAACACATGCAGGAATTTTCATGTCAAGCACTAAGGTTTAAATTGTCCTCTGGAGGTGATCTCTGTTGAGCAAATACATATAAACTGAGTACTTAATGAGTCTTTCATTTATGGTAAAATGAAACCCAAGGTTTCTTACAAAATCTGAGATTCTATTAGGCTCCATAGTCATCCCTCTATAATACCAAATAAGAGAAAAGCATTAGTTCATATTTTTTTT
>NW_006355785.1:0-605 GCF_000327345.1 Myotis davidii
TTCCATAAAGTTTCTGGCCAGTTCTCAAGGTATCACTGTGCAAAGGGTAACTCAGAGTCTAGAGGAACTGCTTTAAGCATTTTATCCACAGTGCTCTCAATCATCTGATCTGCACAGTAACACCAGCAGAGGGGGATGGATAAGCTGATGACAGAGCTGACAGGAGGTAACATTTGAGCAACTTCATCAAGTCCTTCCCTAGGACCCATGCTCTACTGCTGCCTACTTAGAATCATGCCCATACTGCACACTTGCTTCTTTGTTTTTAGCCAAACCTCTCGTTTTTACTAAACTATTCAAATATTTTGCTCCCCAGTGGGAAGAACCTTTAATGACACACACTTAAGTGGGAATGCCGCTTCCTTCTTAGGAGCTGACAATATAAAATGGAGATTCCTTTGGTTCAATTCCTCCAATATTATGAGGCAGAGGGATGTATGACAAGGTTAGCTAGTTTGGGGTTTGTTTCTTAACTGGCAATTTAGTTCCATATCTTAAAATATTAAATTAATTTCTGATAGGAAGTATAAAGTTTGCAATAGTTTTGGTTTAGTTGTGCTTTATTCTAGACCAGCGATTCTCAACCTTTTTCATCAAATGGCATG
>NW_006355786.1:0-605 GCF_000327345.1 Myotis davidii
GCCAAACCAGCCAGGGCAACATTAGCACTCTGGAGGGCCTCTTTATGTTTTAAGATTGTGCTAATTATAGATTTTGGCCAACAACAAAAGCATTCTCTCCTTTGTTGTCTGAGAGGCACTTTGTCACGCTGGGGTAGCAGCGTAAAGATCTGTCTGGTTGAAAACAGAAGTTTTGGTTCCACAACCAAGACATTTTTTTCTATGAACAGCTTAGTTGAGAAACAAACTATTTGAGATGGGAGATGAGGTTTGACTGTATTTCATTGCTTATTTATTTACAGCTTGTACTAGGTACCAAGGAGCAGCCATGACCCAGACAGACATCATTCCTATCCTCATGAAGGCTATCGTCAGGGAGCAAAGCATTGCATAAACAGCTACAGGAATTTTAGTTGCAATGTGGGCTAATGCTATGAAGGAAAAAAGGGAAGGGGTATAGTGAAATGTAAACTTGAGCTAGGATAAGGAAGTGGCCTTTGAAAAAAGCTTGAAAAAAATTAGGGTGCCTTTAGGTGTGGATCCTGAAGTGGGAAGAAGGGTAATAAGTCAAGTGACTGAAAAAAGCCATTGAATCTGGAAGGAACAAGAAACAAAAGTGGAATGTG
>NW_006355787.1:0-605 GCF_000327345.1 Myotis davidii
AGATGAAAAAGGTTGAAAATCACTGCTCTAAGGCATTTAAGGAAGACTTAAGCTGCATGGTATTTCATTTCATTTAGCAGAACACCTTGTGGTACATTCTGTCAAGCAAGTGAAATGATAAACATTAAGCTAAAAACTTACAATCAAGCTTCCATTTATAGAAGGCAATTGTTTAGCTTGGGTAGAGTAAATGTGAATACGCCTCAAAGTTCATCTGAGACTTCAGTCTATTCTTCAACAAAAACAGTTGTCCTTTTTGTTCCTCATCTTTCCATCTGTATGATGGGTGAATCAACATTCTATCACATTAAGGTACAGTGGGAACATGTACTAGTAAATACTATGAGAAGCCATGTAATACCATTCAAGAAAGCATTGGAATATGCACCTTCATACTTGGGTAAATTGAGCAGGTTTATTCCTTTGAGCATAATGATCTCATCTGCAAGTGCAGAGCCTTACTAGCTACCCAACTTTTTCTTTGTCATGGTTTGGGAGGAATTAAATGAGAAAATATTGGACATAGGGACAGAAATCAACATAAAATTGATAGAACTTTCAAAACAGCAACAGTTGCCCTACCCGGTTTGGCTCAGTGGATAGAG
>NW_006355788.1:0-605 GCF_000327345.1 Myotis davidii
CTTACACCATACACAAAAATCAACTCAAAATGGGTTCAACACTGAAACATACACCGGAAATCATAATACTGTTAGAAGAAAAATGTAGGGGGGAAGCACTTTGATTTTGGACTTGGCAATGATTTTTTTTTAATTGACACCAAAAGCATAGGCAACAAAACCAAAAATAAACAAGTGGGACTTCATCAAAGGACTACGTTTCTGCACAGCAAAGGAAACAGTCAGCAAAACAAGAAAGAAACCTGAAATAAGAGAAAGGATTTGCAAATCAGATATCTCATAAGGGCTTAATATCCAAAATATGTAAGCAATTTATAGATTCTATAGCACAAAAACAAATAACCAGATTTAAAAATAGGCAAGGGACTCGAATAAACACATTTCCAAAGAAGTCTTGCAAATGGTTAACAGGCTTACAAAAAGTTGATCACTAATCATCAAGGAAATGCAAACCAAAACCACAAAGAGGTATCACCGTACACCTGTTAGGATGCGTATTATCAAAAAGTAAAAACAAACAAACAAAAAAACAACAAAAACCAACAACAACAAAAAAACAAGTGTTGGAGAGAATGTGGAGAAAGGGGAACCCTTGTGCACTGTTG
>NW_006355789.1:0-605 GCF_000327345.1 Myotis davidii
ACACTTTCGGAGTGATGGTTTTATCTGAAGGTGATTCAAATGTGCATTGATATCATGGCTATATTACAAAGCAGGGCACGGAAGTCACGTACATTTTTAAGATGAACAACAGTTCTGTGGTGGCTTATCTGCTATCGCTCTGGCAGGAACCCGAGAGCGTTCCGACCGGCTCAGCTCCTGTCTCCATCTCCTGTGGCCAGAACTGTGTGTGCTCCCTCCATCGTTCCTGTTCATCCACTGGCCTGCCTCCTTGAAATGGAACTACAGCCATTGAAATTGTAAGGATACAGAAACTATCAAGGGGACATTTTTTTAAATAGGAAAATATCAAAACTTTCTAATATTCTATTTGGATATCCATAATTGGCTTATAATCGCAAAAGCCGGTTTCTGAAGAAAGAAACTGCCCTTGACCGCCTACTTGCCCTTCACTTCACACTTGCACTACCGTCCCATGTAAGGCTCCACTCCCCAGCGTCACGCCGGGGCCACGCTGGGGAAGGGCCTGTCCTCTTGAAGGCATGGCCTGGAGTCCTGCTGCCCAGATCATGGTTTGAGCTCAGCATCATCGATACCTGCCGGGAGCCAGTCCATCCTTGCTGTTT
>NW_006355790.1:0-605 GCF_000327345.1 Myotis davidii
TTGTTAATCCTCACTTGAGGATATTTTTCCCATGGGTTTTTAGAGTGTGGAAAGGGAGAGAGGAAGGAGAGGAGAGAGGGACGGAGAGGAACATGATGTGAGAAAGACACATCAGTTGATTACCTCTTGCATGTGCCCGACTGGGTCAGGGATTGAACCTGAGGTACATGGGCCATGGCAAGATTTCTTCTTACAACCCTTCCATTCTTCAATTCTAAGGGGGCAAAGTCATGCTATTTATTTACATTTATGTAGTCATCTCTTCAATGTTGATAATCCAGTCCAATTCAAACTTCTATCAATTGTATCGTAAGTCCTTTGACAGTTTACTTATTTCAGTGTGGAAATTTTCTAGAAGTCTCCACAGTACTGTAACGTTGGGCACTTAGATCTCATCATTCTTGTACCTCATATTTAGCCCTGTCTCCATGCCACACCCCATAAATAAAAGAAAAAAAGTTTTTGTTCAAAAGAGTTTTCTTATGAAGGAAGTGCTTCTTCGTCCTCAGTGCCCTGAAGGCTAGCTGAAGTGCAAGAATCCACAGGGTAGAAGTGTAGGACTTTATACATGGTATGCATATAATCTGCACTCGCCAGAATAGCCT
>NW_006355791.1:0-605 GCF_000327345.1 Myotis davidii
TTTTTTTTTTAATTCTATTTTTCCTTTAAAAGATGTTCAAAGTTTGCTTTCATTGCCCTCTAGTGGTTGTTATACAGAAGCTATAACTACTTAAAAAAAACCCTTTTTAGTTTAGAGATGCTGAGCAGACTTATAAACATTCTTCAGATATTGTTGGGTCATACAAATTCCTGTCAGTTGGTAATTCTTCAAGGTCAACCTATAAGGACAACCCTACCCTCATGCCCTGCACAGTAGAGATATTCAATGCTGTGCATTACTGGTTGTGCTATATTTTGTTAGGTCTTCACAAAGAATCTACTGACTTAAAATAATAATCCAAATTTATTTATTTATTAATGAAATATGTATAGGATATCTATTGCGTCAGGCCAACAGAGAGTTAGTGCCCTGGATTATGATCTCATGAGGAAAATGGGTTATTAATTATATCATTACAAATGAGCGTGTAAAAGTTGTGATAGGGAAAGTACTGGGTATATGAGTGCATGAAGAAACGCTAACCAGGAGGCAGTTTTGTGTGCTTTGGGAGGGTAAAGTAGGATTTTTTTTAAAGAATATGTTTTTATTGGTTTCAGGGAGGAAGGAAGAAGGAGAGAGAGATA
>NW_006355792.1:0-605 GCF_000327345.1 Myotis davidii
TTGGCTCTTTATTTCCAGCCAAATGGATCACCTGTCTAGTTTCATTCAACAGTACTACTACCAATAGTACCTGCAAGCACTGGCTAGGCACTCAAAAGTCATTCATTTTTAAAGCTGATCAACATTGCCAGGTAAGAACTATTATCCATATTGTCCTAATGGAGAGGGGAGGCCATGGAAAGTTTATCTTGGGAAGTGACATTTAAGCTAAAAGCTTAAGTGTAAGAAGGTTTCAACTTGTGAAGATAAGAGACAAAACTACTCCAGGCAGAGGGTTCAGTGTAAGCAAACATGTTTAATTAGGAAAATCCCTGGTACTCAGAACAATCTAGTGTGAGCGGAGAAAACTGTGTGAGGGGCAGGATGGCAGGTGTCGCCAGATGAAGGGTATGTGGCTCAGCGCAGGCCAGGCAGGATTGAACAAGGCTGCCTTGCTGCATATCCTCCACTAAACGGTGGACTCGGTAAAGTCAGGGACCGTGTTTCATTCACGTGGGCTCCCAGGGCCTGGAACATCTGTTGACCCTTAGTGTCAGCTGGAATAGCAGTTTTGCAATTGCTGGTGGTACTAGAATTGTTGGTGATAAAATTCTGGTAGTATTATG
>NW_006355793.1:0-605 GCF_000327345.1 Myotis davidii
TTCTATACTTACACAACATTGTTCTCCAATTCTATTTAACCCATGCTTTAGTCTAGTCAGTACACTGATTCCTTTGGAGCTTTATGTATACCGCTTTTTTTACTAAGACGTTGCCCTGAATATACATCATCGATAAGTCTCATAACAGGAAGTAAAGAGAAATAAGAAACAGAGAATCAGGTTTCTATGGCAACTTTCTGTGACACTCTGACTGCTCTGTGAGGTGAAACATTTCCTCCAAATAAAAGACTACATTGAATAAAGCAGGTCTTATAAGGACTATGGTCATCTTTACAGTGTTTTATAGAAGCAATGCTTTCCATCTAGTAGAACCCCAAACCTTTTTGGGTGATCAATAAAGATTTAACTATCAATTCTTATTTGAATGGCTTTCTGTTATTATTTACTCCCCTAGTATGTAAGGCAAACAGTACAGAGATACCGATCAGAGATTAGTAATAGAATACAGCTTACGCAGGTAGCTGCCACCATCAGGTTTCTGGAGAGGAAGGGATGGAATTCATTTGTAAAGATTTTCCCAGATCACATAAATCATACTTCCTCAAACCATATGCCCTTCACACACACACACACACACACACACA
>NW_006355794.1:0-605 GCF_000327345.1 Myotis davidii
TTTTTTCACATTGAGTTCTTTATATATTTTAGACATTAACCTCATTTCTGACATATGGTTTGAAAAACTTTTCTTCCATTCCATAGGTTGCCTTTCCATTTTATTATTTCTTTTGCGGTGCAGAAGCTATAAGTTTGACATAGTCCCATTTGTTGATATTTTTACTTCTGTTTTTCTCGTTATATCCAAAAATCTGTATTTTTGTCTAGGCATATTATGGTGTTGGGTCACATGTTTAGGTCTTCAATCCATTTCAACTCAATTTATGTGAGTGGTGTAGGATAGGAGCCAAATTTCTATCGGGGCTTATTCAGTTTCCCCAGCACCATTTGTTGAAGAGACTGTTCAGTCCCCGTTGGGTATTTTTTGGATCCTTTGTTGAATATTAATTTTCCATATATGTGGGTCTTCTGAGCTCTTTATTCCATTTCATGGTCATTGTGTCTATTTTCATGCCAGTACCATACTGTTTTAACTAAATAGGCTTGTGGTATATGGTAGTTTCCCCTTGTCTGTAGTTTGGATTTCTACAGTTATTGCCCACATCAACCACAGTCTGAAATATTGGCAAGTTCCAGAAATAAACAATTCATAAGTTGTAAATT
>NW_006355795.1:0-605 GCF_000327345.1 Myotis davidii
ACTTTCAACAATAAAGATAAACTTTAAAAAAAGAGAGAAGTGCATTTGAAAGCACGGGCACGCAAGTCAAGCAAACAGAATGGCACTTCTGTTTTAATTGGCATGCAGAGGTCTCCGAAAGGTGATGGATTACAACAACTGGGCCTTCCTCCTTGCACCCTTCTAGAGTCCATCATTAAAACTCTAGCTCAGGAATCAGTGTCTCTCATATGCAAACAACTGAGACATGGCAGGGGTTGGGGAGTGAGGGGGGTTAATTGTTAAAAACAAGTAAATTAGATGTAAGATAAAAGTTTATAAATTAACTTTTCAACAACAACTTTGCTTTACAATATGTCTACTTATAAATAGTTTCCAAAATCATTTTGATAACTTCCCACTTAAAAGTTATACTTAGATCTGTTAAATGATAGTGCAGGGGCCCTGGCCAGAGTACGCAGGATTTTCAAGGCCAAACTGAGTGTAGGAATCCTAATCAAAGTGTTCAAGGCTAATTTGCTATACTCAGGTGCAAACGCAAGGACACAACAAGCTATTCACTGCACAGGCGTGCCTTTCTGTAGCCCGAATATTGAGGTCACTATTTGGCATAAAGCCTCTTTTGT
>NW_006355796.1:0-605 GCF_000327345.1 Myotis davidii
CTTCCTCTCTGAAATCAATAAAAATGTATACATAAAAAAAGAAAAGTAATTATTTAGCTTGCACATTTTACATCTAGTACTCTTCAGGAGTCCAAGTAACACTTATGAGGTCAGCAGAGCCGATGGCAATGAGGACGGACGGACTTGTTTATTCACTTTGTCAAACTGAAACACATTATGAAATCAAGCCCAGAGACCATTTACTAAAAAAGGAACTTCAAAAATGATAATTGCTCAACTTGAAAACTGCAACGTTTCAATTTTGAGTTAAGAACAGGGGCTAATGACACTATCTCCAACCCTGATATTTTCTAGCTGTATCATCCAAATGACAGCTACAAATATTTCAAACTTATCTGCTCCTTAATAAGGCAATACATCACAATTTAATTTATGTAATATCTTCTCTTCCATCTCCTCTGATGTCTGTTCAACAATAGTGAAATACCCGGAGACAATGTGATACTTTAATAACAGAATAAAACTAGCACTAATATCATATTTGGTTTTGTAAGGCTTCTCAAAATGAATGATCAATTTAATCTAACATGATAAATTTTCATCCTCAAAGGATGAAGGGCACCTGCAGGCATCCACTTTGGGAT
>NW_006355797.1:0-605 GCF_000327345.1 Myotis davidii
GACCACTGGGCTAGTCCTTTCTCCTGCTCCTACTACAATCACTAGTCAAATAGCTTAGATGATATTTCCTGACAGTTATGTGGCAAATGACACTTTCTGCATTTTAGAAATGAGGAAACATGGGATCAAGGAACTGTCTCTCAAGCTTCATAGCAACTAAGAGCCAAAGCTGGAAGCGGGCCCTGGTAGGGCAATCATGTCTTTCAAAGTTGCTGCACTTTCTCCTACATTATTGGGCCTCCCCACAGTTCATATATGTCTAGAAAGGTCTGACATCCTATTAAGTGCTCTGTGCTTCATGTATGACTCACCCTTGTCTTTTTCCTCTACTGTTGTTCATGTTCACTGAACCCGACCAGGTGTCTTGAGCATCCATGCACTGGTGACTTCAGTGAATGGGGTTATTACTTGCAATGCAAAATAATTACTGATTTTGTGAGACTAAGTGATCAAATGAATGATATTTGTCATATGGACACAAGGCTCATCCTATATGATTAAACACACTGAAGTGGTTGAAAAGTATTTGCCTCACTTGAAATTATTAGTAGAAAAAGTGTGGTGAAATTATCTCCTTTTCCTTCAGGATTCCAAATCCACACCTG
>NW_006355798.1:0-605 GCF_000327345.1 Myotis davidii
GATAGATATACACACATATGTACATATTTAACACACATATTTTTTAATTGTTTTATTTTTTGTTTTAAATAAAGACAAAGATACCTCTTCTGAACTTAGGCATCATGTAGAGGCTTCAAGTTGAAGAGAAAGCAAACTCTGGAAGCCACACCTTTTCATAGAGGAGGTTAGCTTCAACAAGTTTTTCTCGCTTGTCTGCTACCTAATTTCTGTTGTTCTAGCAGCCTCACTTTTCAAGTTGATCAGCTGGTCCACACTGACTATTGAAGGAATAGCTGGTATTGCAGACAGTGGGTTGGGCAGACTCCCTACTTGGAAACATTCCTGTTTTGTTCCCCTTTCCCCTCAGACAAGACTTGGAGCGAGGAAAAGAAGAGTAGAACTAGACCCTACAGATTAGACCAGTGCTTCTGAAGCTTGGCTGCATATCACAAATAATTTCTAAGAGTGATTAGATCAGAGATACTCAATCTTTAGGATTTCATAGGCCAGTAAATTTCCAAAAATATTTTGAGGACAACTAGGATTACAATTTTTTAAAGTAAGGATTGTAAAAACATTCCATTTAATATCATTTTATAAAAGGATATTTTAACACCAAAAAA
>NW_006355799.1:0-605 GCF_000327345.1 Myotis davidii
TTCATTCATTCACATCTACTTTGGAATGTAAGCTCCTTGAGAAGAATGTTGGCCCCAACATAGGTGCTCAATAAATTAAATAAGTTAAATGAATAAAGGTGACTGAAATTTCAGGAATTTAATTTCTGGTTCACTATTCTAATTATATTCACTGGTTAGATGAACAATTATTTGCTCATTTTCATTACACTATGTTAATCATAAATCATTTTATTCATTGGGAGAGTTATATATTAATACTTTGCTTTAAAGCAAAATTAATATTGATGTAAATATCAGTTGTCTATAGCTCTATTTTTTTTCAAAACTATATTAATGTATCTCCTTATTCTTCTCAACGATTTAAATGCCAGTAACTTCTACAGCATGTCCTTGAGAGGAAGTCAGCATTGCTTCTTTGGTAGATTAAAAAAAAATTAGTGCGTTAGAAATAAAATTATTTTATGTCATGTACTTGGTATGCTCATCCATTTCCTTCTTTTAGAAACACTAAACCTCTGTTTTCACTGTATTACATTTTCCTTGTTCCTACTTCCTGCTCACATGTTCTTTCTTTTTTATTTTTTGACTGACCTCTGAGCCCTCTTGCTTTCTTACCTCTGAGA
>NW_006355800.1:0-605 GCF_000327345.1 Myotis davidii
TGTGTGTGTGTGGGGGGGAGGTTTAATATTTTCTAGCTTTCACTAGCTTCTCCAATATACATTTATCATCTTTTATTGAAAACAAGGTGCCTCCACTCATCTTTTGGTGATGGTCTCTCATAAATGTTAAAGAGATCTGGATATTCTTCTTTATTTGCTAGCATCGAATTTCCTGCCTTTGTTTTGGATGTCTTGTTTGTCACTTTTAATAAGTAGTTGTTAATTGGTTGGCTAGTCTCAAAAGAGGATCATTACATATTTGGACCAGTGTGTATTCCTTAAGTCAGTTCTTATCATTTCTTTCCCTCACTCATTGAACAAGCTCTTATCAAGTGCTCATTGTGAGCTAAAACACATTTAAAATTCATATAGAGTTACAGGTACCCAGGTGAGTTGAATACAGATGATGTCTTCCAGAGTACAAGCAGAATAGGAAGGGTCCCTGAAGGGCAGTGGATTGCAGATAATTCTTTTTGTGATGCACATCAAGTAATACATTTAACACTGCAACAAACATACTTATACACCACACACATATACACATTTATAACTGAAACATAAGTATAATTTATAACTGTGCCGGGAGCCGGTCCATCCTTGCTGTT
>NW_006355801.1:0-605 GCF_000327345.1 Myotis davidii
AAAAAAAGCACACTGGTATAACACTAAAGTGTTTTAAGGCCATTCATAATGAGGTTGAACTTTAGTATAGGTAGCTAGTTATAAATAAAGGAAAGGAGCAAATGAATCAGACATTAAGCCTGCTTCATTAGGAAGCTGCAGCATTCACAGGCTCCCCAGGAGACCACAGTATCAGGGAAAACATCCCAGAAGAACAGCTGACTGGTACCAGAATTATTTGGGAAATGGAGAATTCCTCTGCTGGTCACATGCACAGTAGAAACCAGATGGTGCAGCAGCACTTTGACATGCACAGTAGGAGCCACAATAGTAAAGGTAAAGAGGAGGTGACTCATCTGGGAAAAGACTGGGGAGGTTAGGGGGAGTGCCCAGCACAAGCCTGGAAGGACTGGGAAACAGACTGCCTAGTTTGAAGGCGTGCCTGGTTTTTCCCTGGCCCGGGGAATATAACCAAAGCTTAACAAAGGCTTCTGTGGATGATAAGGGGCCACAGGCTACCTGACTAGCTCAGGGAAGGCCTGTGTGACAGCCTTGCAAACTCCGAGACCTGAAGTAACTACAAAGAATGGTCTGAAATTAAAAGTTTTTAAACTAAAAAGCAGTTT
>NW_006355802.1:0-605 GCF_000327345.1 Myotis davidii
GAAAAACCTTATGAATGTAATGAATGTGGGAAAATGTTTAGTCAGCCTTCATATCTTAGTCAACATAAAAAAATTCACACTGGAGAAAAACCCTATAAGTGTAACGAATGTGGAAAGGCCTTTATTGCTTCTTCATCACTGATGGTACATCAGAGAATTCATACTAAGGAGAAACCTTATCAGTGTAATGTCTGTGGAAAATCTTTTAGCCAGTGTGCACGCCTTAATCAGCACCAGAGAATTCAAACTGTAGAGAATCCCTATAAATGTAGTGAATGTGGGAAGGCTTTTAGTGATAAGTCAAAACTTGCACGACATCAAGAAACTCACAATGGAGGGAAACCCTACAAATGTAATGATTGTGGGAAAGCCTTCAGGAATAAGTCATATCTTAGTGTACATCTGAAGACCCATACTGAAGAGAAACCATATAAATGCAATGAGTGTGGGAAATCCTTCAAGAATACCACAATTTTTAATGTTCATCAGAGAGTTCATACTGGAGAGAAGCCCTTTAGATGTAATGAATGTGGAAAAGCCTATAGAAGTAATTCAAGCCTTATTGTACATATAAGAACTCATACTGGGGAAAAACCCTATGAATG
>NW_006355803.1:0-605 GCF_000327345.1 Myotis davidii
ATTATATTAAAATCTCACCCTCTCCCCAAAATGAAATTTATTGAAAAGAGAAACTAAAGCATTGTGCTGACATCAGACACATCTGGGTTCAAATCCGGATTTGAACTGGCTGGACATACTCATCAACTACATGACTCTGCTATGCGAACCTAAGCTTCAGTTTCCTCACCTGTAACAAGGACATTTACAAGCTGGTATGACAGTTATTACCTCACGGGGTTACGGTAAAAATTAAATTAGATAATACACATAAAGTGCTTAGCACTTGCCACGTAAAAGCACTAATAGAGGCCTCTAGGTTATTATTTTTATAAAGGAATTTATTTAGCAGATTTCTACTTTCAAAATAGTCAAAGATTTCTCAAGCATAAGCTTCCACTTCTAATGGTGAGCCTTTTGGACTTAAAAAAACTTAACATGATTAAGTTATTTATATTTCAGAAGCAAGTTTTCTTGCTAAAGTCATCAATTAATTTAAAGCACTTAGAAAATGAAGGTCATGACAATACTATGTATGCGGTCCACTTTACTATACTTCTCTAAATATAAGCAACAATAGTGATGCAATTAGGATGCTAACTGGCTGGACATCCTTTATCTGCTTG
>NW_006355804.1:0-605 GCF_000327345.1 Myotis davidii
TAAAGAAAGAAACACAATAATAGTTGATACATCTAAAGAATAGAAAGAAGAAAAAATCAGTATATATAATGAGAGACCCAATAGAAAACAAATGGGTGCATGAGTAATGAAATTGTAAATGCAATCATCTTTACCTCTCTCTACCACCCCCAATGGTTTCCCATTGCAGTTAGAATAAAATCCCACCTGTTTTCATTCCCCTTCTGTCTGACTTCTCTCTAGGCTCAGGAGCTTTGTTGACCCTGGAATGTGTCAAACTCTCTCTCCCCTCCAGGCCCTTGTGCTCAGTCTTCTAACTAGATGGCTGCTTTCCCACATATTATTGGCTCTAACATAACCTTCTCAGTACGACCTCCTATTACCATACTCTAAATTAACCTATTTAGCAATTCTACCCTAGGCTATCACATCGCCCTTGTTTTTATTTTTATCTTTATAAGACTGATTCTCTGTAAATTTATCTCTGCTATTTTTTTTAACTTCATATGGTTTTTCTACTCTACCACAATATAAGCTCTATAGAAACAAGGACTTTATCTGTTTCAATTCATAGAGCATGCTGTGCATGAAGTAAAATGAATGAGTGAGTGAATGAATGAATGAAT
>NW_006355805.1:0-605 GCF_000327345.1 Myotis davidii
AATAAATCTTTATTGTTAAAAGTATTACATATGGCCCCTTCCCCTCTACCCCTTCCCATTGCCCTCTCCCCTTCAGCCCTCACCAGATCTTTACCTCCCACTATCTATGCCCTAGGGTTATTGTTTGTTGATGTTGATTCAGGCCTCTTCTAGAGCAAAAGGACACAGAGGCTTAGGCTTCATATTCATTGTTCCCACAAGGCAAGGCCAGAGACCGCTAAAGAAGAAAATTCATTTTGCTAATGACACTGCATGGAGAGTATCACTGAGAGGAAAAGTGATGTTTGAGTGCCACAACTGCTTAACAGGTCATCCTGTAAGAGGAACAGTAGGTCCATCTATCTGTTTGAGAACTAAAATCTGAGGAGTCATTTTCATATTTATCTCCCCTTTTCTCCTAGAATCTAACTGGACAGCAATGAATATCAGGGAACTGTTTTGAATAATACAATAACTATTATCTGGTGAGGGCTAATCAGGCTCTGTACTGTCTGCTTTCTATTGATGGGCTCCTGTAAGCCTCACTTTAACCTTATATGGTAAATAGTATTAGCTCACTCTCCAATGGGGAAACTGAGGCTTCTAGCCAGCAAGTAGTAGTGAAA
>NW_006355806.1:0-605 GCF_000327345.1 Myotis davidii
TTTGAATACATGGTTGGTTTCCCTGGCAACGAACCCCTGGCTTTCAAAAAGTCATTCCATTAACATAGTGGGGAAAATGGGCATGTCATGAATAACAAGCAACACTTGTTTCACTTTAATAGCTCTGAAGTGATTTCAGGAGCTGAGAAAAAGAGACCAAATGTAACAAAAGATGTTCCCATTGTTCTTAGAAAATTTCATGGGTTTGAGGAATCGTGAGGCAGGAACCATGAATGAAGATAAAATAAATGAAAAATATATTTGCTCATCAGAAAAACCAAATGTATATATTTCTTATGAACCACAATATCGCAGTATCCTCTCAAATACTTAACAGGTTACTGACCAGGGCATATGTGTAAAGAAACTAACTGAAACCAAAGAAATGACCACAGAAGTATAAGAGGAATCAAACCCAGTATTCACACATGGCCTGTTCATAGCCACAGTGAAATAACTCATAGTTCACAGAATATATAATTAAGTAGAAAATTTGGAAGAATAAAGTCCCAGTAGTGGGTAGTAATTAATAATTGGTTTTAAGTTAAATGTTGTCTGGTCATGCCTGACAATTTTTTTTTTAATTAATCCTCACCTGAGGATAT
>NW_006355807.1:0-605 GCF_000327345.1 Myotis davidii
AAAAAAAAAAAAATTGAGGTTGTGAAATGGCATGGTCAGCACAGAAAGGGCACATGAATTTGCACCATACAGGTGGGAAGTATTAAAAGTGAAAAAACTTATGAAATAGGCTGATCCTCAGAGTGAAAGAAGAGGCTGGTATATAGCAGGTTAGGTGCTCATTAAATACTTCCTGAAAATATCAAATTCAGTGGTATCAGAAGGTCATGAGAACAAGAGAAATGGAAGCATATATTGTGAGCAACTAACTATACTTCATCCACAAAATGCCTCTCACACAGAACAGCTTTATCCAAAAGTGCAAAATTCTGCAAGCTAGCAGTTAGCCATGAATTAAACTATCACTCACACAAAGTCCCACATTGGAAATCTGTCAAATAAAGAGCACTTTTATACCACCACCAATGCTCATAACTACGGACAACTCAACAGGAAGGACCAAGTGTCCAAACCCTGTTTAGGTGTCCAAATGACTCAATCTTGGACCAAGGATGTTCTAAACTACTTACCTCATTCTTTGTCTTGATATATACATTGAGTTCTTACTCATTCTTCCTTCTTTTTAAAGATACAGTGATTTTAAAAATATATTTTTTATTGATTTC
>NW_006355808.1:0-605 GCF_000327345.1 Myotis davidii
ACAAATTTCATGCACCAGGCCTCTAGTGTGTTTATAAGAATCATTTTCCAGCCAGTTGTCTGTAAGTCAGAACTCAAATAGCTACCAAAACCATATCAAATGTAACTGTTCATGCTGGCAGCCAGGGTACAAGTTGTATTGCATCTGTAGTATAAAACACCATACAGATCTTCTCTTCATGATCTTGAATCATGGCATGTTTTTGTGAATACCTATTTAGTCTGGCTTATAGACCACTGGGGAACAGTGATGTCATAGAATTAGGCTACAGCCTCTTTCTATACCATTGTGAGAAGAGTGATTGGCTGTCCATAACCCAATGGTTTCAAAACAGCCATAACCCACGTTAAGAAATGCATTTTACCTTTTAGACTAGTACACACACACATGCACACACACAGTCACTTGTACAGGCACATAAATCAAACAAAAATTTCACAACGCAAGATTTTCTTTTATAATGTGTGAGGGATTCTGTCTACTGCAATACTATTCTCTTTTATTCTATTTGATTTTTTATGCTGGTTATGGAAGACTAAATTAATTTCTTACATTGCCTGAGAATTAGAGAGTACTTAAAGGCACATTACATATCATATCATTCT
>NW_006355809.1:0-605 GCF_000327345.1 Myotis davidii
CTTTTTCCTTCTTTTCTTTGCCCCAATTGCTTTCCTCCAGACTTCAGTGCCTCTCTGCCGCTTTCTGCTTACTGGCTTACGAGGGCGAAGCACATATCCAGCTGAGAAAATGACAGGTTGCAGAATGTTTACATAGCATTAAATCTAACCACATATATGCCCTGATCTGGACTTGGCACCTCCCCATAAAGAAGAGATACTTATTTATATACAAGGTGTTTTTACAACCTAGTTCTTGAAGCAGTTGCTGGGTAATTTCAATCCTCTTTCACAATGCATTCACAACAAATACCATGTGTCAGAGATTCTAGATTATCCTTCCCAATGTAGTCCAAGGAGTTCAACTGACAAGTTATTTCTGGTTTTTTTTGTATCAACCTGTATTTCTTGTGTACAAATATCTAAAGATTGCTTCAGTTAATACCGTCTATGAACCTGCTTGCAGCTCTAGGTATATAAAAGGTGTGATGTGGTGAAAAGCTAAAGGCTTAGGGAAGACCAAGATAGAAGAGGTTGTTTAGAAAATGCAGAATGTGCAGCCCAGTTGCTGTTGCTCAGTGACTGAATGTCGACTATGAACCAGGAGGTCACAGTTCTATTCCCAG
>NW_006355810.1:0-605 GCF_000327345.1 Myotis davidii
TACTCATTCTTCATTTGGTTTGCATAGAAAACATTTTGTTTTAGCATTTTTTTCTAGATTGTTTTTCCAAATTATGATGAGTAGAATTCAACAATAGAAGGATAGTATACAAAACTTCAGTAGTAATATTATGATGTTGTACAAATAACTGAGAATTCCTTGGTGGTATAATTGTTTTACACATACTACATATGTTGAAATTTAAAATGCTCTGGGATGGAGGTACATTTCTATTCCTAATTTATAGGTGGTGATACCAAGTTCAAATGGTTGACTATATTTCCCAATGACACCCAATTATTAATGGCTGTGCCAGATTAAGACACAGCTCTGTATTTAAAATAATGTTTAATATATTTAACTTCAAAATGTTTATACATTAAATATCAAGGAATTCTGAGTCAAATAATATCTCAGTTGAAACGCAAGAAAAATTATAGACAAATCTTATAATGTCTGGAATGGTTATCTCCCTCTTATATTCTCTTTCTAACTCATGAATATTTTTCAACTCCAATGTTAATAGCCAAAGTAAAGGGACAGAGTGAGGCTTTTTCTCATTTAATTCCTATTAAAAAGATAAAGGCTTCCATCCTGTTATTCAT
>NW_006355811.1:0-605 GCF_000327345.1 Myotis davidii
ATTAAGTAAACAGATGGCACATGTAGGAGTCAGATTTCTCAAGTTATAGTGTTAATTTGCAGATAAACAATTGGAAGAGGCTAGAATAATCTACGTGATAGTAGACTAGAGTTAGAGACATCAGTGTAAACTCACGTTTAGATTAATATTGATACCAATGGTTAAATACATAAATATGTGTATGGCTCTTTACTCTATTAGCTGAGAAGTTATCCCTAGCACCATATCTTGATTGATTTACTATTTTCCAATAAAAGAAACCAGATTTCCTTGGAGAAGCGGCTGATAGGAGCACTGGGCTGGAACTATTCAAACTATGCCTGGAATATGCTGCCATTACAGAAACTAAGAAATTGCTACAAGCAAATAATTTTTTTAAAAACCCACAATGATGGGACTACATCACAGGAACACAATGAAAATAGCTCCTAAAGACAAAGTTGGAACAATTTGAATAACCTAGTAAATAAGTAGTGTTAGATTATAACTCAAAATATAAAATATATATCCATATATCCATACTATATTAATAAATAATTGCACTAGAATCTTGATATGGGACAGATATTCTATGAAGAAAAATTCAAAATAGTTAAGGAGACAAC
>NW_006355812.1:0-605 GCF_000327345.1 Myotis davidii
ACATTTACATCTTGAAATTCTCCATTTTCATGGATTTTTGCACAGGAGTTTTATCAATGGTTAAATAAGCCTATGCTTTTTATAGATCCTCAGATTGCTAATCCTCATGGCAAGTACGAGCTTGGGTGGGTCTATATCTCTTTTTCCCTTATCATTTGTCAACCATAAACAGCCACTCCATATACAATGTTGTCCTAAAAGAGCAAGAACATTTGTATTGTTTTGTGTGCACTGATTAGTATGGACTGCTTACACTAATCAAAGTCACTGTATAACTCCATAATGTTCAATCATTTTATTTTTACATTACACATCACTCCTAATACAACCCTGCCCGCCCACTCCCTATGACAGTTTCAGATTCAAAAACTAAAAATAAAAACATAATTTTGGATTTCTACACAGGAATCAGTAATGTCCATCAGGATCCACAACTAAGGAAATCACAGACAGTTGTTGGGTTAATATAATGTGTTAGTCACTGTCAATGCTCACTGACAACAAAGGTATTCAAACTTCACCACTCTCAACACTCAATGGAGCAGAAACCTTCCTTCTAAGCAACAAGATGGGGAATTTATTTAGTGTGTAGGAGGAACAGAAAT
>NW_006355813.1:0-605 GCF_000327345.1 Myotis davidii
AAAAAAAAGGGGCATACAAAGCAGCAAGGTACCACTGCACACCCATCGGAATGGCGGAAATGTGGGACACCAGCAGTAGAGTTGCTGGCCATCATATGCAGCAACAGGAAGCCTCAGACATTGCTGGTAGGAATGTAAAGTGATAAGCCACTTTGGAAAACAGCTTGGCAGTTTCTTAGCAAACTACACATAGTATTCTCAAGTAATTCAGCAATCATGCTTCTTGTTATTTATCCAAAAGAGTGGAAAGTAAAACTATGGAGCAATTGGGGGGCTGAAAGTGGGGAGGGGCATGAACAAGAAGAGCACAGAGGATTTTAAGGCAATGAAAATATTCTGTATGAAATGACAATGCATATATGTCATTATACATTTATCCAAGCCATAGAATGTTGAACAGTGAACCCTAATGTAAACTATGACTTTGGATGATTATGATGTGTCAATGTACATTCATTCTGAGTTTAAAAAATTACTATATTCTGGTATTCTGTGAGTAAGGTTGATAATGAGGGAGGATAGAGCTATTCATGTGTGGGAGCAGGGGTACATGTGAAATCTCTTTAACTCCCTCCCACTCCCTTTCTATGCCCCTGATTCTATTA
>NW_006355814.1:0-606 GCF_000327345.1 Myotis davidii
ATAACCTTGAGAAAACATTTTGTCATGTGGTGGAGGCAAATCCTGATTGGAATTGCTTAAGAAAGCATAAGATGGTAAGAAGCGAAGAAGGTGATTGTAAAAAAATTCTCTCCAAGAGTTCTGCTATATAAGAATTCAGGAAAACAGTGGCATCAATGAAAGAAATTTTTTAGACAAGAGATATTTCAGCAACTTTGATGCTAATGGGAAAGATTCAAACAGAGAAATATTTGATAATGCATGAGATAGATGCTGAAGTGATGTTCTTGAGTAGGTCAGAGGGAATTGGATCTAATATAAAAGAGAGATTGGCCTTACGTTGAAGAAGGAACAGTTCATCTATTTTGTCCAGACAGAAGATGCTGATAGGGTCATAGTTGTGCTGGTGGGGACACTAGGAAGTTTTTATGATCGTTTTTAGTTTCTTAATGTTTTAGGAAGCATGATCACTAGCCATGGTGTTGGGTGAAAGAGGAGGTGAGAAATAGTTATCTAATAGAGAGTGGGAGAGTGAATAGACTAAAGAAATGGAGTATGACCTCCTTGAGCACCTCCTACAGGTTGTAAACTTAAAGAGAGATCATTGAATTTGGTTTATGCTCCCAA
>NW_006355815.1:0-604 GCF_000327345.1 Myotis davidii
TATATATTTGTCAAAACTTACCAAATTAGGATTGTGCACAAAGGTAAATTTTGTTATGTAAATTATAAAACAATAAACCTGACCAAAAAGAAAAGAAAGATGTACCATCCACACTTATTGGTTCAATTTTTCATGCCTTAAAATGAGAATCATTTGATAGAAAGAATAATGGGTTTTAAGAAATTAACAGTTCAAACAAAGCACAAGTTCATGCTGCTTCTCGGCCTCCACGAGCACTGCGCAGGTTTCTCTTGAAGTTTCTCAAGGAAGCTCACGCCTTTAACCAGCAGTTCCAGGTCACCTGCCCATGGAGGACTCACAAATGTGCGGAGTCTACTAGTTGTTTTATAGTCGGATTTATCCAGCTCTAAGGCTTGTGGTAAAAATTTCAAGATGAGTTTAATCCTATTGTTAGAAGACAGCTGCTCTAAGTTCCCCATCCCTAGGTAGTGAACTCCCCTAGCCCACTACTCCATGCCTGTGAACATTGAACATTGGCATTTCTAAATTGCTGTGACTGAAATCTTAAAGAAGCAGGCTACTTTACGGGGCCAGTGCTCAAATGTGCCCTTGACACTGAAGTTTGGTCTATCTATTGTATTTT
>NW_006355816.1:0-606 GCF_000327345.1 Myotis davidii
TTAGTGTTAAGATGGGCAAATTGCCTCCCATGTAGTTGCTACTAAGGCTGCCATTGTAGCTTTAGACAATGAGACCTCATTAGCCACATCTTCATTCATGGAGATGAGCTGTGTTGTTTCCCACACCTCCATGAATAAATTCGGCCCAGGTCATTGAAAGTGATGAGGCCGGTTGGCACTTCTGGTGCATTTCCCCTCTTTGAAGCCCTTAATGAACAAATGTGTAATAATATGGGAATAGACACTTAGGAGATGTCCAGGAAGCCTTTTTGGAGAAGGTGGCACTCATGCCAAGTTTTAAGTGTTGATCTGGATTTCTCTAAATGCTAACAGTGTCCCATCAGCGTCCTGCCATTAGAGCTTGGAGTTATCAGGAATAAAGTGTATTTAATAATGACTTACAATAGTATTAAGCACTTTATAATTGTTTTTAGTAATTACTATTTATAGTAATATAACAGCATATTACTATGTTCTGGGACCTTTTCTAATTCTTATAGCAGCTCATCCAGTTAAATATTACAGATGAGAAAACTGAGGATTGGAGGGACCTTTTCTCTAAGGCAGCAATTTTGAACCTTTTTCATCTCATTGCACACATAAACT
>NW_006355817.1:0-606 GCF_000327345.1 Myotis davidii
GGATCAAGCCTGCAACCCAGGCATGTGGCCCGATAGGGAACTGAACCTGTGTCATCTCGGTGCAGGGGAGTACACTCAACCAACTGTGCCACATAGGCCAGAGCAGGATTTTAATCTTGTAATGGACTGTGGTAGTAAACATTTGAGATACAATCTGGAGACTCAAAAAAAAATGGTGTTGATTTGAAGATGATTGCCCATATCAATGGGTGGGGCAGAGACAGAGTGAAACTACGTTCAACACCCGGGTTTTCCTTCCAAGTTTATTTGCCTTCAGACAGTTATTATTTAAAGAAAACAAAAATCTTTACCTATGTTATTTTCTTTGTCTAAAATCCTTTTACCTGTTACCACATGTAAGGATCAAGTTCCTCCTTTTACTTTGTCTTGAAGCACATAGCTTGATTTTAGTGATTAATCAAACAGTTGTGATTAGTGTTTTTAAAATCTGTCTCCCAACTTAAATATATGATCTATAAAAAATGGACAATATAATTCTTGGTGACCACTGTTCACCTAATGCCTGATTCTGTGTCTCATGCAGAATAGGTGCTCAACAACTGTTTGATTGTCCACTAGGGCAGTGGTTCTCAACCTGTGGGTCGC
>NW_006355818.1:0-606 GCF_000327345.1 Myotis davidii
GGTGAGAGAGAGACAGTGCCCAATCATTAATGAGAACAAAAGAAATTTGAAGGGCAAAAATAAGCATATTTATAAAATTGGAGATGAATAGGATTGGGTCATTGTTTCCATTTCTTTACCACTGGTGCATGTCTGTAGAAATGCATTTTCCTAGGGTTCTCAATTTTCCTTGATTCACATGACTTGCATAGATCTTAAAATGGATAATGATGAATCATAATGAGAGACAGAAGGGGAATCAGACAGGGAAGCAGCTGGAGATGAGAAGTGATGGAAGGGCACCAATCCTTAAAGTACTGAGGCATTTTAATCACCTCAGACATAGCCTCCAGTGCTAGCATCTTCAGAGACTAATAACGGTGCCCCTTAGCAAAAGAAAATTGGGCTGGTGACATCTTGAATAGGGAAAAAATGACACTTCTTGTTTTTAGCTACAAATGAGACACTTAGGCAGCCCAGAGCAAGATAGCCCTGCAGGAATTCCCTCAGGGGGTAGGGAATAGATCAATTTACTTTATCACTGACCAGGTCCTAAACCTAGTCTCCTTTTCCCACATGAAGTGGTTATGGGGAGAGCTATGCCTGAATATAACATTTGGGGAAAAA
>NW_006355819.1:0-606 GCF_000327345.1 Myotis davidii
TGTTTTGGGAAAGGATGTGGACTTTTTTTAGCACCTTCTTTAGAGTTGACCTTTAACACTTGCAATTCTCTTTGTTATTGTTGCTATTGCTTATTTCCCAGTAGTATTCCCTGAGTTAGTTCTTCTTTACTCCTTACTATCCTGGGAGCTGATTCTGACAGTGACAAATACATGCTTCAGACCCAAATGGCCAACCCTGATGGGCTCAACCAGATACACGGTGAGCTCTCAGAGATTCTGAGGACTACACTGCACCACATTTGCTCCTTCCTGAACACTTTATTAGTCTTTTTAGTAGGCATTTTATTCATCTTCTTGTCACACTAAGGCTGCATAATAAACTTCCCCCAAACCCAGTGGCAACAAACTTTTATTTCTTTGCTCATGGGACTGTGGTTTGGACATGGCTGTGCTGGGTTCTCCTGGGATGTCCTGGGTTTGCTTCCAGGCTGAGGCTCCACGTGTTTCTTCATTTTTCCTTGGAATGGGGGCCATCCGGAGCATATTCTTGTGTTACATCACCAAAGGGCAGAATCTTGTAAACTGCATGATTGTTGTCTCACATTTGAGTATATCCCCTTAGCCAAAGCTAGTTTCAGAGAACAG
>NW_006355820.1:0-606 GCF_000327345.1 Myotis davidii
CCCATGGGCCGTAGTTTGCCCACAGCTGGACTAAGCTAATGGTAAAATAGCTTATAATTCCTCTTATTAGTATTTCTTGTTCCCAAGATGTTGTACACTACAAAATCATAGTTTTGTCCAAAAGTTTTTATCATTGCTTGCATTCAACCTGCAATTCAAGGGTGTTTCCGTCAGTCTTCAGAGTTTTCCCTTCAAGTCCTTGCCAGCGTCATCACAGGGGTCCTGCAGTTACTAGTCTGTAAGGATCACATATCCATGGTGGTGATAGTGGAGCACAGGACTTTCAAATGCCACCACCTTGACACAGTTAGGCAGTTCTTCCTTTCTGAAGTTTGTACATTGGAATTGTGGCTCAGAGTAGAAACTAAACCAAAGAGCAGAGCTAAACAGGAATACCAGATTGTACATAAAATGAGGTAGAATTGTTGTCCCTTCACAGCTCATACATGCACCATACTATTTCAGATGAAACATGAGTAAGAAAATTAATAACGAACTAACTTAGTCCATCGGACACATAAAGCCAGGTTTTAACCTCAATCCTGGAACATCTTTATTAATACCAAATGACTCTGAAATTGGTTGAAAAGTATTTAAAGAACAGAA
>NW_006355821.1:0-605 GCF_000327345.1 Myotis davidii
CATTTAATTTCACATTAGTTATCCTGGTAAACTGATTTGCAAAGTAATAAAACTCTCATATGGCTATACTCAATGAGGTTTTATATAATATAGGGAAGGAAAATAATATCTTGAATAAAAGTGCAGTCTCCAAGGCCAAAGTGTCTTATTTCAAATCCTCATTCTATCACTTACCATGCTTTGACCTTGGAAAAGTTACTTAGTCTTTCAATGCCTTAGTTTTCTAACCTGTCAGTTGAGTGTGAAAGTATATCTGTTGCCCACAGTTGTTGTTCAAATTAAAGTAGTTAATACATGTGAGTGCTGAGAATAGTAATACATAGTAATTATTCACTAAATGTTAAATTTTATTGTAATTATCATTTGTTATAGCTTCAAAATTACGTGACACAGCATGCGTGGTGATAACATTTCCAAGGCTTTTGTAGCAGAGTGTGTTCATAGAAAGGCCATCTGTACTAACTCTAGCCACACATTAATGTGGACATGACGCTCTAACTGGATGCAGGATCCCAGGGGTCAGAGGCTGCTATGCTGTACAAGAGTGTCAAGATCTTTGGTGTTAAGGTAGATGCTTCGTTAGATGACTTTATGAGCTCCTTTTG
>NW_006355822.1:0-606 GCF_000327345.1 Myotis davidii
CCTACCTACCTACCTACCTACCTATTTATCTATCGATCATCTATTTCTGTCTATCTGAATTGATTCTGTGCATCTAAATATATTAAAACCTTCATTTCAAGTTGTGAAGGCAGTCCTGACTTTATAGTCTTTCTAAATTTATAATTAAGATTATTTACTATCCCTTTGTTAAAAACTGCTAAACTTTAATTTTCCAGATACTCAGTGTGTCTTTCTTACTATTTATTCTTGAGGGTAATACTAGATGATGACATTACAAGTCTAGGATTAGGAGTAAGGAAAAGCTAAGTAGCATTCTAAAGGAACCATGTAGAATATGCTTGGAAAAGCTTCAGGCAGAATTATAGCTTTTTAAATTCTTTCTAGTTTGCAATTATGTTAATATTTAAGTTATATACCAGTAATATAATTGTACCAACCCTGATATTTCAGAATTATTAATTTCCTGGAGGCATAGATAGCTGAGGAGTAAACTTAGGAATACAGAACTCTGTGACAGATCTGGCCTCAATTTCATAGTCAATATAATTCTGTGTACTAGGTCATGGGTCCGCAAATTAAGGCCATATCCATTCATTTATATATTGTCTAAATGTGCTTTTCTGC
>NW_006355823.1:0-606 GCF_000327345.1 Myotis davidii
ATCATGGGGATGCCAGAAGGAGAAGAGAGAAAGTTCCTATATGTCCTTTTGCAGTCATGTCTCACCTCACTCCCTAGGCAGCCATTGCTCTAATTTCCACACCACAAGTTAGTCTGCTCTTTTTGAACCTCATATTAATGGATTAATGTACTAATGAGTCTGGTTTTGTCTATATTCTTTTGCTTAATGGTTTTAAAATTCATACAAGTGGTTGTAGGTATCAATATTTTATTATTTAATTGCTGAGTTATGTTCCATTATATGAACATATCATAATTTATCTATGCATTCTCCTATTGATAAAAATTACATTATTTGGAGATATTATAAATAAAGCTGTTATGAAGATTCTTGTAAAAATGTTTTCTGTGAACATATATTTCATTTTTCTTGGTTAAATACTTAAAGTAAACTTTGGGTTATACAGTAGATGTATGTTTAACTTTATAAGAAACTTCCTAACTCTTCTCCAATGCATATCACTATCAGTAATGCATGACAAGTCCAATCTCTCCAAGAGCCGGTGTCACATCTTTTGAAGTTTATCCATTCTAGTTGGTGTAAAGTGATATCTTATTATGGAACCCTTTAGCATTACCATGATGA
>NW_006355824.1:0-606 GCF_000327345.1 Myotis davidii
TTTTTTGTGTGTTTATTTTCAATATCAAGGCAAATGTAGGTATAGATCCTTATATATTTCTTCCATTTTGAGAGTACCTATAAAATTCTTCCTGCTCAGGAAGCTAACAACAAATTATTTTCCACAAAGGGAGTCTAATCCCTTTCACCTGTGATTTGCCGGCAAGCAGCAACAGCATCACTGCGTAAGAATGCAGAATCTCAGACTCCCTAACCCCATAACTACTGAATCAGAAATTGCATTTTTAATAAAATCTAAGGTGATTAATATGAATGTGAAAGTATGAGAAGCATGGTTTTATTGAGAACCAGGTGATTAAGAAGATATTGCACAAGGAAGGTTTATTCTTATATTAGGTCATATTATTAGTGTGTGTGGATGAAAAGGATGGTTACTGGTGGTTTTGCTAAAGAGGAGTTGTTCATACAGTCTTAATTATTTGAGCTTTAAAAACCTTACCTATATAATAAAAACCCAGTTGGCCATAATGCTGAAATGACCAAAGACTGGTCACCAGGAGGCTACATGCATGGTGAGGTGTGTGGGTGGGCGGAGCTGCATGCATGATGAGGCACAGATGGGTGGGCGGGGACTTGACTCTGGGTC
>NW_006355825.1:0-606 GCF_000327345.1 Myotis davidii
TAAGGACACATATGTAATAACTTAATCAAAAACATATTTAAAAAATTTAAAAAAATCCCAACTTGGAATAAATATTTTATAATGTGAGAGGTTCCTATGAAACTAAATACAAAGGGAACATTGTTTATTACCAAAGAATATCACAACAGTTGAGATGATGACATTATACTAGGATACCTGCTTTATCGCAAGAAAATTTTTGAAAGTATGGATGTCATGAAAAGTTTTATAATTATCTCATGATGCTGATTTGTGAGATAAAACCAGAGAAAAGTAGAAAAATTTCACCCACATTGCCTTTTTTTTCTGAATGTTTTATCTTCAGTTATGTATCAACTGTTTTTTATATGAAAATGAGGTAATAGTTCATGGGACTTATCTCATTCAATGGTGGAAAGTAAATAATAACTCATAAGTTTTAGAAGGTATGGAAGTGCAAAATCTGGCTTTACCATTCAACTCGGGACTATTTAAGGCCAGAGTATGAATAAGTTATATTTAGTCTTTTTTAACAGTGAACAGTAGGTTGTATACATAAAACAGAAACGTACAAAAGAATTCAAGTGGGGTACTATCTCCCATTTGTGTGTATATGTGTGTGTGTGT
>NW_006355826.1:0-606 GCF_000327345.1 Myotis davidii
TTTTTTTTCATGAACATGCCTAATGTGGTTGTGTTTAAACTCTGCAATATATTAGCATTCAGAGGCCTAACTGAGGAAATAATTCTGAAGCATAAAATAGATTCACAATGGGGGGCCAAAAGAGATAAAAAATGTAGCCCTCAATATTAAATTTCTCAGAGATATAATGAAATAGCCAAAGAAGAAACCGCTGCCTAAGAGTGACTTTATTATGCAACGATGCAGACACGTGTCTTAAGGGGATTGTTACACTTTGGTTTCTACACACAGCTTATGGACAGCGCCTTCGCTAACACATCAAAGCTTCTCCAATGGATTGTTCTTCCGACAGTGCTACTGTGAGTCTGAGAACGTCACACAAAAACATGAAGGTAACACTGGATCTGACTGTGGTCCCACCTACAAATTGCCAGCATCATCTGGAAACAAAGACAGCTCCTAACATGGTAACAAGTGACTCTTTTTAAAAATTGTCGTCGTTCTTCTTTCTTACATTTTTGTGACCTTAAATGGAAGACTATATCCTTCAAGTAAATACTGAAGTCACGGTCTCTACTATGAAACATCAAAGAGATGATTCAGCCCAACAGGTGTGGTTCAGTGGTC
>NW_006355827.1:0-606 GCF_000327345.1 Myotis davidii
TATCCACTGAGCCAAACCGGCTAGGGCCAGGTTCAGGTTCATTATAGTGAAGCCCCTATCTCTATATGTGAGTCTATTAGGTGGCATCTATTTTGTTTGCATGCCCACCCCCCGCCCCGCGTGCACAGCTATTTACAGAGCAGAGCTGTGTACATCCGGGATCCCACCACACATGCTCCTCATCTGGGCTCAGCATCTGACATGCACTTGGCAGGAAGGTCTTAGAGTCGATGCCCACTCACGTGCCAGAATCTGTAGATTTCAGCCGCCCGGACTGAGGGATAGTTCTGGTAAGTAGTGATCGGATCGGCAAGGAGAGCAATTTCTTTATTTCATAGACCGATTTTAAAAAACCGTGCAGCTATTTCCCAAGCAAACGATTCAGTGAAAACGTCTTCCCAGGGGAGTGCCCTTCAGTGTCCGTGGGTAGTTTGGACTTTGACCTCTGTCTGAGAAGTCAAGGTCAAAGCGTCCGGCACTAATGAAACCAGAACCGGATTCAAAGACGCTGAGTTTGTATCCAAGTTTCTGCCTTACCGGTTCTGTGCGGCATTGGACAATGATTTTTAATATACATATATAACATTTTATTGGTTTCAGAGAGGA
>NW_006355828.1:0-606 GCF_000327345.1 Myotis davidii
AGCCACTAGGAACCCTACCCGTGCATGAATTTCGTGCCCTAGGCCTCTAGTATAAAAATAAGTTTTTATGTGGACATAAATCACAAAGAGATACATGTTTGCATTACTAAAATGATAAAATTAAGGAGATTTTTCTTCATTTTCCAGATTTTAATATGTATACATGTATCAAATAATACCTACCATTTACTGAGTAATTACCATGTGCCTGGCTCTGTATAGTATGTGTCAAATACATTATCTCATTTTGACTGTGCTACCCTTAGGGTAGGTATTACTCACCTTGTTAAAAAGAGGAAGAAAGTGGAGCTTAGAGAGGATGCCTGAAATTATGTTAAAGGCAGAACTGGAATTTGAGTCTAAAACTGTCTGACTCCAAGCCCGTCTTAACCACTGTGCCATACAGCTTCCCTGAGCACTTTGTGAAAGAGTATTGAAGAAGAAACTCAAAACAGAAGCAGTAAGAAGTTCTCCCATGGCTATGTTTAATGTGGTTCTTAAAGTGGTGACACTATTGGAGACAAAAAGAAACAAAGTGATATAAAAGTAAATTGAGAAAGAAAACTATTATCTTGCTTAGAATGGTTCAGAATTAGTATATTAAAA
>NW_006355829.1:0-606 GCF_000327345.1 Myotis davidii
TAGATATTATTACCTATAAAGAAAATTTATATACTTTATATAATGCTCGAAGTGTCCCTGTGAAACTTGCAATGGGAAATCAAAGGCTCCTTTTTCTTACTTGCTTCTAAATAAAGCACTATGTGCTATTTAGAATTATGAGATCATTGAGTGAGAAGAGACCTGGGGAATCATCTTGAGCAATTTTCAACTAATTTAGAAATCTCTACCACATTCCTGATGGATGCCTCTTTGTTAGCATTTGTAGAAATTTGGAGCTTACTTCTGAGCTTGCCAATCTATTCCATTGTGGGGCATCTCTAATGGTTAGATAGCTTTTCTGGGTTTGAGCCAAATGCTAAAGAAAAAAAGAAAACCCTGAGAAGACTGGGTTTCCTTCCTGAATTAACACACTAGTGGTGGGATCATTTGATATGCCTAAAGATGGTAACTAAGTTGTACATAGTTCTTTCCTTAAGTGCACTATATTGAAAATATTTGAAATATAAAATATGAACATCCAATCCACAGGTATTTATTGAGAATTCACTTTCAATCAGAAACATAGTTACTAGTAAAATAAAGTGTTTATAAAGGACTAGAGGCCCGATGCACGAAGATTCATGC
>NW_006355830.1:0-606 GCF_000327345.1 Myotis davidii
AATGTGCAGACAAGGTTGAGAACCACTGCATTAATCTATACTTTTTTCCTATAATACACTGTAACCATGAGTTCTGGGAGTCCTTCTTACAAATAATCAAAACTGAGGGTGAACCCTCCCAAACCTGAATTATTGAGGATAATTCTTAATACCCTTAATCTTGTTTTACCATTAAAGTAATATTAATTACATTATTTTTTAAAAGCCTTTCAAAAACAAAATATACTCCAAAAAGGAATAATTTAACTTTATACTCACTATCTATTGTTGCATAATAAACCAGATCAAATTTTTGTGGCTTAAAGGAACATTTTACCACATTGTACCACTAGTGTGAAGCACCTGCCATCAAAAACCCACTAATGGACAGTCTCCAGATAATTTTAGTTATTGTTTCTTTGATTGTCAGCCCTCTGTGCCTCTAAACCTAGAAAGCAACTTGGGCAAGTGTTTTAAAATTTGAAGAAACATTTTAAGGTTTTTAAAAATAAAGATATGCTGTCTGTATAAGTTAGATGAATGTAGTGTGTAAATGTGAGGTCCAAGATGACATTTTTATCCTGCTCTTGAACGGGCATTAGTTGAGTTAGATAAAATAGAAAACAC
>NW_006355831.1:0-606 GCF_000327345.1 Myotis davidii
GGTGCACAAATTCGTGCACTGAGCCTCTAGTAAAATCTATAAGATACACTCACAGAGTCAAGCAATTCAGCACCCATAAAACTATTGAAATTGCTGAGGGTAGTCAATTAAGGAATGGTGAATGGAATTGCATTTATCTTCAGATAAATACTGCACCCATTTGTCTGTTAACTACTTTTTCCAGGCTCTCTGTCAATTATCTCTCAGCGAACAAGGATGCATTCCTTGCTTTAGACCTCTGCATTAATGACAGTGTTCATTTCAATTCTCAGCACATGGGTTCCATGGTGGCAAGTTTATTAGGGAAGGATGTACAGAGTCATTTCTTCAACCAAAGTTAATATTCTTTGTGTATTTAATTAGATTTGAGAAGAAAAAAAATGCAGGTGAAATGTTCGGTTTACTTTAAGAATAAATCTGAATGTGGCCTAGATTAAATGTGGAGAGGGAATAAATTGATGAGCGAGTGTACAGTGCAGATGTTAGATCATTCAAAGAATACACTAGCGAAAACGGTATTAGCAGGCTTACAACTTCAGATTACACCCTAGCAATGCCTGGGCTCAGAAGGAGTTCCTTTAACCCCTTCCCCGGCAGAAACGTGTA
>NW_006355832.1:0-606 GCF_000327345.1 Myotis davidii
TGCCTCCTTTTGCTTCAACTCTCTGACTTGTGAGGACCAATGATATTTCACTTTAACAATGCAGATATTTGTCTGCGTCAGGATGCCACACACCAGATTTCGGGGTCAAGCGAGGAGTGGCATTTGCAGGGTGTTGCACTGGCTCACATTTTCTCTCGGATCCTGCCTTCTGTTCTGGCCATATTTCTTTTGTGTAGAAAACCACGGAGCCACACCGCAGCTCGCAGCGAAGCTGGCTGACAGCACAGAAATTGAATCAATCCCCGGGAGCGATAGATTCGACCCTGGGAACCTCCAGCACATTCTGGCAGCTGCTAGCCCGCCTCGCGCTGTACATGCCTCCCAGAGATTTCTAAGGATGTTGCTTTTTAAGGGAAACATTTATAAGAACTACCCACTGTGCAAATCTAACATCGGTTAGTGGTTTCCATGCAACTTGTAGGAGCGTTTCACAGTCTGTGAAGAGAGAGCAGTGAGTACCTTGTAAAGGGACCTGCTGAGGGGAATGGGCCTGAACAATCAGAGAGAAAACCCAAGTCCGTAGGAGACAGGAACACTGGGGTTCTGGTTCTGCCTTTGCCTTTGCTTTTCTCTGTGAGAGAGAAA
>NW_006355833.1:0-606 GCF_000327345.1 Myotis davidii
TGTGCCCCAAATGGGAATCAAACTGTGACCTGCTGGTTCATAGTTTGATGCTCAACTGAACCATGCTGATCGGGCTCAATGTGCTTTTAAATCTGGCTTGTGCATTGATGCATACAATACAGACATAAATACATTGTAATCAAATCCATCAAGCTTTCTTTTATATCCCCAAAAGGAAAATAATTTTATAGGTATCCAAATTGTTCTCTTCGCTCAGAGACATAAAAATAATTAATGTGAATTCAAGGTTTATTTTAGAATAAAAACCAACAGTATTAAGCCAATAATGAAAACAATGTCCTGCTAATTTTAAACATTTGAAGGAGTTTTAGAAATCTTGTACAATATATTATACAAACCCACAGTAGCCTGCATGAAACTCACCCTAATAAAACCCATTTGAAGAGATTAAATTTGCTATTATCTAGTTGGTTCTCTTTATTTTTAAGTAAATATTCAGATTATTTATGTACTCTGTTTTAGCAAATCATTTTAAGAAATTTTATGTAATTGTTGATCCAGAGACCCTTTTATTTTCTGCAAAAAGCTTTATCTCTGGATTTTATTTTAAATGGTTACAAAGTGGCATTAATTTTATAGCATTTA
>NW_006355834.1:0-606 GCF_000327345.1 Myotis davidii
ATTGATTTGAGATTTTTGTTATTGCTGAATAGAAATGGTCTGTGATAAAAGAAGAGTCTATCTCCAGTCAGCATGGTTGTTATGCAGGCCAAGGAACTTATGAACATTTATTGGTGTTTTTCTCTAGAGAAGACCAGAGATAACTAGCTTCAGGCATAATTAGATCCAAGGACACAAGCAAACATAGATGATATAATGGTACAACTGTCTATATGTGGGCATGTGTATTTGAATTATAGATATGATGTTATAGGCAGTCCAAGACTCATATCCTACCAACTTAGAAACTCCAAAGGAAAGAGATGGCCTTTTATTGATGGACCCAACAGAAATAGTCCAAGAGGGACTATGATTAGCCTGGCTTGGGTCAAGTGCACATCCTTGTGCATAAGGATGTGGACTATACCATCTGATGGAATAAGTTCTCTAAAGCAAAGAGCATTTCTAGTGCCAAATGAAAGGGAAAGACATGGTGGGCAGGTAAAATTACAGATATCCTCAATGGGAAGTAATGATAAAATGAGGTAGCTATAACTAGCTGATCCCCCAAATCTGTTCTTCCCTTTTTTATTTCCTGAGCATAATAGCTAGATCTATACTTCCCAA
>NW_006355835.1:0-606 GCF_000327345.1 Myotis davidii
ACCCACAGGTTGAGAACCACTGCTCTAAAGGAAGGAACAATAATCCAGACATCTTGGGGTGGGTCATATGTAATTATGAAGTGAAGAAGCAGGGTGATATGATGTCCAGTCAAGAAAACAAGCAGTTACTTAGAAACAGATGTCAAGATGATCAAGGTATTGGCATTAGCATAGCTATTATAACACTGTCCAAGAACTTACAGGAAAAGCTAGACATAGTATAGGAACAAATGGGGAATTTGAACTGAGAGATTGTAACTGTAGAAAGAACCAAATGGAAATGTCTAGACAGTTCTGTATAGACAAAGTGCAGAGGCTGAAATGAGAGGTGTAATGGTTGGGAATAACAGCCATTTAGACTCTGCGCGATAAGAGGCTAGTGTACTTAAAGCCATCTACTAGTAAATAGAAATCACCCAAGCTAAAGAACAGTGAGAAAAAGGAGGGAAAAACTTATAAATTATTTTGAGTTGGATCTTACACTTAAATGTAAAAGTTAAAACTGTAAAGCTTCTAGAATAAAATGTAGGAAAATACTTTAGAGACCTTGAGATATACAAAGATTTCTTAGCAAACAAAAATGCACTGACTACAAAAGAAAAAAAA
>NW_006355836.1:0-606 GCF_000327345.1 Myotis davidii
TTTGTTTGTTTTTGTTTTCATGATCTTAGGTTGAACTGTTTCCTCTAATTTGATTTTTTCAGGCAAAGTATAATGATTAGCAGTAGCCAGAGTGTTTCCCACTATAATGTGCTAATTATACCAGAGCACAAAATGAACGCTTGCTGCGCCTTGCACAGGTCATGTGAGAGTGAAGCAGGAAAGGTTGACACACCTGGATTCTGGTCCCAGCTCCTCTTAGGCACTGAAAGACTTGCCCTCAGTTGCTTTATCACTGAAGGAGGGAAGGAACTCTAATTCTAAGTTATAAGCCACCATTAAAATTCAGATTTAGCCAAAATTTTAACTCTGAAAATTGTTCTGCACATTTAAACTTTTAATGAGTTAGGAGAAATGGATGCTGGCATAAGAGAAATGACAGAACTGCTGGTTTAATACATGCAGTTGTAAGTCCTATTTGATGCACCCTGTGTCCATTATCTCATTCAATTTTTTCACTGGTCTTCTGATTTACAGAGAACAAGAAACTGAGGTTTAGCCATGGTAAATGGTTGAATACCTTGTTACAGTTTAATGAAGAGCTAAGATTAGTACCCATGTTTCCTGTGTTCCAGGCCATTCCTAAAA
>NW_006355837.1:0-606 GCF_000327345.1 Myotis davidii
TTTCTCAATTTACACATGGTGAACTTGGTGCCCAGACGGGTTAAGTAAACTGTCCAAGGCCATATAACTAGTAAATGGCAGAGCCGGCATTGATAGTAAAGATGTTTGGTTTATAAACCTTTATGTATTCAGTGCCCCACTGACATTAATTCAACGTCAGGATAAACATGTAGCTATAGGAGACAGGAGTTATTTTTATTGAAGTAGCTGACACTTATTTGTAAGTAGTATGTGCCAGAGACTTAGCAAATATATTTTCGAATGTAGTATTTAATCCTTCCAACACCCCAATATTATTTTCAGCATTTTAAAATGAGGAACGAGCTGTTAGGTCACTTGCCCTATTACATGACTAGAAAGTGCTGGAACTTTCTAGACCCAACGCAGACAGAAGCGAGTGTGCACAGGATAGCTCAGTGATGTTAAGATTCTGGGTGAACACACGAGAAAGCGATTCTGAGCAATTACTTAGTGAATTTTCTTTAGTTACACCAGTCAGTCCACCAATTACACAGGGAGCTGCCTCAATATCCCACTCTGCTTACTCCGTCCAGGTAGCAACTAAGCACAGTATCATCTCCACTCAAACCTGGTTGGTTCTTTACG
>NW_006355838.1:0-606 GCF_000327345.1 Myotis davidii
GATATAGGTAAACAATGCAATTTAACAGCCTTTTTAACTGATTAAAATCAATAAATCTTAATAAAAATGAGCTCCATTATTTATATTAATATTCTACTATTTATTTTTTGAGGTAAAGATCAGTTATAATTAAGATTAAAAAAATTGGATTTCCCCTAAAAAAATCAAGATTCTGAAATCAAGCATAATTTAATTACTGTGGTCTCAGGTACAGGATTAAATGCCCACAAATGAATAAAATGTTGTGTTTTCCAGTTAGTTTGCATACTTTACATTCATCTTTGTTTACTTGTATTCCATTGATATTTTATTTTGAACTTGTACAAGGATTCAGGCAATACTGTGATGACAACTGCAAGGAGTTTCTTTATCTAGTTGGAAATCATCGATGCTCAAAGTGGGGAGTACATAACACACTATAACAACAAGGGAAGATGTAATAAAATAAAATTAAATTAAAAAAAACAGAGACATTTCCAAAGGAAGAATGGACATTTCCGAAACTGGAGTACATTTATACTTTGCATTCTTGTTCTTCTCCTTGCCTCTGGCGGTCTTGATAATGATCTCTCCCTGGTGTATTTGAGAATGTTATATTAAAACCCA
>NW_006355839.1:0-606 GCF_000327345.1 Myotis davidii
CCTTGCATCCCTGGGATAAATCCTACTTGGTCTCAGTTGTCTTTCTGTTTCCACTTCTGTTCTTAATAGTTAGAGAAAGTCAGTCTCTTGTCAAATTGGTCATCTTGTATCTTTCAATGTCTTCATTGTCTCTAATTTTCTAATTCCCTGTTTGCAGTTTTTTTAATATTTGTGGAAAATGCAAATTAAAAAAATTTACCAGAATGCATTAATATCCAAATTTTCTCCAATTAATATACCAATCCTTGACTTTGGCATTTTTCTTCTCTAGTCCTTGGCAAATGATGATCCTGGGTCTCCAGGTCATAATGAATGGTGATAAAAGGGATGGCTTGAAAGAATAGTGAAAGCGACATTTCTATAAATTAATAACTATGTGTATCATCCTATCACAAGTTGACACAATGATTATTTTCCAGTTGGGGGTACAGAAATATTTGTGTTGACTTAGAAATTCTTTCATTACTTATGATGGAGCTCTTTCCAATAATATCAAAGGCAGAGATACTGTTTAGAAGGATCAACATAGGTTCAACCTGGCCGGAGCCTTGTCCCATGCACAGAGAGGTCAACCCAGTTTGATTCCTGGTCAGAGCACATGCCTGG
>NW_006355840.1:0-606 GCF_000327345.1 Myotis davidii
TCTTCTGACATTTCTTCTTGGAGGTTGTTCAATATTTGCTCGACAAGAACAGTTCATTCCTTTTCATAGCTTCATGTCCTACCTTCTGGATGTACATAATTTATGTAATCAGTCTGCTATACACAGACAGCTATGCTTTTCCAAATTTTTGCTATTACAAATATATAACAATGAGTATCCCTGTACATAGATCATTTTGCCCATCTGTAGGAACATTTCTAGAAGAGGAATTTTGCATTAAAATGTACATGCATATATGTAGACTGATCTCCACAGAATTTGATTGTTCCTAGCAGCAAAATGTAATTGTGTCTGTTTCCCTATTTTCTTGTACCACAGTGTGTACCAAACATCATAATCTTTAGCAATATGACGGAAAGAAATGGTATCTTGTTTTTAGTTCTCATTTCTATCAGGAATGATCTTGAGCATCTTTTCCTGCGTGTAAGAGCCATCTTTATTTTCTGAGACCCTGTCTGTTCGAATCTTTTTAAAAGCATTATTGGTCTTTTCTAATTGTTTTGAGAATTCTTAATGAGTTTATGAAGGTATCCCAATGTTTTATTATTTGTGAACTAGAGGACTGGTGCACAAAATTCATGCACA
>NW_006355841.1:0-606 GCF_000327345.1 Myotis davidii
GCCACAAGCCTTAGAACAGAAAACACAAGAATTTTCCTGATCTGTACGCAATTTAAGTATTTACTCAAGAGAAATGAAAGCTTACAGTGGGCAAAACTGGAAACAACCCAAATCATGATGGGTTCTAGTAAATGATTGGATGAACAGATCATAGTATCTCCTCATCTAATCTCTAGATGTTTCATTTTAATGTTCATATTTTCTCCATTTGAGACATTTCTCCCCTTCAAGTTTCTGCATATACTGCCCCAACCCCACTGATAATGTTTCTCCTCCTATGTCTGGAGACAAGTATTTCCTTCTAACCCCAGATTGGTTAAGTATCTTCCTATCTGCTTCCACAGCATTCTAGAGAAATGTTCAATGCAGGGTCTATCACTTTTTATTGTTTTTGCTTATTTAATTGTCTGTCTTTCTTTAAAATTGTAACCTCATTACCGGAACTGTGCCTGCTTTGTTCCCCACCACACCTCTCATAGCCTGGGAACTTCATACATATTTGGTGAATGAGAAACGAATGACCAACACATGAACAGATGGGCTCACCCAAACCTCCTGAGATCGGCAGGTGGATTTCCACTCATTCCCAAGCTCTGTTCTCTGAGA
>NW_006355842.1:0-606 GCF_000327345.1 Myotis davidii
GGCAGGGAGGGGCGGTTGGGCGGGGGCAGAGCAGGCCCTGGAAGCTGGGGCTCCCGGCTGCTCTGGGGGCCGGTTCAGGGCCTCCTCCTGAGAGTGAAGGAGCCTGGGAGGGTCTGGGTGTCCCCATCCCCGCCCTCAGGGGACGGGCTCCTGACAGGGGTTCCTGGGGAGCAGCGAGCCTGGGCACGCCCCCCACTGCCGTCTGAGTAAGCACAGAGTCCCTCTGTCAGGAGAGAGCCCAGGAGGGGGGAGGGCGGGTGAGCAGCGGGTGCCAGGGTACCTGCTGGAGAGGCCCGCCCACCAGGCTCCCCCAAACCGCTAGGGCCTCGGGCGCCCGCAACTCTGCACCAGGGCTGAGCCCTCCGGGTCAGGTGAGCCGAAGGCGAAGGCTCGGGAAGACGGGGACCTCACTCACCAGCCTCACAGAGGTCGCTGGAGGGGCTCCCGGCTGCATTCGGGTTGGGGCCACCCAGTTCCGAGCCGGCTGCCAGGGCCGCCTGCAATCAGCCAGGGAGACGGGCTCAGCCAGAGAGGCCTCCGGCCCGGCCAGCATCGCTCAGGGGCTGAGCGTCCAGCTGTGAACCAGGAGGTCACGGCTCGATTCCC
>NW_006355843.1:0-606 GCF_000327345.1 Myotis davidii
CCTAGATTCTGGATGGTTGTAGTGCCAGTAACTGAACATGATCTAACGTGTTCCACTTTTATCTTCCGGTTTTCCTCCCAAACTGTTGACATCTATTCTGCACGTTCTCACGAGGGTTCTCTTTTGATACCACTAGACAGTTTCCATGGGATATTTCACAAAACAAATGGAAAAATTTTTTTAAGCTGCAACTAAATTCAACAAATGTAGTAACAAGAATTCACAAGACCAAACTGAAGTGACAGCGTCATAAAGAGCCATGAAGAAGTTCAGCATAAAATAATGCAAACAACGATAAAAATGTCAGCGCCGATGCCTAAACAGGGGTGCGAATAAGATTTTAACAAGTTTATCAGGCCTCCCAGTTCCCAAGGTGCTATGCCTTAAAGGCGATATTCTGGAAATATGTAAGAAATATGTATGTAAGAAACAACTTCTGTGGTCGAAAAATTTTGATACATCTGATTTACACTATGTTCTCTGGCCAACTCGCTGCAGAATTCCTTGTATCACTTCACGTATTAATTCATGGGAAAGGAATTGATTTTCTTGACTTTCACAAACCTGTCTCTCTAGGGCAAGCATGTCAAACTTGCAGCCTGCGGG
>NW_006355844.1:0-606 GCF_000327345.1 Myotis davidii
GTTGCTGCCCCTCCCACTATTCTGCACGTGATGCCAGCTTTCCCTCAAACTCTCTCCTGCTCTCAACTTCCACTCCAAACACACCAAGTGCACAGGCCTTATTCTGCCCACGTTCCCTTCCCCCTCCCCTGCTCTTTATTATGCAAATCAAATCAGTTAGTCCGTGGGGCTCAGTTTTCACGTCCGCTCCACCCAGTGCCAGGACCGTCCTGTGCTGTTTCTAACGCTGGATGAATTTGTCTCCCAGCTGCAGGTGCCATCCCAGCCTTTCCTCTGACTTTGCAGCCTGTGTGAGTTCCTTCCCCTGGCAGCCTCCTTCCAGGTAAGAGGATGCCTCTGGGAAAGTCGTCGCGGCTGTTCTCCTGGTCAAGGTCCCTGACCTTCGTGGTGGACCAGGTCTCAGGTCTGGCGCCTTCTATCTATCTTCTGCTAATTTTGTCTCAGACGTATCCAGACGGGAACGTGCAAGCCACATCAGAGGAAACCCCTGCATGACGGGCATATGACAATGAATGGCATGGAACCCAACCAATTGATCTTTCTGTTCATTCACCATGTCCATGTCTCTCCCTTGCATCTAGACCAGTGGTTCTCAACCTTGGCTGC
>NW_006355845.1:0-606 GCF_000327345.1 Myotis davidii
TGGAAACCAGACAGGCCCATTATGGACCCGACTAACAGGAAATACCCCTAAATTGAATGAAGGGCTTCATGAGGTGGTGTCTGTCTTATTCAATACAGATGAATGAATTGGAGAAACAAAGACCTCTTAGCACTGCCCTCAGAGAACTTAGAGTCTGGCAGGAGGCGCAAGCAGGTAAGCAAATCACACTAGGATGGTATGAAAAAGAATGCAACAAAGACACATATATTGTGCTGGAGGTTCCCAGGGGCCTATGCCCAACTCTGCTTGTAGGGTGTCTGAAAATGCTTTGCAGAAGGGCAGACCTTCGCACTGATTTTTGGAAGTTGGGTAGGGTTATTTTCTAAGGAGATAGAGGAAGGTAGATCATTTCAAGGAGAAGGAATGAGCTGTGTGTGGATTGCGTGTCATATAATTAAGAGAATACACTGTGAGCTTAGAACAAGATTTGAATACCACCTCAGCTTCATGATACCTTTGTGACTTTGTGACCTTGGGCAAGTTATTTTCTAGTAACCTCTCTGGAACTCAGTTTCCCCATCTGTCTATGGGGAGAAATGAGACCTTTATAGGAATAGCCATTAGTACTAAATGAGACAATGAAAG
>NW_006355846.1:0-606 GCF_000327345.1 Myotis davidii
TCTCTCTCTGTCTGTCTCTCTCTGTCTCTTTCTCTAAATCCCCCTCTCTTGTTATCTCTTTCCCAGTGTGTGTAACTCCCACTTTGTTTTGTTTGATTGCAATAAAAAATGCTCTTAAAGAAGCTCAAACTATACGTACATTTTTTATACAGATTCAGGTCACAGATATGGGCTTCATGATTTCTCTCTCTTCTCTGTGCATACATTGTGCACTTCTCTTTCTCTCTCTCTCTGTTTTGATCTCCTGTCTTCCTACCTGCTGCTTTTTCTGCTCACTAACCTGTTTGTCCATGATAGTGACCTCAATGCCCATATTATTATGACCTTTCAGCTCAGCTTCCTACAATTAAATGAATTGGTTTTTGTATTCTGTTTACCAATTCCTGGAAGAGAGAATAGAATGTGCAATGTGATTTGCCCAATTGCAGCCAAGAGAGCATCCCTGCTACAAACAATTGGTGGGGATGGTGCTGTTTACTCAACAGGAGTTGCCAGTCTGAGAAGATTCTGTTAGTGGCAGAAAAACTGACCTCAATGTTGGCTAAATGTTTTTATTTTATACTAGAGGTCTGGTGCAGGATTGGGCTGAAACCAGCTCTCTGATAT
>NW_006355847.1:0-606 GCF_000327345.1 Myotis davidii
GTTAAGTTCCTAGGATGTATTTTTGTCATTTCATTCTCAAAACCCTATGAAATTTTCCCTTCATTTTGAAGACAAAGAAAATAAAGCCCAGAGAGACAAGTAACTTGCCCCGGACCACACAATTATGAAGTTGGAGATTATTATTATCTAGGCCAGCTGATTGTGGAGTCACACTCTGTCCTTCCTCTGTAATTGTAAGATGATAGCTGTGAAAATACTAAGTCAGACTTCACACATGTTGCAAGACTGCCTGTTCAGCACTGAAAACAGAGATTAAACAGATGGTCCCAGGAAGAGGAGAGGAAAAAGATAATAAGGGACAGACTATCCTTCCTTTTCCCAGGAATTTCCAAATCTCAGCCCACCTTTCAACTAAGGATTTGTTGACATTGGATGAAAATTAAGAATAAAATTTATATTGGTATGTTTGTGTAGTTAGATAAACAAGTGCTCAAAATAATGGTATCATAGAGAAAAGTCAGAAGCTTGCATACTTTGTGCAATATTTTAGTGTCTAGAAGCCTTGGAGACACACTCCTAAAGGATGGAAAACAATGTTGATTTTCTAATATATTAGACATTAGACATGAATGTGTATCTTTTTTT
>NW_006355848.1:0-606 GCF_000327345.1 Myotis davidii
TCCAGAGATAGAAATACGTTCTAGGTACACGGACCGAGGGCATCCAGCTCAGCCAGTGGTGTTCCAGGGCCAGGATGGAAAGTGGGGTCAAGCCAGGGTGGGTACTACTACCACTAAGGAGGGTCCAGAGGGACATGGACTTGGAGGGTAGTATAGGATATTTCCACAGCAGGGAAAGTTTCTCTCTACTCCTGGTGGGGAAATGCACCATGGTGTCACCATTATTAACGTTGAAGAACGCAAGTTGTACTGTTGGTGACTAAGTTGATAACAATGAGAACAGCAGCAATAGTTAACACTATCTCATGTAGCACTGGTTTTGGACTAGGCAGTGTCCTAAGCCCTATACATATATATACTGACTCATCTAAAGTTCACCCATGAGTACCTAGGGAGTAGGCACTGTAATTATTCTAATTTTACATATGAGGAAATTGAAGCTCAGAGAGATTAAGTGACTTGTCCTTGTCTTACAGCTAGTAAATGGCATAGCCAGAATGAATGAACCAATCAATTAATTAACAGTGCAGCCCCTTGTGATGCTCTGTCTTAGCAGGCAGAAACTCACAGCATTTCCTACTCTAAAATGTAAAAATATACTCTACA
>NW_006355849.1:0-606 GCF_000327345.1 Myotis davidii
TTCTGTCCATTCTTTTATCCACCCATCTGAGCTACTTTGCATATCAGTGTTATTCATGAACTGCCAGGGCAGGATTTATTTTAACCTCTTACTCTGATTCACAAAGGAGGAAACGTATTAAACAAAAGCTTAGATGAACACTCGCTCCCGGGTCTGTGAGGTGGTGCATTCACTTGCAGATTCTACCAGCTTCTGTCCTTTTGTTATATGGCTGATCATTGTTATTCCTCTGGCATGTGCCATGTGCACCTCAGTCTTAATAACTACGGGGGGGAAACAGCACAGAAATCTTCATACCTGGTGCTTCATTTTATGTGGACTCCCTGAAGGGACGGGCTTGTGGCTGTGCCTACATTCCTGTGAAATTAATGTTCCTTCTTCAGACTCCTGTTATTCTATTTATAGCCACAGGGCTTCAGTTTTATAAGTGTCCAGAAAGTTCTGAGTAATGCATAGAATTCTACGTACACAGCAAATGCAACCCTGGCAAAATGGAATAATCCCTGGTGAGAGAGGAAAACAGAGAATCAACAATCCATTGCTTTTATTGGAATAATAAAACTGGAACAGTTTGTGTCTAAAAGTGCTGCAAACCAGATTTTTTTT
>NW_006355850.1:0-606 GCF_000327345.1 Myotis davidii
CACTACCACATTGGTTCTCAGATCTTAGTATACTAAGAAACCCTTGGAGCCCCTTTAATAAACAACATTTCTGGCCTGGTCCCATAGCTTCTAATTTGGATAGTCTGGGGGTCTAGGAAACCTGCATTTCTAAGTGATTCTTGTAAAAGTGACTCAAAGGCCACAGCTTGAGGAACATGGCTGTACCCTCAGTTGCCTGCCATTTAAAATTATAATGGACTCAATATTTAGATGTTAAGAAATAGTATCATTTCAAATTAATGATGCAAACCATAATATAATAGCTTATTGTGAAAAAATACATAATGAATACAAAATAACAATTCGATTATATTAATATTTGACCTCTTAATTCAAGATGTATTTTCATTATTCCGAAAAGAAGCATTCTTGGTAAATTTTTGTACAAATTTTAATGTCCCATTTTCTAATAGGTCAGAGGGATTGCAATGAAAGATGACAAAGGTGACAGTGGGAGTTTCTGATTTAAGAAAATAAAACACTACTATTTGTAGCTGAGCTAAGCTTTCCCACACACAACTCAACTTATCAAAGGCCCATGGCAGCAAAAACACCAAGAACACTAAGCATTTTAGGAAGAAAATA
>NW_006355851.1:0-606 GCF_000327345.1 Myotis davidii
TCTAATGAAGTGTCGCTCCATGGCCAAGTAATCCCAGTCACCTTTTCCCCAGACCCTGAACCTAAGCCATTCTCAAATATGACCTCTTTTTCCATGGATGTGTCTGGCATCAAAGTGCTCACTTCTAATTGGCCGTTAACTTTGGAAGCCGAAGGGTCCAAGCCAGGAGGTGTAGATACTTCCTGAGCAAGGGGATCTAATGTGACAGAGGAGACCAGATACGGTGAGGATGTCAAAGACACCGCAGAATCTTCCTTAGATGGTATTGTTTCTTCTGGTACAGAATGAGTTAATGTACTTGAGGGCAAAGGATCACCTGAAAAAGAATCTTCTGACCCTTCGACTTTGGTTAATCCTAAAAATAAAGTTTTCCATTAATTAATCTACAGTGTTACTAAAATATATTTCCAGTCCTAATAAAACCAGCTTCCTGTTTCTTTCCATTAGATTAGTAAGGACAGTTGCTGACTTTTACTAGTACTTTGCTAGACCCAGCAAACAACAGGACAATATGATTATGTTTTTGTGGTGTGGTACAATCACTCATGAATATACCTTCCTTGAGAACAAGATATAGGCTATTGAAATAATTCATCTTTAAACACT
>NW_006355852.1:0-606 GCF_000327345.1 Myotis davidii
GGCCAAGGGTAGGCATAGTTTTTGAGGGCATTATGCTATGTGAACTAAGTCAGACAGAGAAAGACACATACTCTATGATGTCACCTGTGGAATCTAAAAAAGCCTAAACAGAGAGTAGAATGGTGGTTGATCTCAGTCTCTCAAAGAATCCTACGTAATTCTACAACAGAAGTAAAAACATGTTTCCTATGGGAAGACAGCATTAAGATACATCTAGTTTCTACCTCAACCCTCTCCAGTTCTTCTTACCAAGAAATGAACCTGAGCCATCAAACCCCTGCTGACAACGCTGCCCTCTCTTTGAACTCTCCTGGAATATTTTTTCTACTTCTACCATGACCCTTGCCCTCATCAGCAAATGCTATTAGCAAGGGTTCAAACCAAGGCCCATGTGGCTGCGATGCCTGTGCCTCCTTCATGCCCCTTATGGAGAAGAAGGTTCTTGGATTCCTGAGCATGAAAATAGAGGATTCAGATAAGACCTAAGGATATTATGGGGGGAAGTAGGATTTTACCTCACTAATGTGAGTGATGTACCTTTTTATGAAGAGATTTTAGAATTTGTCAATGTTTAGACATTATTTCAAAGCTGTAATAGCATGACAA
>NW_006355853.1:0-606 GCF_000327345.1 Myotis davidii
TAAAGGACATCTTGGTTGCTTCCAAGTTTTGGCTCTCCATAAAAACTACTGTAAACATCTGTATGCAGGTTTTTGGGTAGACATAAGTTTTCAACTCCTTTAAGTAAATATCAAAGACTATTGCTATCGCTGGATAATATGCTAAGAGTGTGTTTAATTTTGTTAAAAATGCCAAAATATCTTGCAAGGTAGCTGTACAATTTTTCATTCAGATCTCTGTGGCTCCACATCCTCACTAGTGTTTGCTGTTGGTCATGTTCAGATTTTGGCCATTTTAATGTGGGTGTCATATCTCATTGCTGTTTTAATTTGCACTTTCCTGATGACGTGTGATGTGTAGCATTTTTCCAGATATTTATCTGCCATTTGTGTGTCTTTGTTGGGGAGGTGACTGTTAAGGTGTTTGGCATTTCAAAAAATGGGGGTTTTGTTTTCTTCTTGTTGAGTTTTAAGATTTCTTTGTATATTTTGGATAACAATTCTTTAACAGATATTTCTTGTGCATTTATTTCCTCCCAGCCTGTGGCCTGTCTTCATTCTTTTGAAAGTAACTTTCACAAAAAGGACTTTTTTATTTTAATGAAGTCCAGCTTATCAGTTATTTCT
>NW_006355854.1:0-606 GCF_000327345.1 Myotis davidii
TTAGTTATCTGGGCAGGAAGGCCTGTTCATACAGCCTTTTGGGACAAAGGACAGCTGAAAAGCATTTTATCGCCTCCATAATATTAGAGGGGTAGATCTCATCTGTGCCTCCTAATGACTTCCTGTGTGAAACGGAAGATGCGGTAGAAGCAGACAAAACCAGCCAGGCCTCAGCAGCCTTCTAATTATCCCCGTGACCTCATTAAGGCTTTTATTACAGCCGTGTATTAAGCAGTGACATGCTCAGCCCCGGAGAGGGTAAGCGACTTGCTGAGTGACTGTGCTGAAATCACTGCCTTCCATCTGTTGTCTCTCTTGAAAGTCCTTCCCCAAACCCTGTGCGAGACATTATCATCCTCCTGTTACGGATGGGGCAGCTGAGGCTTACAGAGGCAACCTCGTGGCAAGAGGGAGAGTGAACCCATCCTGTCTGCTTTTGACCACCAGGCCCTGGTGCACCCTCTGCCGGTCACTTCCCAAACCTGCATGTTATTTCCTCTCTTGCTAGTAAATACTACGAAAAGGAAGCACTCCTGATGGACCCTGTGGATGGCCCCATCCTTGCGTCTTTGTTGGGTGAGTCCCCGCTCACAGGGCCCCTCCTAA
>NW_006355855.1:0-606 GCF_000327345.1 Myotis davidii
AAATATATTTTGTGGTGTGCCACAGAATTTTAGCGGTTAGTATGCACGTGCCACGAGATGGAAAAAGTTAAAAATCGCCGAGATGATGAATTAAAACAACTCACATGCTTGACACAAAATAACTGCTCAAAAACGAACACACAGAGACACCCTTATGAAACAGACATGGCTATGATCCCATCTGACAGATGAGGAAAGGAAACACCAAGGGATTTCACAGTCTGCTCAGGGCCATTCTGGTGCCGAGTGAAAGGGCTGGGGTTATGTCAGGAGAAAATACGTTTATTACAGCGTGTGACAGTGAACATTCAGCAAAGTGTAGCTATTTCTCTTATCAGCCCTAAGCATTTATGACTCTGCTCTCTACACACTATGCTCTGTAAATGTCAATGGAATGGCCCATCTTTCCAGAAAAACAAGTAATGCCCCATCGCCCCAAAGGTTTCCACTCTCTAGTCTATTTCGTAGGAGCCAAATTGCCATTTTATCATCATATTCTGGGAACCAAACCGAGAGTGAGCGTTCCCATCTTGATACTGTTCATATGCTCTCTCTTCACGCCGGGGCCTGGGAAACACAAGCCTATTTATTTTAATAAAACTGCTT
>NW_006355856.1:0-606 GCF_000327345.1 Myotis davidii
CAAAAGAGATGGCTGAGCATCCGCAAATGTGATTAGAGCAACTACAGCTCTAATCTAGGGAACTGGATTAGCAAAATACTCACTAAGGTCTGGCTTCCTGGTTGCTTTCTGCTTGACCTTGTCCTTAGATCCATTTTCCATCTTTGGTGGCCTCATTGCCTGCCATAAGAGGTCTACTCCTAAGGACTATGTTATCCACAATCCCTTGCCAGCTGGCTTCCCCTGGGAGTTAGCAGTAGTGATTGAAGATGGGGGAAGAGAAAGGAATGGGATTTCTTTCCTATTCTCTGCTTGGGCCATGTTTCTGGCAGTGAATCAGTCCTTCCATAAGTGCAACTGTAGCTCTTCCTGCCACCCCTCCTCCACAGCTTGGGCTCTCCTTGGATCCCAGTGTTTCAAAATGATGTGATAATGGCTCCCTCTGTTGTTAGTGTCTAGGTGTCTCAAAAGCCTTAGGTGATTCTCTAAACTGTGCCCATTCCTCTATAGATCGAACTTAATTCAAATCTCTTAAATATTTTAAGTGAGATTCTGTTTCCTATAGGGACTCAATTACTATAACTAGTAATAGTAAAAGAGATAGGACCCTAGTCTCAAAGGGGCTGG
>NW_006355857.1:0-606 GCF_000327345.1 Myotis davidii
CTCTCTCACATCGATGTTTCTCTCTTTCTCTTTACTCTCTCTAAAATCAATGGGAAAAAATATCCCCTCGTGAAGATTAACAAAAACAAACAAGCAAAATGTGTAGTTGGAAGTGCTTATACAATGGAGAAAGTAATTCCATTTTCAGAGTATTATCTTGACGTCAGGCCCCCTTGTTCTTCCTAGTCCAGAGTACCTTCTGCCATTCTGCCAGTTAGTTCTCAGCTCAGGTGTTTCAGTGTCTCTACAGAAGTTGAGCTTGGCTATGTTTATAATCTGTGAACATCAAATTCCTTTTTTTCTTCTAACAGCTAGAACATTAAGTTCCTTGCCAGTGATCTAAAACACATTGAATTCTACATCTTTGGATGCAAAAGATTTATTTTCTCTGAACTTAGATCATGATGTTTAAAAACGAAGAGACCTTAGAAATGAAGAGAGTTTAGGTTATTAAATATTCATGATTATTCTAGTTCTGCTGCAGATATATACACAGTTAAAAACACTATAAATTAGCCCTAGTTGGTTTGGCTTTAGTGGATAAAATGTCGACTGTGGACTGAGGGGGACTGAAGGTTCCAGGGTTCGATTCCGGTCAAGGGCATG
>NW_006355858.1:0-606 GCF_000327345.1 Myotis davidii
GGGTGGGAAGTGTAAAGCTTATTCTCCTAACTGCATTACTTCAACTTCAAGACATCGTAAGAGTGACTTTTTTTGCACATAAGCACCTGCACCTCTATTGGGAAGTTGCTTTTAGAAATTCAGTTTCATACCGATGAAAGAAAGTGACTGAACTCTCCTTTTTACTCTAATAGAACCCTAAATTCAGGTGGAGGAGCATAAAATTACACAGGAAATCCAGAAAAGAATAAAAACAAGACTCAAAATGTTGTAGCCCTTCCTTGATCTCTGAAATCAAAACCTTGCCAATTAATACTTTCATGCTTTATGTTCAAGTATCAAGTTGTAGGAAGAGTTTGTGCATGACTGAAATGGAGCCTGAAGAAAATGGAAAAGAGGCATGAGGTTAGGTAATTCATTCTCTCTCTGACCGATTTTAGAACATATTTCTTAGCCCTTTGTCACCAAGTTGGGACTACATTCAAATGTGAAAAGAAATAACTGTTGATTCAACCCAGATGGTGAGCATTTTAATATTTCAAGTCCAACAGAATGAAGCACAAGCCCATGAGCTCCTCTTCAATGTAATCTATATTTATTATGAAACTAGAGGCCTGGTGCACAAAA
>NW_006355859.1:0-606 GCF_000327345.1 Myotis davidii
AAAAAATGTATAACTATAAAGCAAACTTTATAATGGACAGTTAAACAACACTGTATTATAAATGATCTGATTTCTAACACATATATTGAAGGCTGTCTTTCTTATGGAGTGACAAACCAGTGCTATCTTGCTCACTTTGACAGTGACAAATGATATCAAATGCGAGAGAAATTTAATTTCTTTGAATCTAATCTTTCTTTGGACTAAATTAACACACTTAAAATAATTTTTTCTAACAAGTGTCAAGTAATAAAGCTTTTTCCAAAGTTAGTCAAATGATGACACCTATTGATAAGAAAATTGCAATTTCCAGATTGAATTCAGAAATGAGCCCATATAAGCAATTTGAAAGATTCTTAATTCTTTAACAATGATAGATATCACTGTATTTTGTTTGTTGTTTGTAAAGAGCACACGATAACAAGACATATATAGAAGAACAAGAGATAGTCATGTGAGTTTTGTTGAAATACAGGAAGACTGAAGAATGTTAATAGGTTTCTGTATAAGAAAGCAAATGAAACAAGAGATCTATTCTACTACTGTGATCGGCTGAAGACTGCCCACATTATTGAACTGCTTTAATTTTTAGGAAATCAGGAGATA
>NW_006355860.1:0-606 GCF_000327345.1 Myotis davidii
GTCGGTTTACATATCAAACTTACCTGGTGATGGTATTTTGTTCACTTAACATATTATAAGGACAATATTTTTAGATTCATTTCTCTATACTTCGTGATCAGAATACCATATTACCTGGAGCAGAAGGCTATATTACCTTTTCACTTTCTATCCTGAACATAGCAATACCTTAGAGCCCAGATTTGCCTTTATCAAATGCACAATTCTAAAAGAAAAAGAAGTAATCACCTGTGAGAAGAGTGTATAAAGAATGAATAGTAATTTTTAAAATGTTGGATGAAACATGTGAAGTTGTTTTTCCTCTTGTCCTGAATCCTCACTGTGGTCTAAAAGGCTGTGAGAGAAGGGAAAGGTAAAATGACAGGGGCAAATTCTCCTCAAATTCTGCTTTATTACTTCAAATTAGCCTGATCCACCCTTGACACAGTGGCTAATAGTCTTAACATAACATGCAAATTCCTTCTTGGCCATCCCCCTGGCCTCCCTTACTTTAACTGCTGTTTCATTTTCCAGTTCTGCCTGATTTCTGACCTTCTCCTCTCCTTTTAGGTTCTGGTCACACACTCTTGGCTCTCAGGAAAATTGATTTCCCAGGTTTTGATCACT
>NW_006355861.1:0-606 GCF_000327345.1 Myotis davidii
TTTGTATGAGCTCAAGTAAATGTTTTATTTTAGTTTTGTTATGTAGTACACCACAGTGTGTAGTTTATTAACTAGGTAGCTATATTTTGGATAAAGACATTGTTAGAAAAGGATGCATTGAGATGATGCTACAGCAGGAAGGTCACTTAGGTCTTGCTCATACTTCTTTTGTCAAACTTGTATATTTGTTTGAAATAAACTCTTTGTCTTTCACTGGGATCCTGAGTGTCAATGAATAAATCATATTTTTGTTTCTCCACAAAAAAGTCCATACTACAATTTCACCTCTTATAAAGGACTCAGTAATGCCCTTTATAGCTATTTTTTCCAGTGCAGAATTCAGTCCAGGATAACAAATCACAGTTGTCACGTCTCTTTAGTCTCCTTTAATGTGGAATAGTTACTTGGTCTTGCTTTTGAATAATGCAAGCCAGTTAAGTTATAGAAAGTCCCTCAACATGGGTTTGCGTGGTGTGTCACATGACCACATTCAGGTTGTGCATTTGAAGCTAGAATACCAAGAAGTGTGGTGGTGTTCTTTTCACGATCTCACATTAGAGACAAATCACCTTTTTCAGCCATGTTAGTTTTTTTGTGTTTTTTTTT
>NW_006355862.1:0-606 GCF_000327345.1 Myotis davidii
GTGTGGAGCTCTTTGGGTTCATCTTGTTTGGGATCTCTGCACTTCCTGGACTTGTGTGCATTTTTCCTTCACCAAGCTGGGGAAATTTTCAGTCACTTTTTCTTCAAATATGTTCTCACTCTCTTGTTCTTTCTCTTTTTTATTCTGGTACCCCTATGATGCCAATGATGTTACACTTAATGTTGTCCCAAAGATCCCTTAAACTATACTCATATTTAAATTCTTTTTTCTATTTGCTGTTCTAATTCAGTGTTTTTTCTGTTTTGTCTTCAAAAATTGCTGCTTTAAACCTCTGCTTTATCTAATCTGCTGTTGACTCCTTCTAGTATATTCTTCATTCCAGTTATTGTATTCTTCATTCTGATAGGGGTTTTTTATTATTATTTCTATGACTTTTTTATACTTGCTACCTCTTTGTTGAATTTCTTTCTAAGTTCCTTGTGAATTTTTTATAACTAGTGTTTGAACTTTATATCAAGTAGATTTCTTGCCTCCATTTCATTTAATTCTTGTTCTGGAGTTTTTCCTGTTCTTTCATTTGGAGCATTTTTGGGGGTCTTTTCAATTTGGCTACCTCTTTGTGTTTGTTTCTGTGTATTAGGTAGA
>NW_006355863.1:0-606 GCF_000327345.1 Myotis davidii
TTTAAAGATTTAATGAGTCTAGTTCATACATTCGCAACAGGAGCAATATTGCCCCCAACAGGGCAAAAATTGGTTCTTGGGAGGGCAAAAAAATAAAATCCTAGTTATTACATTGGTTTTGCCCCTCCCAAGGGTCACAGTATACAAATACAGATATCTATGGTATTAAATTTTCATGGGGGAGAATAACTAGGGGGGAAAATGTGTAAATGGATCTTTTGGGGATTGATAAGGGAAAAAAGGTTAGGAAACACTGGTCTACTATGACATTATATGCTCAGAGACCATTATAAATATATACAGTTGACCCTTGGGCAACACAGGTTTTAACTGCACGGGTCCACTGATATACAGATTTTTTTTAATAAACCACAATCAGCCCTCCATATCCCTGGTTTTGCATCCTCAGATTCAACCAACAGCAGATAGAAAATAGTGTTTTCCATCCGCAGTTGGGAATCTGGATGCAGAGGGCCAATTGTATGCATTGGTCTACATCATTTTATAAAAGGGACTTGAGCATCCGTGGGTTTGGTATCTGCAGGGAATGTTGGAACCAATCCCCCTTGGATACCAAAGGTCAACTGTAGTTAAGTTTCAGGGGAG
>NW_006355864.1:0-606 GCF_000327345.1 Myotis davidii
TTTTTTTTTGATTCAAAAAAAAGGATACATTTTTTGACTTATTTTTGTTTGATTCAAATGAACATATTTTTAAAAAGTTAAAATGGTCTGATTTAAGAAATTATCTTTACTGGCAAGCCCATATTTGCACTGTGTCATAGAGTTGCCCTGAGCTACTTACTGTGTTGGAATAGAATCAGGCTAGATACAACGAGAATGAGTAAATTCAAAGAACTGTCTTGCATATTTCTTTAGGATTGAAACATGTCACTGCTAATTCTGAGGATCAATGAAGTAGATAGGGCAATATGTAGGAAATACTTTCACTACAGTCATGTTGAAGGTCTCTATGCTGTGGGTGTTTAATAAATCCTCTGAACTAACACGGGCATAAGGTAAGATGCTAAAAGATGAATCAGCTTCTCTACAGCTCAGACCCTCTAGCTACAGAAATATTCTAATGCCAACACTTAAGCTATTAGAAATAGTGAAATAAATCCTTTCTCTAAAAGGAATCTTGGTGACAACTGTTTATAATTTATTGACACTAACTGGCCCTCCTGGTTATTTCTTTTTCATTATCCTATGTCTCATAGTACCCTGGAAGAAAATATTTACAACTCAAAA
>NW_006355865.1:0-606 GCF_000327345.1 Myotis davidii
CATCATCATCATCATCATCATCATCTATATACTACAATCATCTCATTCTCTAGATGAGGAATCCAAAACTCAGACTTTCTCATTTCCATGCCACTACCCTTTCCAAAAGATCCCATCACCTCTTGGTCAAAATGCATATTTTAGTCATGTATCTGCATGTATATGTCAGTTATACATATGCCTTGAGGTTATAGTTCTCTCCTCCCTCTGTGTTACTTATAGACAACATTGACACATGACTTAAGGTCTATGATTTTCTTGTATTAATCTCCTCTACATGACACTGGTAGCCTTACTATTTGCTGAGCACTGTTCTAAACACTTCCTATGGAATAAAGCTGTTCCTCACAGCAATTGTATGAAGCAGGTACTACTATTGTCCGTATTTTTCATGCGAGGAGACAGAGGCATCGGGGGTAATTCTCCAAGCACACACACTGTTAAATGGCAGGGCTCAGGTGATTGGGCTCCAGAGCTAGTCTGTTCTCCAGAAAATTCTAGAATCCAAACTAGATTTGAAAATTCTAATGAAGATTGGCAACATTTGGAAGTGACCCTACAAAGGATGCTCCCATTGAGAAGGCTAAAAAGGGCTAATTCCAATGT
>NW_006355866.1:0-606 GCF_000327345.1 Myotis davidii
GGCCTCCATACCACCCCCTTCCCACTTCTCCATTTTCTAGATTTTTCTGGGCTCCCCACACTCCAGGTCTCCCTGGTCCTCTATCCCCCTCCACCACACCCCTCCTTCTGAATGTTTTCTACATTCTTCTGCCTTCAGAACACTCCAAGGTCTTCCCACCCTCCATCCCTCACCCTGCCCCCTTACCTCTTCCAGGCTCCTTTTCAGCCTCCATACGGGCCTCAGTTAGTTTCACTTACAGATCTTGGCATCTTGCTAACTTGAAAGCAGGGCTGAAGGACATCTTGAAGCTTGGAGGTTCACATTCGCTTTCCTATACACACCGGAGATGCCACAACTGCCCAACTTGTACCTGGCTTTGAGATCAGCTGCGCGCCTCTCAGTCTTATGGCAGCTGGACATGGAAACCCTTCTCTGGCTCTGGAAACTGCGTGGGACGTTCCTTGTGCTCACCCCAACCTTATTGGCTGCTCTTCCCCCAACAGTCAGCAACGCACTTCTGCACAATACCCTTGTTTCCGCACAACTCCTTTCCTGTTTTGAATTGACCAACACCCTCAGTTCAGAACTTCCCTCTCCATAGAGTCCTGATGTCATTTCCCCATT
>NW_006355867.1:0-606 GCF_000327345.1 Myotis davidii
CGTACTTTGAAAGGTAAGGAGGTATCCTCTTTTGCAGTTCTTTGTGATGAAGAAATACCAACCCTTTCAAACATAAAAAGGTCAAGAATGTCAAAGGCAGTCAACAGTTACTGAAAATATATAGCACAAATATTATATAAATGGAATCTCTTTGAAGCCATTAATGAAAACACACCCAAGAGAATCTCAAAGATTTAACTAAGGATAAGTAGCAAGATCATCTGCCTCAAGTGAAAATTATGACAGGCCAGCGTAGAAGGAGTTGGTGCAAAGCCAATATCATTAAAAATAACATCAATAACTGATCATTTTTCTCTCCTATTTTGAACCCAAAGTTATGATTGTCATCACACATAGATACATATGGTTCTGAGCTGTGATCATATAGCCTCACAGACATGGGGCCTAACCTCATCCACTCATGTAGATACATTATTAATGTGAGAAATTATTAACAGAATGAGTGAAGATTAACTGATTAAACAAGTAGGCAATTTATTCTACTCCTTAGTGTGATGATCTACGCAAGTGCTTACCTGAACTCTGAGGTCAATATCCAATTCAAAACAGAACCCCCTATCAGTGGTTCTCAACCTTCTGGCCCTT
>NW_006355868.1:0-606 GCF_000327345.1 Myotis davidii
ATCAAAACAGTATGTTATCAAAATAAAAACAGACACAAAGATCAATGGAATAGAACAGAGATAAACCCATGCATATATATAGTCAATTAATTTTTGACAAAGGAACCAAGATTATACAATGTGGAAAGGACAGTCCTTTTAATAAATGATGTTAGGAAAACTTTATAGCCACATTCAAAAGAGTAAAACTGGACCCCATATGACATCATACACAGAAAACCATTTAAAATGAACTGAAGACTTGAATGTAAGACATGCGACCATAAAACTTCTAAGGATATCAGCTCCTTGACATTGGTCTTGGCAAATGTGTTCTGAAGTTAAGAAAGAAGATCACTGGAATTGCAGACAAATGTTGTAGAAAGACGGAAGTAACCAGCATTGTGGGGACAAGTTGAATCAAACTGCTATGGGAGGCAACACAGCACAAGTGCAGGAAATTGACCTGATATGGGGAGCTCTGCTAGAGAATCCTAGTCCCACCCCTTATTCTGTGGTCCTGCGCAGTGTCTCTGAGTCTGTTTCCACACTTGTGTGATGTAAATAGCCACCCTTGCTGTATACAGTTATTCATCTTCATAACAATCCAGCAAAATAAGAACCATT
>NW_006355869.1:0-606 GCF_000327345.1 Myotis davidii
ATTTATTTATTTGTTCATTCTCAAGCAATTATTGAGTATTCACTATGTGTCAGGGACTATGACACAGCACTGAGGGCACACAGATAGACAAAATGCTGGTGAAAAGAGGTACTGACTCTGCCTGGGAGAGATGGAAGGACTTCAAAGAGGAGGATATTTAGATAAAAGCACACTGTGACCAGCATCAGGGACTTACGGTAGCCTCTAAGAAATACAAGAGGCTTCTTGGGCTGAAATGAAGCATAGACATATGGAAGGCCTCATTTTACTAGTGGGCATTGTAGTTCTCCCCATTATTCTAACCACTGAATAACATAATAAATTTGGATGAAGACATATATCTTAGTAATCATCTCTACCATCAATATGGTGTATATTATATTAGCTAATGTAAACTATAAGCTTTTATAATAAATAGACCCCAAATTCAGTGGCTTAAGAAACAGTTTATTTATTGCTCATATAAATTCAGGGCAGATATTCTTGGTCAGAAGGCAGTCCTTGCACAGAGATTTGGGGAACCAGGATCTTTCTGTCATACCCATAGATTTTTTGAGGGTATAGTGTAGTTAAGGTGAGTTGTCATGTCCAGGTGCAAGAATGGGA
>NW_006355870.1:0-606 GCF_000327345.1 Myotis davidii
TCTCTGTATGCAATCCATAGCCGCTTACAAGTCTGCCCTGACATTTAGCCACCGTGTACTCTGTACACACGCTTTGCTTTTTCCATAAATTCTGTTAAGGTCTGTATTGGATATTCGATATTAGCATTCTAAGTTTGTGTCCGCACACATTATATGCAGTGTTGCTGGGAATTAAACTCACTTGAACATTAGGACAGGAGCCAAAACAGACATAAGATGTGACTGAAGTGCCGGAAGCAAGTCCTGGCAGTGAGTGGATCTTTTCTCGCCTGCTTTGGCAGTGCTCACCATCCCGCTTCAACTCGCATGTCAATCTTGAAATGAGAATTCTTCTGGGAATGATCAAAGTCATTGCTAGTGTACTTTTTGGAGGGAGAGTGATGCCTCAATTATGCCTCAATTTACCGTATTTGGTGTTCAAATGACTGCATCGCATTGCTAGTCATTGTCCTTGGACGCATGTCCTCTCCCTTATATTTTCTTGCCTAGTGCCTGTGTCCCATTCCCTTTAGTCAGAATGGCTTTGGTATCTCAGATACAAGATCTCTTAATAGTAAAGAGGTGCTCTGATTGCCTTTTGTCATTGTCCTTTTAACATCTTCCTTT
>NW_006355871.1:0-606 GCF_000327345.1 Myotis davidii
CCCCCCGCTTATCTATTTTATGTCTCCTTTATGCCCCCTCTGTTTTTATGTTGTAGTAACTTTCAAATGTGTGCATGCAAGAGGAGGGATGGAGGGAGATAAAAGGAGATACATTTAATAAGCAAGATTCAATCCAAATGCATGCTTTCATGTCCCATGTATGTGTTCAAGCTTCACTTATATGTATTTAATTTGCATGCTAAGGATACAATCCTGTATCTACAAACAAGACCAAGAATCTTTTGCTCTATTTCCATAGCCTTGGTCTAACTCATTGGATTAAATTAATTAATTTAATAAATCCTACTGTTCTGTGCAATGCCTGAGATCTTTTATTTAAATCATCCAGAGTGGCCTCAAACCTACCCTTCAAAATGAACCTTTTTCCTCTTTGAAGCCTGGATGCCAGCCATGGATGCAATATAAGCTAATGCCAAGAGAGATCGTTAAAGTGCGGTTATTAAGGAGACCATGATTGATGGAGTTTGTAGCTGGTAATGTGATTTCCCTTTGGCTGCTCAGTGAACATCGGCAACAGATCAATATCTCATCTGCATGAGATTACAGTCACTTTTGACAATAGCAGTGAGAAGAGGTTAAAAAAAA
>NW_006355872.1:0-606 GCF_000327345.1 Myotis davidii
CTTGCCTCTCTAAAGAAGCTGAATGAGTGAATGCCGAATGAATATTTCTAGGCTTACCTCTTACATGGTGTTTGTATCTGCTACAGTATTAGGTGCAACTCTGGGGATGTGCCATGTTGCTAGTCATTAAATTCTATTTAGATATACGAATGGGTTATTAATTAATTAGATAAGAGTTTTCATGCCTTCTTTCCCAAGTTAGTTTGTAAATTTAATGCAATTCTGATCAAAATCCCAGAAAAAATTTGTGACAATTGGAATTTATGTGTTCATAAATAATGCTAATGATCATTTGGAAGGGTGAACTAATAAGGGCATGTTATTTTGAAAATAAGAGGGAGGAGCAGAAATTTTCTTAATGAGACATTCAAATTGGTAGAAGGCTACACGTGTTAAAATCATGTGGTTAAAGAGTAGACATAAAGATAAATAAAGCAGAAGAAATAGATTCTAATGCATAAAAGAAACTTTATTATGTAAGAAATATGGCAAGCCAATAGGAAATAAAAATATTTAGTGAAAGCTGCAATTATTTTTATTTGGAAAAATAGTACATATTTTCACTTCATACTCTAAAGTATATTTCAAATGGATTAAAGAGATACA
>NW_006355873.1:0-606 GCF_000327345.1 Myotis davidii
GCTCAAAGTTTTTGCTCATATCCCGAAACAGATATGATCACTTTCTTCCTGCTTTTGCCTCCTTTTGGAACCTTGCTCCGCTTGATGGAACCTACTTTGATTTTAGCTGATTATTGGTCTCTTCCCTCATTTCTTTGTTATTAAACTGTAAATTCCCAAGAGAAAAGATAAGAGCTTTTTCCATTTTCCAATTCCTAGACCTCCAAGTATAGTGCTATGTGGCCAATAGAACATGAGGGGAAGTAATATGTGTCACTAGAAGAGTGTGTATTCTGGACAGTATAGCTACAAGATTGAGAGAGTCCATCAACCTAGATCCTAGATCCCTGAGTGAATATTGGGACATGTGTCCCTGCCATCACATGTTGGATAGGTAGTGTAAGCAAGAAAAATTCACTTTTGTTATGTAATGAAGACATTATTTTGGAATTCTTACTGAAGCATAGACTAGCATAGGAAATGGCAACATTTTTAAATAAAGAAACAATAAATATTTTCAGTGAAAGCAGCCATAGATAGTACATAAACAAACAAACAAACAAAAGCAACAACAAAAAAATGGAACTATGTCCCAATAAACTTTATTTATAAAAACAGACAGTGAGC
>NW_006355874.1:0-606 GCF_000327345.1 Myotis davidii
GTTAGCGTGTCACCTCTGACACACATGTCATAGTGAACCTATGTTCACCATCACTGATATAGAAGCCTAACATTTAAATGGCGTTATAGAGAATGTTGCTAAAAGCTTACTTACCCTGCAGGTTACTTATCAGTATGTTCATACGATGCCATCAGGCACCGAGGTCTTAACATACTGCTAAGAATAAGTAAAATAGAATAGTTTCACTATTTTTGTTAGTTTCTAAATCTCCAAAGAATACAGCAGACAACCAGGGAGAAAATTAGGATTGGTAATAAAGAATGTTAGCGTTCTCTTTAACACTTACACTTATGGTTTCCTGATATTATAGTTGAAGTGTTCTTATTCTTTCTGTATATATAGAAAGTAACCATTATTATTACCAATATTATCCTATTTGACAAACAACCAGAGATTATATAAATAATGTGACGTGAGATAGGTCTTATGATTCTAGTCCTAGTAGTGATACGTCTTAAAGGGACTGTTGCAACTAACCCATGAAGCCTTAATTCCATGTTATCACTCAGTGTGAAGCACAAAGACAACTCCTACACCAACTTTACTGGTATCCCCGAAATGTTCTATGGTTTCTTATTCTTTAGT
>NW_006355875.1:0-607 GCF_000327345.1 Myotis davidii
TGTGTAGCCAAGGTTGAGAACCACTGATCTAGCCGCTCCGACTTGAAGTCCAACTTGAAGACCCACAGCTGCAGTGTGAATTGTGATAGGGGTGGGGCCTGAGCCCGCTCTCAGGCTCCCAGCAGCAAAGTGCTGGTTATGATAAAGATGCTCTTAAAACACACCTGGCTGGGGGTGCCATGGCAACCATGATTGGAGGAGCCTTCAGGGAGGGGCTCTCCTAGCTGTCCATTCTCTTCAGACCCTTTCCCTCCAGGGCTTCTCCCCTGGCATGCTCTCTCTTCTCCTCTCTGCAGACACCATGATCCTCCCCTTTCAGTTCTCACAGCTTCAATGAGAATTAGACTGACAACTTGTTCTACATGGATACTGCCCCCTCCCTTTTCTAGACCTGCTATGTCACAGCGAATGAGACAGCAGCATTCCGAGGGCGTGCTTCTTGTTCAAAATTTCATGGGGAGGGTTTCAGGCTCTGGTCTGTCTATGAGGCATCTGTACTAAAAAATGATTCTTCCCCTTGAGATGTCTCATGTTGTCGCCTCTTCCGTCCCCTCCACAGTCCCTCTCCTGTGTCCCCCCGCCCTGGGCCTTCACTGCCTCAGTGACC
>NW_006355876.1:0-607 GCF_000327345.1 Myotis davidii
TTTATTCTTTGTTTTTTCATTTGTATATTGTGCTTGATTATCTAAGTTGCCTCAGATGCTTATGGATATATGTGCATGTGTTTTTTTCCTACTTATCTGCCCACCTTCACATCTAGCTATGTATATGGGGCAGGTCCCCACCAGACTGGACTTTTTAAAAGAGTAACTGAGTTGTTTTTCTCTTCCTTTTTTGACCAGATTTTCCAGTAATTTCCTACAAAAATATGGAGAATTCAGAGACAGTTGTGTAGTAGAACTTGACAATGAGGTGGAAGTCATAGGTCTGATTCCAGCTTTGATTCCTGCTAAATGTCTAATCTTGGGCAAGTAATTGAGCCCCTAGGTGTTTCACTTTTGCCATTTTAAAAAATGGGAATAATGATATGCACTTCACCTATCTCATAGAGTCAGAGTGAGGACATATAAGTTTTGGTGTGGTGGCATACATAAGGCTGTAGGTAGTGTTTATTAGGATAAAGTCTTTGGCAGTAGCCTGGGCAGATCAATTAGCCTCATTGTATAATTAGGAGGACTTGAATGTCTTCTCATAAGCATTTTCTTCCAATAATCCCAACATTTCCACCTTTAGGTCCGTGTTTTTTTTTTT
>NW_006355877.1:0-607 GCF_000327345.1 Myotis davidii
ACACAATGAGACCCGTTTACCCTTCCAAGGGATACCCTCAGGACATCACTTGAGGTGGCTTCGTATCCCCCTGGCATATGTCATCAGAGCGATTCTGAAATCATTGTCATTAGCAATGAATGTATTAAGTAATCTTCAGAATTCACTGCGTCCTAGAAAATATTAAAATTCCATAAAAGCAAATCTCTGAATAGCATATATCTAACTCTTTTTTTTATCAATTTCCCCAAAGCAAAATTCCATATATCCGGTGGTCTACAGATGATATGCGTGCTATTGAAAAAAAATCTACAATTTTGCAGTATGTAATCATCCTAAACCATCGCTTTGTTCATGAAGATCCTGTTTTCAGGAATTGGAAATGTATCTAACATTCTCTAAATCAAATAGTATGTCCTGTTCATGAACCTTACACCTGCCTCTCTACTGCCTGCCCTGCCATAGCTTCTGTTCAAAACTGATTTATTACCACATATAGTTTGTACTCTTTGCTACGTCAATTAAACAAAAGTATTTACTAACCACTATCCATTTTCTTCCAGCACAACCTGTTTTATAAACTTTTTCTAAGTAATATCCATACACGAATATACTAATTTTAAAAATC
>NW_006355878.1:0-607 GCF_000327345.1 Myotis davidii
AAAAAAAGAAGAAAATAGTTTTACTAATTAAAGGGGAATTCAAGGAAAAACTGGGAGAATAAAAAATTCAATAAGAAAGAAAAGACAAAATATTTTAAATTGGCCATTTTTATCAGTAAAGCTTTTATCCAAAAATAATTAGTGAAGTTTTATCCAAAATAATAACAGACAATAGCTTTATTTTACTAAAAAATATAAATATAATAACTTCTTCTAAGGTGGTGTTTCTTATGTTTTTACAAGGGAAAGTGTTTTTTTTTTTCTTTAGCTAATTCATCTTTTAGGTGACAAAAAACTGTTTTACTTCCTTTGTCACCTATAAACAGTTTTTATCTATCTATTCAGTTTCTCCTAACACTAAAATGACATGTATTGTTTATTTTGCATTAATCCACAACCTCCTCTTATTTTTTTTAATGTTAGTTTTGCCCCGTAGTTTATTAGCAAAACAATGTTATTGAATAAAATGAATGACTGACCTATTTCTAAGTTTTTAGGTTACCAAGGTCACCTACTTCTTGAGCTACACATGCATAAACAATCACTTAAACAGGGTATCCTTCACTACACAGGGATCTTATCTAATAATAGACAAACATGGTAATTA
>NW_006355879.1:0-607 GCF_000327345.1 Myotis davidii
CGGATGTTTGGAAATTGAGAACAAAAGTTTGATGTGCAAAATGTTCCCTGACTGTATTTTTAATAAAATCAATATCATTTGCCAGTTACAGGCAAAATTAGATGGGACAACATATGAGAGATTGGCCTCAAGATTGTGAGAGCAGTGCTTTCCACAGGGTCCTACAACAATCTCTGCAAGCAGTTTTCCTTTTGATTAAATAGCCATTCATTTCTTAGATCTTTTTTGATGCTTCCTTAAAGACTCAGAATGCCTGTGACAGTTTATATATTCTAAGTAAGTCTCATATATGAAAGAACTTACATTTTCCATGAACAAAATCCACATTTGTTCATAACATTAATTCTTATTTTTATTTATGTTTTTGTTATTAAATGTGTCTGGCACTGGTAGGCAATCATATGTTTGATATTCAGGAAATAGTATACCAGTGACTCAACAGAAAAATTATTAGAATAAAAGTGTTTAGCAAGTTGTTGGGTATAAGAATGAGATCAATATTATGATTCAATTGGATTTTTATATACCAGCAACAATTAGAATAAAATAGCAATAAAATTTTATTTTTAAATAGATGTAATAAAGGTACAAGACTCAGTTCTCTCCA
>NW_006355880.1:0-607 GCF_000327345.1 Myotis davidii
TCATTTAAATCACATATTTCCATGTCATTATTTTCTGGATATTTTTAAATTTTCTTTCTGAGTTGTCTTGATATTTTGGTTACTCATGGTATTCTCTAAGCATCTATGAGTGACATTTCTGTAGTAGGTTGATAAGGGAAATTAAGAAGTCTTTCTTTTGTTTACCAATAGGTGGCGCTGAAGCATAGTTTTTGTTGTTTTAGTTTCTCTTGAGCTGCTCTGGTTTCTCAGATCTTTGGTGAGCGATGGAAAATGTTCTGTATTTCCTGGGTAGGTGGGTGGCTCTTCTGTGACCAGATCACCTCAGTCTCAGGGCACCAACTCTGCAGCAAAATGTGGTGGGTGGTGGGGTTTCAAGTCTGTGAAATCCCAGTGCTGTAGCCTGTAACCAAATTCTGTCTGCAGTGTAACCGTGATGGGTGGGAGTAGAGTGAACCTGGAAAGGCCAGCTGGTGCCTTTATGGGTTTGTTCTCCCAGTAATGACGACTGCCAGACCTCAGGGGCCTCGCCTCTATCTCCATCGTGTTCCTACTGCTCAGGGGAAAAACGCTTCTGTGAATCCAGTTCTCAGGGTTGCAGATAATGTGCTCTGCAACCTGACACTCA
>NW_006355881.1:0-605 GCF_000327345.1 Myotis davidii
TGGTAGGCTGTGGTGATTTTCAGGGTGGAAAGAGCATGAGGAGAAGAGATGAAGGAGGATGCAGGGGAAGCTCTGAATCTATACACCTTTCTGACCAGGTTACTTCTGTGGAATCTAAGTAGGCACAGGAACTGAGTGAATCTGTATTTTGTCCTTTTATTTCTCCCTTTGAGAATTACATATGTGGGACCAAAACAAGAGAAGATTGTTTGTGTGAAACTGGTTAAGAATAACCCACTGACCTAAGGGCTATTATATGAAACATTAACAGTTCAGCCACTTAAATTACTCAAGTTCACCCTTAGCTGGATGCCAGCATGCACAGGTGAAACCACCATTAAGATAAAAAGGAAGGTTACCTGTGCTCTAGGGTTTGAAGAGTGTGAGGGATGTTGATACCAGCACGGACATTGCCAAATATTAGTACTTTCGTGATCCTTGCGGGAGTTAAACCTTTTTATACAAATTGTGTTATCTGTGTTATAGGCCAAAAAGGCTGCCATGATAATTAATCATGTAACAGATGCAAAGTTCCTAACAAAGCCCTGGCCTATAATAAATGCTCAAGAAGTAACACTTGCCGAAACCGGTTTGGCTCAGTGGAT
>NW_006355882.1:0-607 GCF_000327345.1 Myotis davidii
TTAGCATATTACATTTTTATTATTATAGATTATCATGTTCTTTATGTGTAATACATTTTCAGTTATGTATAAAGCTCTAGGAGCCCAATAAATGTTAGTTCCTCCTCCTGCTTTCTATGGAAAATGACTAAAATTATATTTACTGTCCCAGATGTGCAAAGTACAATGTTTTCATTATACTATTGTACAAAATCATGTTCTTCATTTTGCTTCCAAAGGTGGGGGGATGGAGAGGCATAGAGAAAGAAAGAAAGCATTTCTGGACTCTTTCTATTTCATTACTTATGGGTGTGAATATTCGAGTGCGGGGTGTTATATCTTAAATGAGTTATAACTTCATATGCCAGCTTATCATCTACAGTGCTTATTCTTCCATTTTGGTTTTGCAGTTTTGCTCTTATAGCATATCTAAATTTTAAGTAATTATTAACAGCATTTGGAATAATGAGTACCTCAAGGAATTTTATGGCAGTGAAGTTATTGCTTTAATGAATGAACACTGCAAAATCTTACTCTGTCCAATCTAAGGACTTAGAGCCATTTAGCCTTCAGCCTCAAGTTTCAAAAGGATCCTGAAGCATACATGAGTGAATTGCTCAAGAACAGC
>NW_006355883.1:0-607 GCF_000327345.1 Myotis davidii
ATTTTTTTATGATTCTCTGGTGACTGGATTTTTAAAATCCATCACCGACATTCTACCAAGTCATAACCGCTACTGTGCAGCCAAGTGACAGCTAAAAGGTAGAACTGCTGTGACTGTTAGAGTGACTGGCATGGCAGGGAGTGACTCCAGAATTCCACAGTGGCTACGGCCGGAACAGACACGTCAGACTTGGTGACATAAAGTGTGGGGGGCATTGCCAAGCAAGAGAGAAGGAAGCACGTAGGAAGGCTGCTGAGCCTGGGTTAGAGAAGTGGGTTTCGGATTCAGTCCCCAAGACAAGGGGGTTAATGCCAAGTGTTCTTATCACACGATGAACAGTGACAGTGTCCAAGATGACACCAAGGAACATGAGCCACCAACCAGGACCTGACATAAGCTTCAGAGACAGAAGTGACAGGTGTAGGAAGCAGGCACTCGGTGCCTTAGCCCAGTTGGGGTGAGCACTGCAGACAGAGACAGCTCACCCTGTAAGATAGCCTTAAAGCAATGATCAAATGGAGGGGTGAAGATTCTAAAGGATTCATTCAGTCATTCACATGGAGTCATTTGGCTCCTATTATGTGCTAGGAACTGTTCTGGGCATGGG
>NW_006355884.1:0-607 GCF_000327345.1 Myotis davidii
AAAAAATGGATTGAGTTTATTACATAATTCTCCAACTGAACCCTGCAAATGAGAGAACAGCTTTTTATGTTTCAGTTTATTTAGGGAAAAGCTCTATTTAAGAGCTTTAAGAGATTTAGGATGGATGATATATTGTGAAGAGGAGAAAGGGGATAATTGCAGAAGTAGAGGTGAGTGTGGCTGGCCTAAGGGAAGAAGAGTCCCCTTCATGTGGTAAGTACATATGAATTTAGTAAGCCCATGTCAGGGTTTTCACTGCACTGCCTCGTGCACCCAGGTGAGAGGTGATAGACTGAGAGCAATAGCTGTAAGATACATGTAAGGGGACTGGACATAAGTTGCTGATGCCCCCAGACTCCACAAAGACTGCTGTGCTAAAGCCTTGTGCTTGCAAAGCAGAGCTACCTGTCCTCAATGGACCCCTCAGATGTGGGCAATGAGCATTGTAAGGGCTCTCATGCTACAATGAATGATAAAGTTCTCTCCCTCACTTAAAAAATTAATTATATTTGGGTAACATTAGTTAATAACATTTTATAAGTTTTAAGTGTACAGTTCTATAATACACTATCTATATATTGCATTGTATGCTCACCACCCAAAGTCT
>NW_006355885.1:0-607 GCF_000327345.1 Myotis davidii
AGGTCTGAGGATCTAATGTAAAACATGGTAACTGTAGTTGATAACCCTTTATTGCAGATAAAATTTGCTAAAAATATATAACTTAAATTTCCTCACTAATATACAATTATGGGTGTGTTAAATAAATGTAGGGAATCCTTTCACATTGTATAACTATATCAAATAATCACAATGTATATTTAAATATCTTATAATTCTACCTTAATAAAGCTGATTTTTTAAAACAAAGAACAGGTTGAATCAAAAGTAAGCCTAAGAAAATAAACAATAGGAATTAGAGCAGAAATCAATGAAATTGAAAAGAAGAAATTATTAGAGATCATCAGCAACACCAACAGTAGTTCTATGTAATATAACTAAAATTGAAAGCCTAAAGCTGGGCTAAGAAAGATAAAAAGAGAGAAAACACAGATTACTAATATCAGAAATAAAAGAGAGACTATCACTGCAGATCCGATAGAAATTAAATGAATAGTAACAGAATGTTATGAGTAACTCTGTGCCCACAAATTTTATTACCTAGATGAAATGAACCAGTTTCCTGAAAGACATGAGTTATCAGAATTCGCATAAGGAAGAATGATATATTATCCAAATAAGTCTATAT
>NW_006355886.1:0-607 GCF_000327345.1 Myotis davidii
TGTGGGATATCTCAACAGGAAGGAATGTTACTTGGTTTCAATGCATCTTTCTTAGTGGCACTGATTGGCTCCAAATGTGACTTAAAAATCATCTGTGATAGACGGTTATGTAAGATCATGGCTCCCCAGTTCTTTTGGAAGCAACTTAAAATGCCCAGAAGCACATGAGAGTTCAACTGAGGCGACGAAGCCTGGGAGGGAATTGGAGATATATGAGGAGGCGTCACTGGGAGGTGCTATTTCTCCATCAAGGCTACAAGTGGCCGAGCCATCAGACTCTTAGTTCTAGTTAATTTTTCTTCTCTCTGTTCATAAATGTGCTACATTGTTTATGCTCCATGAAGAATTATTGCCACGCCTGCCTGGCGGCTTATTACTGCCTGTTATTTTTCTTCTTCATCATACCTTGCTTCAGATGTCTGAGCCGGTCTCTTTATCTCAGCAGTGGTACCTCGCTAATGTTATTCCTCCAGGAGTTTATTTTGAAGGAAGCTGCTTTCTCCTTATCTTTTTGTATTTATTAAAGTAATGCAGCAGTTTATAACTGGTTAACATTGCATTTTCTCATGGATAGTGATATAAGTGGGATTGAAATTCTGGGTTAGAC
>NW_006355887.1:0-607 GCF_000327345.1 Myotis davidii
CCTTCCTTTCTCTAAAATCAATAAATAAAAAATTTTTTAAAAATTTAATGTAAGAGGTCTTGAAAGGTACTGAACTCAATCAAACTTGAATCACTTTCAAATGTAACTGTTCTCATTCAAAATCACAACTATTAGACACGTTTTAAAAGTTCAAATGCTCTTAACAGCTGTATGTCAAAGTGATCTATAGTAAAGAAAATTTCAGGTACTTATATCTACATGGGCAAATTTTTAAAGTCATATATTATAAATAGAAAATGAGCCTTAAAATGCTTATTGATAATGACAAGGAAGACACTGCTATCAACAAGTTTTACCTTTATGTAATTCTTCACATGGAAATAAAACATCCATTTGTAAATTTAAAACTTAAATTCACTTTAATTATAAAAAATCATGATAATGTAGTCACAATACTTTTCACTTGAGAATTTTATTATCTTGGGTGAGCCTTGTTTTATAACATGATAATCTTCACTACTTACTCTAATTCTTACTTTCCTATTTCAAAAGAAAAAACTGGATTGGAAATAGAGAATGCCATCCTGCTTCATTCAAAGCCAATTTGCAATTCTATTTATCTACCTACCTATTGATTTTGATTGAT
>NW_006355888.1:0-603 GCF_000327345.1 Myotis davidii
CGCTCTAACCACTGACCAAACCGGCCAGCACTAACAAAGTTTTAAAGAGATTATAGCGTATACACCATTCCCCAAGTCAGGGGAAGTTTTTCATAAGCAGCGTTGTAATGCTGCTCTACTTGCACACGAACGACGCTGTGAGGAATGTGATTTTGTAAATAACTTCTGTTCACTTTGTTTTCTGAGAGGAGATTCCTAAATGCGGAAACTCGTCTCCAGGGCCTAGGAACGTTTCCAGCTGATGAGGCAGAGCCGGCCTTTCAGAAGCCGGTGCTGAGGCTGCGCTCCGGCCAGCAGGGGGCGCCGTTGTCCTGGTGGCTGGGAAAGGCGCCGCCTGTTCTCCCGGGCCAGAAGCTCCTCCAGCCTTGCAGGAGCTTAACCTGCCGTTTGGCTGGCTGTTCGGAAGAAAAGCGTTTAATTTTAAACTCTGGGACCTAACATTTCACCTCCACGTGGCACAGAATGTAATGCACAGAAATACATTCAGAAGTGTTGGGAGATTCATGTGCAAGGGTGCCCACGGTAGCCTTGTTGAGGATAGCAAACGTTCTGGAACTGCCAGGAGGGGGCTATTACATGCCCGCACAGCCATGTGAAGAAGAC
>NW_006355889.1:0-607 GCF_000327345.1 Myotis davidii
AACAACCCAGTACAACCCAGTAGAAAATTGGCAATGGATGTGAATGGGTGATTCACAGTGAAATGACCTGGATATCCAAAAGCTTATGGACAGACGCTCAACTCCACTGATAATCAGAGAATTGCCCCCCACCCCCAAAAAAGGTCCTAGTGAAATGGATAGTGGGTGTGGGTGACAAGGTGCTTTGAACAGACTATAGGAAGGTGTGGTTTGCCTCATTTCCTTTGAGTAGAGCAATTGCGATAGAAATATATGGCCGTGCAGCCTCTATAATGGCACTGTTGAGGGCCTGGAGCTTGTTGCGCAGGAATATATTCTTCATGTAATTTTTAAAGACCTTTTCCTGGCCAAAAAATGAATAATGTTCACTATGTAATAGTTGGGAAATACAGAACAGCGTGAAAAAGAAAATAAATGCTGCCATACAGAGATACCTACAAGCAAGTTTCTGGTGTGTTGCCCTGGCTGGCATAGCTCAGTGGTTAGAGCGCCATCCCAGGCACCAGAGGGTCTTGGGTTTGATTCCCAAGCAAGGACACATTCTGTGTTGTAGGTTTGTTCCCCAGCCCAGGTTGGGCACATGTGGGAAGCAACCAATCGATGTGTC
>NW_006355890.1:0-607 GCF_000327345.1 Myotis davidii
GCAGGGTGCCATAAAAACCTTTTACCATCCTAAACCTGAATTAGCTTTACCAACAGTATCTATAAACATTTTCCTCTCTATCATCTATTCTATTCACAGGAACTCACCATTCCCCAAATACTTTGTTCATGTCACTACCTTTGTTCATGCTAGTCTCAGCTCTGGGAATAATCCACCAGCTCTTTTTACCTGACAAATCCTACTTATCTGTCATGATCTATCTCGAATATAACTCCTTTGTAAAGCTTTTCTTCCTTTCACACTCCTTCAGGCAAAAAGACCCTCATCTAGTAAATAATTATTATTTCATTAGGCATGCACTATACTGAGTGCCAAAAATAGATTGATCATGTCACTGCTGTCATAGATTCTATCAGAGTAAGGAGACATTATGTGAACAATTAATAGTATGATAAAGGCTATGAAGACATTTGGGAAAACATGTCTTTTTACATATTAGTAGAGGCTTTCCTAGGAAATGAATCTAAGAATTAATAGAGGTTAGCTAAACAAAGAGACGAGCATTCCAGGCAGAGGAAAAAACATATGCAAAACCCCTTTGTTAGAAGATGCTGTTTATCCTATATAATAAAGAGCTAATATGCTA
>NW_006355891.1:0-607 GCF_000327345.1 Myotis davidii
GAGTATAGAGGGCATGGGGCACACTCATCAGCTTTGGCAAGAGCGCTGGAAAATTGCCTTGACTATAGGTGCCCACAGGCTCCAATGATGCAGAGAGAGAGTCCCTTATCTGCACTGGCTTGAAGCGGGGAACAAGAGATTGCCGTGACTGCTCATGCTCCCCGGCTTTAGGCATGGAGCAGGGCAGTGTTGCAGCTGCCTATGCTGGCTAACCTTACCAAGGGAAGGGGAAATGGCCGTGATTACTTGCACACATCTGCCCATGCGGAGAGCTGGGGAGTGCTGCATTTCAGCAAGGCCACGGCACAGTGCTGTGACTGCTCATCCGGTGCCCTCACAAGGCAGCAGGAGACTTCTCATTTCCACACTAGCCAGACTGAGCTAGCTCAAGCAGGCTGAGAGCACAAAAATGGCATCTGCTGGTGCTGGCGCTGGTGCCTTTGTCTCTGAAGAGAGTTTCAACTGCCCCCTGCCCCTCCGGCAGATGCTTTAAGATCAGTGAGCAAATCTCCTTCACATACCAGTATAGTCTATGCAGTTTTCAATTGTTGTTTTGCACTGGATCCTGGGATAGGTGAAACTGCGTATGAGTTTTTTAAATTCTTCA
>NW_006355892.1:0-607 GCF_000327345.1 Myotis davidii
AAAGGACATATATTGTATGATCCCACTTCTATGAGGTACCCAAATAGGTAAATTCAGAGGCAGAAAAAATTATCCGTGATACTGATTTTTCTGTTAATCTAACTTGGTTTCACTTTTTCTAATTTATAAAGTTAATTTGATAAACTTTAAAAAATAGCAGGAAGAATTCCGTTAAAATGCAACAAACTACTCATTTTTCAGTGCTAATGTATTGCATATTTTCCTGTTTTTATTAAAGGACATTTCCCTAAAAACAAAAGAAATATTCACCAACTTGGCACCCTTTTCAGAAGTTTCGGGCGATGGAGGAAAGCGTGTCCTCAATCTTGAGGCTCTAAAGCAAAGACGATTCCCACCAGCGACAGAAAACTTTCTGTACCACCTGGCAGCAGCCGAGCAAATGCTGAAAATCTGACTGTCAGGATGGTATCACTGAGGACACGATCACCCACTAACTATGTATAATACTGAAAATAACAAAGAAAATGGTATATTTTAATGATTTATTTGAAAGTATTGAGATTTGACCTGAAAAGCACTGAAACATAGCAAAACACTTGATTTTCTCTATCTGATTAGTTTCACACCTGTCATCCATGTTGGACAA
>NW_006355893.1:0-607 GCF_000327345.1 Myotis davidii
TTGAAATCACAAACTACCTAGAGGTTAGTAGGAATTCAGTCCATGTCCTTCGCCATTTCCCTGTTCTCCAGGTCACATTTGGGAAAGAGAAGTCAAAAAGTAGAACTGACAGTCCGTCATGGTGTCCAGTGTCCTGGCCCCAGTCTACAGTGGCCGTAGAAAGCTGTATATTGTTTCCCCATTCCTAGACCATCCAGTCCTACCCAGCAGCAATACCTGTTTGGCTCTAATGTCACAAACAGATGTGTTTGTTTCAATGAGACAAGCACCATCAAAAGCAGACTTCAGGCTGGCAGCTGTGACTCAATTTACTTTTCAGCTACATTTCACAGTTTGTTCATGGTAAGAAGTGTTTCTGTTAAACTGTCCTTCCCGTGGACTAAGGAAAATGAGCAGACCCTGGTGCTGACCAAGAGCTTAAACTTTGGGGTTTTGCTAGAGATAAAATTAAATAAGGAATTGCTTCCTCAGTAGCAAACCAGGGGAGTTATGCTTTTAACTTTCTATTTTGAGTCGCTGTACCATACATGTGAATATTAAGTCATTCTATTAATGCTGTCAGAAATCTGGGAGGAAAATATACATAAAAGGCAAGTTTAGAAGACAA
>NW_006355894.1:0-607 GCF_000327345.1 Myotis davidii
CTCCGCCTGGCTCTTCAGGGCGTCCACGATCTTTGGGTGGCAGTGCCCTTGGTTGACGGCGCTGTACGCGCTCAGGAAATCAAAGTACTTCCTGCCTTCCACATCCCACAGGTAGATGCCTAAGGTGACAGGGACGTCACTTTAGAGAAATCACAAAGCGCAGAATATAAAACACAAAAGACTTTAGAAAATCGCACAGAGGTGGAAAATTAAAACTGCCAGCGCTGTGGCTAAGGCATGTTTAGTTCAAGTGTAATAGACGCTGCTCTATAAAAATCCTATTTTATCTGTCCAGCTTCAAGTTGACATTGAACAAGAACAGCGTAACATAAAGACGTTTCATAAACTCAGCGCTTTACTCCTACAAAACGGGAGCTTGCAGCTTAAAGTGAGAATTTCAAGGCGGAAGATAACATAAACAGTCTTGATTAGCTGACTGTACCAACAGGATGGGGAAAGTATTTCCAAATCATTTCTCTTAGGAGGAGCTAGTACCCAGCACGCTTATAACTCAACAAAAAGACATACAACCCAATGAAAACCTGGGCAGGGAACCTGGACTTTTCTCCAGCGTCAACGACACACACACACACACACACACACACAC
>NW_006355895.1:0-607 GCF_000327345.1 Myotis davidii
ATTTGGTTGCCTAGGCTTTTATATATATAGATATTTAAAAAATAATAACAATAAACAATATGTAACACTTACTGCCAGGTATTATGCCAAATATTTCACTGAATTCCCTATGATATTTAACCTATCAATCTTATCAGTAATTCTAATAAATAGGTTCTATTATGTCTCCATTTTATAGATAAAGAGTCTGAGGTTCAAAATGGCTTAGTAACTTCTTTGAGTTAACACGACTGGTATGTAATATAATGCAAATGAGCCACATGTACCTGATTTCAGTGGTCATGTTCTTAAATCATTATGCAGTACCCACCACCACACTTATTGGGCCATCAGTGTTTATTTTTATTGTAATTAGTATTTGGAAATTTGAGTAATTGTATTAAAATTTGGACATATAATTAATTCACTTATATGCTTCAAAAGCTGTGGCAATGGTATTTTAGTGTCAGAACCTTTTTATTCTAATAATTTGTGAATTATTAGATCAATTCTAATATTACAATTATAAAGATTAATGACCATTGTATTACTTTATAGTTCTTCTACTGAATGAATTAAGATACCATATCCGTGTTATTTCATATTTTAGTAAAAAATAAAATTATTA
>NW_006355896.1:0-607 GCF_000327345.1 Myotis davidii
CAATCCTCTCTGTCTCAAAAAGAAAATTAAACCTATTCCAATAAAGCCATCATGAGCTATTGTTTTCCCTCCTGGATCTTATATATTCATTTTTATATGTTTTCTAGTGAGAAAAAAAAAATCCTTCAAAGACAGTTTTAAAGGTATCAAATTACCTGTATCCATAGATCCCCATTTGCTTAGATGTAAATGTTCTTACAGATCCCCTGAATTTAATGGGAAGCTGATTCAGGGGCCTTATGTCCTCAGAAGTTTGGGGACCTCTCGCCTGGACCTCTCTCCTCCTCTGAGCAAGCTGGGCATTACCAAACCACAGAGAGGGAAATGGCACCCCCTCGTGGCTGGTTTTGTCAAGATGCTTTTTGCTGCTGTCCTTACCTGGTACATTGAAAGACTATTTGTTCTTTACCCAACTTCACTGCGGATCGACAGGAGCAACTTGACCAGAGAATGATTACTTCGGCACTCTTCTTCTTGGAGATAGTGTCTCCTTTCACTATTATGTACCTGCACACATAAAGGAAAAGGACTGGCCTTGGCATTGACAAAAAAAAGAAATTGATTAGAATCCTGGTCTCAAGCAAGAATAATGGTTGCTACTTTTTTT
>NW_006355897.1:0-607 GCF_000327345.1 Myotis davidii
GTAAAATTTGAAAGATCTGTTGTATGACGAATACGCATATGGTTAACACTGATGTAGTGTACACTTAAAATGGTTATGATGATGGTAAATTACGTTATGCTGTTTTTTAAAAACTTAACTGATTTTTAGAGAGAGGGAAAGAAACTTCGATGTGAGAGCAAAACATTGATTGGCCAAATATCGATCACATTATCAGCTGAAACGCAGGCCCGTGACCAGGAATCGACTGGCAGCCTGTTGATACGCAGGATGACAGTGTCCAACCAACTGAGCCACATAGGCCGGGGCTGTTATGCTGTTTTTATCACAAAGAAAAACCCCTTATGGTTTTTAAAAAAACCTCAGTCTCACATCGATTTCTATTTGCATGCTAATGTTAATGTTGATAATTGTATAGGTATTTCTTGCTGGAATATACTAGGCTCCTGGAGATTAAGAATCCACATGTCAGCGAATGTTCAGCTGTATCTTAACCAAATAAGTTCATCTGACAAATGTAAGGGTTACTTTTAGGAGTGGAACAGATATTTGTAATTATTATTTAGGCTGTGTGGTTAAGCACAGTGCTTGCGCATAGTCATTCGACTTTAACAAGATATACTCACCC
>NW_006355898.1:0-607 GCF_000327345.1 Myotis davidii
AAATCATAACGTTGTGAGCAAGCCTTTTAGATCGCACCTAACTCCCAAGATCCTTATTCTCCACCCAGGTTTTGGAAGAAGAGTGTGGCAAGCTTCCCTTGAGAATCTTCAGATATATACAGACTGGAAAGTAACATAAAACACTCAATATCTTATTCTTACCATAATATTATTTTGTAGAAGTCCTGTCTTCTGTACAAAACCTTATTTTTTACACAGAGTGTGGGCTACTATAAGCAATATATTGTCTTCCTAAGTGGTATGTTTAAAAAATATCATTTATAAATTGCAAGTCGTTTTGCATATTTGTGATTCTAACATTGTTTGGAAGTACCAGTGTGATTCTGTACTAATGGATCTCCTGGGATATAACCCTTAGTGTACCAGGGTCATTGCCAATGCTCTGCCATAGGAACAAGTTAGTAACAGGGGTGGAGGTATCATCGGTGCCAAAAGCTGTTTCTTTTTTTTCAAAAGCTGTTTCTTAAATCTAAAGATCATGACAGAGGATGTGGCTTAGGCTATTTTAAGAATGTCAAGAATGCTGAAAAAGTGGTTTGTCTTTTTCTTTCCTTTTTATTGATTTTAGAGAGGAAGGGAAGAGAGA
>NW_006355899.1:0-607 GCF_000327345.1 Myotis davidii
TTTTTTTTTTTAACAATTTAAAGATAAAATTGAGTTTCAAATGACTTATCTTACCATAAGATGGCGATACTTAAGCACTTTCTAAGATGTCATATAAGATCTATAAGTTTCTATCTCAGGTAAAATGATGATAAACATTAATATTACATAGTGTTTATGAAATGGAACTGGTAATGTTGTTAGAAAGCCTTTTTGTTTCCAGGTAAATTAATATGCAATGCGCACCCTCTAAGATTTAGATTTCCAACATTTAGCATATGTGGTATAATGCTACACATAAAAAAAATCTCCATTTTAAGAGCTCTTCTGGTTTGTCAGTGCATCCATGTGTGAACATACATATGCTTACTGTAAACATAAAGGTAATCACATACTTGAATAAATTTATTACTTGAATAAATTTATTTAAAAATGTTATGAAATATGTCAGTCCTAACATTAGTATTAACAAACCAGCTGTTTAAAATTATGTGCATCCAAGTGTCATCACATAATTATTACCTATTTGTCCCAAAACTGTGATCTTGTGTGGTATTATTGGATTTTTAATTTCAGTTTTACTAAGCATAATTTGCATTATCAATATTAATTTTATTAAGTAAACCCT
>NW_006355900.1:0-607 GCF_000327345.1 Myotis davidii
AAAAAACAAAACACTATATTTTCATATAATTATGGTCAATGGGAGAGCTTTGAAGATTTTTGTTTGTCTATAGAAAAGTTGTTTGATTGTTTGGCATTTGGTCATCTGGATTTTTTTGTTTGCTTTGTTTTGTAAGTTCAGAAATCTCTGGAATAGATATTGACAATTATCAAAATACAAGTTCTGTCTACATCCCCTATACTCTATGCTACCCTCCTCCCTGCACTACTTCCTCCACCCTCAAATACACTTCAAAGACATATTTAGACAAATGCTCTCTTAAATGATTCACTTTGCTCCACAGTTATTACAGTAATGGTAATACTAAAGAGACCAAAAGGAGATTATTTTAGGAAAGGCATGCCAGATGGATATGGATAAAAGGAAAGGTGGCTCATATATAGATAACAAAACAATAAAGTTGGAATCCTTGTTTTCCATAGAGTTATAATTATCTTTTATCATTCAGTTAGACCTGATTGCCACAAACAACCTTGTAATTCCCCTTTAGGTATAAGATTACAGATTTGTACAGAACAGTTCCTACTGTGAACAGAAATTTGTTAAATACAATGATACCTTAATTTATGGACAACTCTTCCTTCCT
>NW_006355901.1:0-607 GCF_000327345.1 Myotis davidii
TTTTTTTTTCAGGATTCTTAGGATATATAGTCCTAAGGCATCCATGTTGGCCATTCTGATCATTTTTGAGCACATAAGGGGAGACTGTAGTGTGAAGATGTTGTATAATTTAAGATCAGCATTTATATGCATATTTAATGTTTATGGGATTTTTAGGATAAAAATATTTTTAGTTTCACAAAGGTAAACCCAGGTTTACACTTTGGGGTCATCTTACAGAACAATATTGAGCTAATTATCTAACTTCAGAGTGTTCCAACAAACTCTATATGAAATTAAAATTAAATAAGAAAGTGCTTACAGATTGTCTGACACAATGCCTGATCCTCATTCATCCAGAAATATTTATTATGTGCCTATCATGTCCCAAACACATAGTACATGACCAATAAAAGTGTGTGTTGTTGTTTTTTAATTCCCTCCATTTGTTGGCAAGCACATACACAATGTGAAGTGGCATGTCATTGTAAAGACTGAAACACATATAATCCATTATGGCCAGTAAAATAGCATGTGTGCCAATTAGATCATTGTTATTACTTCTTAGCCATATCACTTCCAGTGTTGCTGTTTTTTTTAATATATTTTTATTTTTATTGATTTCAGA
>NW_006355902.1:0-607 GCF_000327345.1 Myotis davidii
TCACAAAACAATAAGTAATTATATATGTGTTTTGGCCAATAAAATGTAAGCTGAAATGAGGCATGTTACTACCTTTTAAAGAAAATAATGACATAACAAACATTATATCTTGTTTTATAGTTACAGTAATGGGCTTAAGGTCACATGAGTAGGAATCGGTATGGCGAGGACACAAGCTAAGGCCCACATTCTTAGCCACCACATTATTGCCTTAGTTCGGTGTTTAACCTGTAGGAACGAGGCATGTTACTTCTGAGTGAAAACTGCAAGAGCCAGTGTGAACACCATCCTCCCTTTTCCCTGCTGCGGCAATCGTGGAAGCAGAGATGGGCCTGCCTCCGCCTAGGTCCATGACTGAGGATCAGATAGCGTAATATAATCCAATAATGATAGTTATTAGTCACGGGAGGCTATCGAGCACGTAAAATGTGGCTGGTTCAAATCAAGATGTGCTATAAATGTCAAGTGCACCAGATTTTGAAGGACTATAAGATAAAGAAATGTAAATTTTGTCTCATTGATAATTTTTTCTATTAATTACATGTTAAAATTATATTTTGACTATACTGTGTTAAATAAAATATATTATTAAAATTAGTTTATCTTG
>NW_006355903.1:0-607 GCF_000327345.1 Myotis davidii
ACCATTTTTCTCTTTTATTAGTGTAGATTGTCTTCCTTACCTCCTTGAATCATAAGAATTGGTTGTAGCAATCTGTTCTATGATCTGAGGGTAGCGGTAGAGCTCTGTGCATTTGATGAGGCACTATTTTTCTCAAAATAAGTATGTTATAAACTAAAAGAAGCAAAAACATGTCTCAGTAAGGTAGGTTACAAATGAGATTACTTCCTGAGGAAGCCTTGATCAAACTCCCCAAATAGGAAGGCTGCCTGCATTTACCACTACAGAGGGTCAAAATTCCTTAAATTAACAATAGCTGGTGGTCACACAAAAGTAACTGCATCTTCTTTTTAGGTACAAAAGTCAAGTGCAGATTCTTTGTTTTATTAAATTTCTTGGTGTGTAAATAATAGTCATTCGGCTTGTCTCTCTTTCAGACTTTATGCCAGTATAAATTTGATTTCCTTCAAGAAGTGTGTCAGCATGAGCACTTTATCCCTTTGTGTCTCCCCATAAGATCAGCAAACATCCCAGGTAATAATTTCCAGAGTTTTTATCGGCTCCTACAAAGTGAACACTTTTGTTTGTTTGTTCATTGTTTCCCTGTTTCCTCAATCTTGGTTTTGTT
>NW_006355904.1:0-607 GCF_000327345.1 Myotis davidii
AATTGCTATTTCTCTAGTGCCTTGTAAAATACACTGTATATTTTGAACCTCCAGTAATACTTTGGTGAATGAATAAATATACCAATGTACTTGTCCTAATGTCCTGGGGAGAAAAGGGTAAATAACTCTGGAAAGTGTAACGGAACTGTCAAGAATACAGGAAATCAGGTACATAAATTGTGAAACATAAGTCAACAGCCTATTTGTTTTCTGACACTTGATAATGAGAAATCTTTCAACAAATGGAAAATAAAAACAAAAGAGGACTCTGAGCATTATCTTATAGAGAGCTCAATAGCTATAAACCAGGCTATCTGCATCCCCTGAATCACTCCAGTGTCAGAGTATGTCACCATTAATATCTGAGGGGACTGAAGAAAGGATGCTTGCTGGTTTGAGTATCATTTTCATTTTAAAAACAAGTATGTTGGATGGTTTATCAACAGACAGTCCATCTAAATATCCGTGAGCTGATGAAATGGTTTCAGTGTAGAATCCTAGATTATATTTGTTTTATCTAGGACTTTGTTTTTCTCAGTTCAGACCTTGCAGCCTGGCAATGGACAGGAATCTAGTGGGATAAAAAAGAGGATGTAGAGAAAAAAAA
>NW_006355905.1:0-607 GCF_000327345.1 Myotis davidii
AGTGGGGGACTGCGTTCGCGCTCTCCCCTGGTTCGCGTCGTTGCAAAGAAAGAGCTAGCGGTGTTCTCTGGCTGTTGCAGCTCTTGCTGCTCCTCTCTGCTCTGTTTTCAATGCATTAGGCCGCGTGCCTTTAGCTATTGGCGCTGACCCACCTGCCGCAAAGGGCGCACAGCAAGACTTAAGCGAAGCTGACACTGCGGCAGACTAAAAGAAGTCTTTGCACAGAAAAGGGAACCCCTGCGGAAAACCAAGAGAGACGGTGGGCATTTCCCCACATTGCTCATCTGTATTGTCCCGTTTCCAGACGTGTCTCCTCACCTCTTGCCCCCGCCATACAACTGTCTCCTCACCTCTTGCCCACCGCCATACAACTCAACTCCATTTTGTATGTGTTTTTCCTCAACTTCGGTTGGAAGTATATGTCTTCCTGGTGTTGAGTTGTATGCGTTCTTTACATATTTTGGAAATTGATGTATCACTACAATTGATGTATCCTTATCCGATGTATCACTGGCCAATGTGTTCTCCCAAACTCCCGTACAGTGGTGGGCTCCCTTTTCATTTTATGGGTGGTTTCTTTGTTTGATGTAGTCCCTTTTCTTCCCCC
>NW_006355906.1:0-607 GCF_000327345.1 Myotis davidii
ATATTCTCTGGTGAGGATTAACAACAACAAAACAAAAAACATATGGTGTATTAAAGCAATGCTTCTCAATAATGTCCACAAACGTTTCTTCCTTAACACAGAATAATAGACATTCTATGGGAATTAGAACTAGGCTTTAAGTGACCCATCTTATGCAGAAAACACATATCTTAGATTTAAATTCTTCTCTATAGACAGAAGCGCAAGTTTTATTGTGAGCATTGGCATACTACTGAGACATGATCATGTGCACTCCAGGTTACATGTTTCTGGTTGAGAAAGTCTTATCAGTGGTAAAGAGGTTAGCTCGCTAATTATTATCCCACATCTTTCTACTGATACCTATTTTCAAATTTTAGCAGCAATTAGGATGTTTGCAGTTGATCTTTTAAATCACTTATAATAGACTATTTTTCATCAAATGAAAGAAACCTCCCTAACACCTTGATCTTTAAGCAAAAGCATTTATTCAAGAATAAATAATAACATTTGCCAAATTCTATTCCATGCAGTGGAGATACAGTGTTGAACAAAACAGACCAACCAATTTTGCTCTCGTGAAACTTACATTTTAGAGAAATGAGAAGCACTGTGTGTGTGTGTCTCT
>NW_006355907.1:0-607 GCF_000327345.1 Myotis davidii
TGCAACCTTTCGGTGCACAGGATGACACCCAACTGAGCCACGCCAAACAGGGCAGGTTGTGATTTCTAAATTGAACATTTTTGAAAGCCTATGTGTTGGTCCATTTAGTTTTAGGCAAAGCCAAGTGAGAATGCACCAGTGACTCACCAGCGAGACTGCATGTAAAATACAATAACCTCGGAGCCAAGATCAGACTCATGGAAACAGACTCAGGACAGCATGGAGCTGGATATTAGCCAAAAAGGCTGGACAACCACACTCTCACTCTTAAAGAAGTACAGCCAGGCCTCTCACGATATATAGACCAATGGGAAGGGGTTTTAGAAATAAAAATGTTAGGTATATCAGTTACCTATTGCCACCTAACAAACCACACCAAAACGTAGTGGCTGAAAACAATTTATGTCTATGATTCTGCACGTGGACCGGCCAGTTCTTTTCCTGGTCTTCCTTGGGCTTGTTCACACAGCTGGTGGGGCAGCTGGGGACTGGGCTCAGCTGGGATACCTTGATCAATGAGAACAAACTATTTCATCAGGGCAGCTAGGTCTCTCTCATCTTAGGGCCAGTGGTCACTTAGGATTCAGAATATTGCCAACTGCTTTGT
>NW_006355908.1:0-607 GCF_000327345.1 Myotis davidii
TGAAGGTGGTGATGATGATGATGATGATGATGACATTCTGATAAACATTTCTTTGAGAACCTGTTTCATTTTTCTTTAACTCTCATACTCACCTCCCCTTTCACAAACAAACAGGTAGTAATCAGCACCATAATTACCCTGAATCATATGTCTGCTGAATAATAGAACACAAAGAAAAAGATAAAAGCCAGCATTCAATGCGTAATAGCTGTTATGATGACTATGGGATTCTAATGAAGCAGCAAGAAATTACAACTAGATGCACCACAAAAGTCTCCAGAGCAATGCTGGATGCATTTGAACTGGCTACGTAGGGCAAGTAGGATTACAAGGGACAGAGGAAGCAAACAGAAACGATGAGATGAGGGATTCCAAAAGAGGGACTAATATGCATGATCTTCCCAAGGAATCAAATTGTCACCTGAGAAGAAGGAAATTGCACCTGAGAAGAAGGAAGGGAGTGAGGTGGACATGCCAATCCCCATGAGGGGAATGTCTCCAGTGTTAAGCTCCTGATAACAGAGTCATCCTTAACTAGACATAGCTGTCACCAGCGTCCTAGTCCTAGTCATGCTGCCTGGCTCCTCCCACTTCAGCACCAGCTCCC
>NW_006355909.1:0-607 GCF_000327345.1 Myotis davidii
AATTAATTTCCTTTCAGTGTGCACAAATCCATAGACTGGGGCACTAGTAAAAAAATAATAATGTAGGTGATGCTAGGACATATCCATGGAAAAGTAGGTGTATACATGGAATCCAAGAACCTGGAGCCAATTGTGATAGACAGAAAAATGGTTTCTCAAAGATATCCATGTCGCATTGCCCAGCACCTACGAATATGTTATCTTACATGGCAAAGGGACTTTGCAGATATGATTAAGTTAGGTGTTTTGAAATGGGAACTTTATCCTGATTTGTCCAGGTGGGCCCAATGCAATCACAAGGTCTTTATAATATGAAGGTAGGATTATTAAATTGAGAGGCAGAGATTTCAAGATGCTACACTACTGGTTTTGAAGATGGAGAAAGGGCCCATGAATCAAGGAATGCAGGTTTCTTGGACTAGACAAGGGACTTGATTCCCCCTCCCTAAAGCCTCCAGAGGGAATTCAGCCTGCTGACTCCTTGGTTTTAGCCATGTAAGACCCATGTCAGACTTCCAACCTCCAGAACTGTGGGGTAATAATATGTCTATGATGTTTTAAGCTACTTGCATTGGTGGTAATTTGTTACAGCAACCATAGGAAACTA
>NW_006355910.1:0-607 GCF_000327345.1 Myotis davidii
AGAAAAATAATGCTGCAAGTTGTATATGTGTTGAGTTGGTGGTGACAGTCTTGCTGTCCACCTAGCTCCTGTTCCACTTCTCCTTTTGTATTGATTTGTTGGTGCCTATTGTTGTCACCTATACAATTTTTCATTGCACATTGCACAGTTATTCATTCTTCTTCAGCTGTTTTGAAATTTGAACCATCATCACTTATAGTTTTTTCTTGGAAATGTTGATTCATTGGCTATGATGTCAACAGGATTCTCCCCTGCAACCTCTCAATGCCTCTGCCTCTCAAGTGTCTTCATGAATTGTCTGTCTCTGTTCTATCATTATTGCTTGATCCAAATGATTTGGGATATCTAGGAGAGCTTGGATAGATGGGCTTTGAACCACTGAGCCTGTGACTTTGTGCCTGCATCCCACCCCACCTTTCATGCCATACTTCTATTGTGATACCAGAACACCTAGTTTAATCCTAGGTTTGCCGCAATATAAACAAAGTGATTTCAGAAAAAGTCTCCCCAGAATGCTTGCAAGTGATCCAGATGTTCATGGGACACTAACTTCCAAAAGACCCGCTTACACTTCTCAGGGAGATCACTTCATAAGTTATATAAATGT
>NW_006355911.1:0-607 GCF_000327345.1 Myotis davidii
TTGGAGACATGCAGAAACCCCAGAATGCATATACTTGCCGCAGAGGGAGGTCGGCTGGCACTGACTTTATAATCCCCGTGCTGGGGGTCGGGCACAGCCGCTCTGCGAGTGCTGTGCAAGCTGCAGCGGGGCTCAGGCAGCGGGTTAGGGGCGGCTGCATGTGGTGATGCAGACCCAGACCAGCACTGGCCTCCTGGCCCCTCCCTTGGTGACGGGGTCGTACACTGTACTCCTCCGGGCCCACGCTCTCACTTTCTGATGACGCGGTAATAACTACAGAGAGGGTGGCTGTGAGAATTAAATGAAACACTAAACGAAAAGATACGGGCTGGGAGCCAACATGTAAGGGCGGCCTATGAAGTAGTGCTTATTAGTGCCCATCAACTAGGAGGGTTAAACAAATACTGTCCAGGAACGACTTCTCTCTCCGAACAACGTCACAATGCAGTTTTTACTAATTATTTCCCCCCCAAATGACAAACCTCACCCAGGCCCAAGCGTCCTCACTCACCCGCTCCTCCAGCTCCTGCCTCGGCCTCTCTGCAGACCCGCGGCCAGCGAGCTGGGCCTGAGATTCAGGTCAGCGCCCCCCTCCCTCCAGGTTCAG
>NW_006355912.1:0-607 GCF_000327345.1 Myotis davidii
CTGCACACCCCTACTGGGAATCAAGCCCACAACCGGAGACCTCTTGGTTTATGAGCGATACTGACTGGCCTGTATTATATGTGCTCTTATATTCCTATATTTCTCACTAAATATTTACAAAAACACACACGTATTGAATTGCTACCTGCTAGAAATATATCTTGCATGGTCCAGAAAATATAGAGTTCTTTCCAGAACTTCCTTCAAAAGCCAATTTGCCTTATGATTCAGAAATTTTATTTTAGGTTTACGATGTAATCACAAAAGTAACCTTATTGCCCATCTAGCGTCTATACATATTTGCCTTTTGGACCTTCAAATACATAGAAAATTAATTAGTACATGACAAATCCATATACTACTTATAGCCTATTTAAATTATATAAATTAGTAGGTGTTAGTAATATGATTGCTTAAGCTACTTGTAGACAAAACACTTCACCATTTGGGGCCTCAGTTACTTTGCTAGTCAAGTAAGAACATAGAACAAAGGCAGGAAGTTTTCTTTTCCTTTTTTAGCTCTAATAGCCTCTTAGACGATTAATAATAATAATATAGAGCTGTTACTTTAAACCAGCGGTTGCCAACCGGTGGTCCGTGAGGTCTG
>NW_006355913.1:0-607 GCF_000327345.1 Myotis davidii
CCATCACTGCTCTAACCACTGAGGAAAGCTGGCCAGGGCTAAAAACACTTAAAAATATTTCACCTAAAATTTAGACAATATTCCATTGAAGAAATGGATTATCCAGGAACGCAGTTTATCACCCTACCTCGTGGAAGCATCCAAATCAATCATTTGCATTAAGGATTGAAAAATTTTTCTGCAAAGGACCAGACAGTAAATATTTTAAGCAGTTCAGGCAATTTTGTCTCTGTTGCAACTATTCAACTCTGTTGCTGTGGCATAGAAGCAGCCATAGATAATACAGAAATGAATGAACTTGGCTGGGTTCCAATAAACTTTCTTTATAGAAGTACGTAGCTGGCTAGATTTGGCCCATGCACTGTTATTCACTGAGCCCTGATCTGAGAGCTGCTGTAGTATCTCTAAGAGGGGGTAGGTGGTTTGAGGAATAGGAAATAACTCAAATTAACAAAAACTACTTGGAATATCTGCAGTTAATCTTGTAATTATCATTATAAATTGCAGAGTAAAACCCAACCAATCAGCATGTTGTGCAAAGAGAAGGAACAGCATAGACTAGATGAGTCTTGATCACAGTGAGTTTTCCATCTGATGGAAAAAGAAA
>NW_006355914.1:0-607 GCF_000327345.1 Myotis davidii
GGTGGCATAGAGTGGGCGTTGGATACAGGGAATCATTTTACACATCCTGAATTGAATTGCTAGATCAGAGGGTATATTAATTAATTTATTAATATGGAGAGTTGGTTATGACAAAGGAAACAAGATAAAAATAAGTAGATCCATTAATACTTTATTTAGACTCATGGTTTCCTATCTTGGTCTCATTTTTCTCCATCTTCTCCCTCACTAATCAGTCTTATGTTCTATGGTTCTAACTTTAAATACCTACTCCATTTGATCCAGTTTCATTTCTCAACTAAATTTTAGAAAAAAAGAGTGGTTTTCAGTTCCCTTGTCTTTTTCCTAAATTACTTTCCATAATATATAAAAAAATTTCATTCTCAACCTTGAATCTATCCCGTTACTCATATTCAATTGCTCCTTCAGGCTCACTTAGCATTAATGACCTTTTTGGGATCTGACCTTGTCTCCCTCTCCAGTCTTATTGACTTGTGGTTTCTCACCCTGACATTATATCCCAGCTACAGGTGTTAACTGTTAAATGTGTGGTTCAGCTTCTTGCTGATGTCCCTTCTATATCTGTGAGCCTTTCCTGATGAAAGGAAAGGAAAGCTGGGTATTAAAA
>NW_006355915.1:0-607 GCF_000327345.1 Myotis davidii
GGAACCGTGACCTCCTGGTTCCTAGGTCAACACCCAACTACTGAGCCACACGGGCCGGGCTGGGGATGTTTTAAATCACAGCCAAGTGAGCTGCGGACCGCCCTCCCTTCCCCCCGATGCCAGTGCTGCCTCGGTTGTGAAAAATGGCCTGAATTAAATGCAGGTTCCTGAGTAGCAGGCAAGCCCTCTTGGTGAGCGTGAAAAGTGTCTCAGCCGATTGATATTCAATTATTCATCACAGGGTCTGAGTGGGGGAGCCGTCTCCCCGTTCCCACGTGCTCAGTACCCGCTCTAGGTACCGTTGTCATGGAGACCGCTTGCGGGGCTCACACAGACCTTGACTCCCAGTGTTGACAGGGGAAGGGATAGACGGAAACTCCCTGGTACCCGGCAGGCCTGGGAAAGCCGGGGCGCTAGGGGAGCTCCGTGCCCCCTTCGGGGTGTGCTCTGATAACATTCAAAAGGCCGTCATAGGCCCTGGCCGGGTGGCTCAGTTGGCTAGAGCACAACCAAGGTTGCAGGTTCGAGCCCCGGTCGGGTCAGGGTGCCTACAAGAATCAGTCAATGAACCCTGGCCGGTGTGGCTCAGTGGAGAGAGCATCAGCCT
>NW_006355916.1:0-607 GCF_000327345.1 Myotis davidii
CCATCCTTCCAAACTGTGTGAGACCTCTTCAACTATGGCAGAGATTTGCTCATTCTCATGGCCTGCCTGCCCTCGCTCAGCAGCTGACCTGGTCAGGGGAGTATTGAAAGCTGCCCCAAAGAGACAACACCGATTTCTACTCTTCTTTCTCAAATCCCAGCTCCTGCATAAATGCTTCTAGATTACCATGTACCTTTATGTGCTTTCCAGAGCCTTGAAATGTTTTGTTGTTATTGTTAATTCTGTAGAGTTTTAGAGATGTTTTAGGAGAGATGAGTTTGACTCAGTCATAGCCAAAAGTCTTAAATAATTATTTCTTCCACAGGAATTTGTTTATTTAATTGAAGTAGTCAAGTTTATTGCAGTGATGTTTTTACATAAATTCCTATTATTACATTTGTGATAACTGCAACATGTAATAACTATGATAACAATAAACATTATCCATGTTTCTCTATTCATTGTATCTTTTCTTTATCATACTTTCTGTGAGTTTACAAATTTTGCTATTTTTTTAAAATATATAAATTTTAGCTTTGTTTATTTTTCTATTACACATTTGTTTTTTATTTAGTTACTTTTTACTGGCTTTATTTTTTTTCTTTTT
>NW_006355917.1:0-607 GCF_000327345.1 Myotis davidii
GCTTTGCCCAATAGCATACAGTAAAAGTGGTGGTGTGACTTGTGACAGTTCTGAGCCTAAACCTTTCACTAGTCCAGGCTCTCCCTTATCATGAGAAAAACGCAGGCTGGCTTTTGGGATGATGAGAGACCACATATAACAGACATGTAGCCAAGTCATTCAAGTTAAGGCCATGTTAGATCAGCCAGTCCCCAACCAGTGGTCAGCAGACCACAGATGCTTGAATAAGCCCAATCAAGATAAGCCAAGGCCCTTTGGGGTTCTTCCAGTTGTGAAATGTAATCATTCTTGCGTTTGCATCCGATTCATTACTGGATTTGGCCATTAAAAAATACAAATTAATTTTAAAATTGGACTCCCCATTTATTACACCATGCCACCACTCCCAGATATCTGAAGCAACACTGTTTAGGTAACAACAATATCTTTGTTGTTATTTTTCTTTCCTAACAGTTGGGTAAATAAATGTTTGTGAAGTAGGTGAAAAATAAATTTCTAACTTCAACAACTTAATAGCTAAGTGCTTATGCATTGAAATGAAAACAAGAGAAAATAAATAGCATTTTGGCTCTCACTTTGGCATTTATGATTTGCTAGGTTGGCAAAA
>NW_006355918.1:0-607 GCF_000327345.1 Myotis davidii
AAAACTCTCCCAATCAGTCCACCATGATTGACAGGACATTGCTGGACAGTGAAGCCCACCTCCAGGTAAGTGCTGCACCATCACATGGCTCTAGGCTGGGCTCTCCTTAGAGCCATGGATAAAAGGATGAAACAGACTCTGAATTAGAAATAAGGGAGAAGAAATTGCTGATTAGCAATCACTTTGGTGTTCCTTCATTCTTTTAGGTGTAGATGCCTGATACCTCCTTTGAATGAAAGGGATAAGAAAGATTTTGCTGCAGTGTCTTAACACTGGATAAATGTTCACGTTTGATTTCTATAAACGTAATTATTCTCACTGATTAATTTATCTTTTAACATCTCAGGGTCCAGGGCAAAGACAGATAGATCAAAGAAGTCTGTGGCTTCTTCTCACATCTTAGATGAAAACAGCCCTTACTTCAAGGGCTGAACACTTGTTAGGGGCTTGGGATTTGAACCTAGGAGACTGTTGTTCTATCCACTTACTTATAATTAATATGCACAGAACAGCACAGTTCTTGAATTTTAAAAGTTCACAAGGACTCATCCTTACAGTGGAATGAAAACAAGTGGAATGTAGAAACCCCATGTTAGTATATTCTTTT